>NC_050081.1:2006927-2312420 GCF_009764565.3 Dermochelys coriacea
TCATCTAGCCCAATAACTTGTGGTTGAATTACAGCAGATCTTTTATCAAGACATCCAGTCTTGATTTAAAGACTCCAAACAATGGAGCCATTACCACACACTTTGGAAATTTGTTCCAGTGGTTGATTTCCCTCACTGTTAAAAATAGCACCTTATTTCCAGTTCAAATTTTGCTTTCTTCAGAATCTAGATCAGTAATTCTCAACTGATTTACCACTGTGAACCACACATGCCACTCTCTCTGTGGTATGTGGGCCACATCCACATAATATATACTACCTGTACGGCTCTGAGGATGTCACATGAGCTGCAGCTGTGTGCTGATTGGGCTATAAGTGACCCGCAGGCTGCGGGTTGAGACCCACTCATCTAGGTACATGGTATGCCTTTAGCTGCTAAACTAAACAGCCGTTTGGTATCTGATAGCTTCTCCATGTGCAGATGATTATAGACTGATCAACCCAATCTCTTAACCTTCTCCTTGTAAGGTTGATATTTAGTTTTTCATTGCAAGGTGGGTTTTCCAGACCTCAAAATCAATCTTGCAGCTCTTCATTGAATTCTTATTTTTCAATTATACTCTCAATAGTTTATAATTTCTCCTCCTCATTATTTAGCATGCTACCAAATTTTAGAATTATCTGCAAACTCTATCAGTAATGACTTTATACTAAGCAATGTGTCTATGATGTTTTACTATTTCTCAAATAATATGTGGTCATGTACTTAAAGAGAATATATGCACAAGGGAGCAGAGCATGTGTGTATTCTGGGCTGTATGTATCACAAGAGAAAAAAAAAAGCAGGCTTAAGTTACTAGTCAGAAAAGAAAATGTCATGGTTTAGATTTATTTGTCAAAGGCTAGGCCAAAAGATGAGAAATAAAAGACAGTCCTATTCCAATGCTGGTCACTTCTGAGCCTTTGTTGCTGAACCACAAATAGTCGTTTTCAGTATAAACTGTGGCACTGTCCTATGTTAGGTGTCTTCTTGTTGGTTTTCTCTAGACTGCATCTGGCTAAGTGTTATTTTCATGTCCTGAGAGTTAAAGAGTAGCTAATTTCAGAGGCTTAGAATCAAACACTCTAGAAAGGGGTCTGTTTCAGGTTTCAGGGTAGTTAAATGAACAGCAATAGGAAACCAGATACCATGGAGTGAGTGAAGAATTCTTTTTAAAGTAAATGGAAGAGGAAACCCAGGGAGGGTCCTTCCCACCTGGCTAAGGTTCAGATGGTTCAGGGTCACTTTGAGCCATTAAACTCATGATGATAAGATAGCCTTTCAGCAGCTATTTGGGGAGATTATGGCAGCTGTAGAACTGGCAGGTCTTCTCTTTGCATAAACCAAAGTGAGTCTAATTATTTGATCCACAGCTGGCAGCTTGGTATGCATGAAAAGAAACTGATAAGAGAAGGAAAGCCATCATGGCTGCAACTATAATGCACATATAGCAAGGATAATAATGGAATAAATTCCTGCTGTCAGAATTATTCCCTTGTATTTGCATGTACAGACCTTGCTTCACTCAATAGAGAATGTGTGGGTGCATTCAAGGGCAGAATTTGGTCCTTTATTTCTAAAGCTATGGGAAACTGCTGACCCATGTGATAAATTGCATTTATTTTGCACTTTTGACTGCTTCACTGGCCTCCTGCTCCCTAATCTGTCTCTGACAGGATTACCTCCAACATCCCAACTTCTGGGCAGCTTTCAAATGGTTTATTATTGTTTTCTTAATTAAAAGAACCTGCTACCTCATTCTCTCCACCCCAGGTGGAGGTGTTTTTCTCTCCAATTACTTTGACTGTAAATACAGGATAGGCAATGTTCAGTCCTGAACCAGTGACATTTAAGGTGCGTGATCTTGTAACCCATCAGAGATGGAAAACATGCTTCCTGCCCTTGGAAAGTTGAAAATATAGACTTACTACAAACAAGACTAAATTAATTGCCACCCCTAGGAGGTCATGAAATACTATACCCTAAACTCATGAGATCCTGGTATATATAAAAGCTATTTTAAAGATTTTTTTTTTTTTAGCTTGATAGGACCTATTTTTTTTTTCTTCCTAACACCCCTCTCATAGGTCTATGGTGTATGCAGTATACTTCCCGACTTACAAAGTAGGTAGAGAAGTATGAAAAATAGCCCTACAACATAACATAGTCTAGAATATGCAGAAACAGCAAGTAAGGTGCCCTCCCCCATCTATTAATTCTCTGTGCTGCATGGTCACCTTCTTATAGTAGCCTATTTCCCAACATGCATTTTGGGGGATTGGCCCCTTAAATATGGGAGAGCCAAGCCGCTGCAGCCCTAAACTGGCTATTTTGTATCTGGTTACTATTTACTACATCTTCCTCTCTTCTAGCTAGTAAGTACCCTCCTTTACTGCTCAGTTTTTCCTTCTCTTGTTTCTGTAGAAGATGGCATGTTCTCACAAGCACCAACATCCGATGAAGTGAGCTGTAGCTCATGAAAGCTTATGCTCTAATAAATTTGTTAGTCTCTAAGGTGCCACAAGTACTCCTTTTCTTTTTGCGAATACAGACTAACCTGGCTGCTACTCTGAATCCAAAGACTGTATTCTCTTTAAAATATGTAACATAACCATAAGACATGTGGTGGTAGAAAGAGTATATTGATACTTATTTGGGATGAGTTATATGGCTCACTGGGGGATTTCCTCACTTATGAATGAATGCAACAATTAAGTCTTGTACCACAATATATCATCACGCCATCTCTTTCCCTACTATATAGCATGTCTGCATAATGTATTCATTATCAGTCACTAGCAGCAGCCAACATGAAGGAAATGCTGAGTTCCACTTTCCATTTTAGGCCCTTCTTTTTCTGTTGCTCATAACTTTGTTATACCAGTTCCTTGTGGGCTGAATTTTGCTATGTTTAGTCTCAGTTGAGAAGTGAACTTTTATTTTTAAACTTTGAGTCATATTAGTTCTTCTATTTTTGAGTTTTGTAAACTAGATCATTCCTGGCCCTGTGCTCTAGGTGGAGGGTTGCAAGGGGATAACCCCAAAATGGCTGAAGCTGGAAGACCCAAGAATTAGCCACAACCCTGCAAACAGCCCCTGAGGGGGGGTTCAGGGATCTCCCAATTTGGAGCCAGCTGAAGGATCTGGGCTTTGAATGGTTTTGCAGCCATCACTGAACAACAATCCAAATGTGAAGAAAATGAGTTCAGTTATTTTGAAATTATGGGGCCCTAGGGCCCAAAGCTGCCCTGTTCCCTGGGAGAAGGATTGGGCTTATGAGATGGGTTTTTACACATGCATATTTACAATTTCTATGTTTTGGACACTTTTAAATATGTATTATTAACCCCAGAATTAAGGATGAAGACCTCTCAATGGAGGTGGGCTAAGGCCTGTTTACAGCCAGGTTTTAAGTTGATTGGAGGGGAGGGGGAATTTTTTTTTTTTTTAAATTCACACAGTAATACCAATACAAGCCCCAGCATGGATGCAGTTATACTGGTATAAAAGTACCTTATGGTAGGATAATTTAATTCAGTCCCTGTACAGCAATGAGTGATACCCACAGAAGCACACACTTGTACTGATATAACTCTGGCCATAAGAGGACACGCTGCAGCATTAGAGTTACTGCCATCATCCACCTTTTGGGTGTAGAAAAGGCCTCGGTTCACACCTCCCCGTGAAGTGAAAGAAGCTGCAGTTTGCACTGAATTGGCCAAAGGCTGCAGTGTGACTGAGTAGCACTTTTCTTTCTCCTGCATCCCCTTTTTTACCCCCTCTTGGAAATAAAGGCAATGAAACTAAATGCCTGGTACTAGCAACATGCAGGATTAAAGTCACAAAGTGAAGCACTTTGAAATCAGGACATCTTGAAATTCAAGGTTTCTCCCTCTGTCTCCCAGTGCTACTGTTGTCTGTGCCCGTTTGGCTCAATATAAATTTGTTTATAAATTACTTTATTCAACCCACACAAGGGTGTGCATACTCTGATTGTCCATGCTGAGAAATGGTTTCTTAAGCAGGGGCCTGACAATTGTGTAGTTGAGGGATGCTGGTCTCTTGACCTCCTGAAAGGCGGCACTGACAGCACTTGCCTCAGGCAGTGTCTGAGTCCCACACTGTGCTCACAGAGAGGAGAGCTCCCTTGTGCTAGGTGCTGTGCAAGCCAATAGTGAGCAACAGTCCTTGCTCCAAATTACTTACAATCCAAATAGACACAGGAGAAAGGAAAAAGAACAGGAGTACTTGTGGCACCTTAGAGACTAACAAATTTATTTGAGCATAAGCTTTCGTGAGCTACAGCTCACTTCATTGGATGCCTTACCCCGTTACAGTTGGGAAACAGGCACCAACTACCCCAGGTCAGGGGTTCTCAACCTTTTTCTTTCTGAGCCCCCCACCCCCCACATGCTATAAAACCTCCACAGCCCACCTGTGTCACAACAACTGATTTTCTGCATATGAAAGCCAGGGCTGGCGTTAGAGAGTAGCAAACAGAAACTGCTTGGGGGCCCCATGCCACAGGGGGCCCCATGAAGCTAAGCAGCTCAGGCTTTGGCTTCAGCCCCAGATGGTGGGGCTCAGGGCCTCAGGCTTCAGCCCCATGCAGAGGGGCTTTGGCTTTCTGCCCTGGGCCCCAGGGAGTCTAATGCTGGCCCTGCTTGACGGACTCTCTGAAACCTGCTCACAGCACCCCAGACCCCTGGTTGAGAACCACTGCCCCAGATCACAAAGAAACAGGAGCTGAACCCAGATTTCTTGAGTGCCAGTCTAAGGCCTGGGACGCAAAATCATCCTTCCTCTTATTGTAAATCAGGACTAGCTTCAGTGAAGTCTGGAGAGTTATGGCGGGAGAGCAGATTCGGGCAAGAAATCTCCAGTGCCAGCAATGTTGTATCAAGCCTAGTCAAATGCAGGAGAGAGAATTTGTGAAACGCTCTGCCAGGGTGGAGCACGCAAAGTTGCACTGTGTGGCTTTCGCTGTAGCCGGTGTTGCTGAGGTCATGGTGGTGCTGGAGGCAGTTTAGGCTGTGACCTTCGATATGGACCCCCCCCACCCCTGGCCAAAATTCAAGCCCAGGGATGCCCTTGCATTTGTCACTGCCTGACAGATCTGCTCTGCGAGAGGCTGTGAAGCTGGTCTGAATCTAAATGATCTTATCTGTGAAATAGATTGAAAACGCCTCTCAGCAAGGAACTCCCAATTGTGTATTTAAGCAGACAGCTCTGCCACATGGAATGGCTGGGAGAATTGGGAGAATGTGGATGCTGTGTGGGAGAGGAAAGAAACCTCCTTTGCTGCCATTACCTGGGCATAGCACTTCAAAAAAATGTCTCTGGCCCAACTGAGCAGGCCCCGGCACTCCAGCCTCTCTCCTTCCTGTTTCATACGCTGGAGCTCCTTCAGATGGCAAAGTGCATGGTAAGAAGGCATTGAGGAGCTATCACGGTTTGTTACAGGCAAAAGAAGGTCTCCAGAAGGCTTAGGAATATGGCTCACTGGCAATGTTATGTCCCCCCTAGAGCAGCCTGAACCCTAATCCATTTCTGGGTATGGTGTTGGGCCCTACAGGAGCAAAAATGAGACCAAAGGCACTTAGTGGTCTGACCATGGCCAGGGTGCAAGTCACATCCCACAGTTCTGTGCACTGAGCCAGGCTCTGCCTGGGAGGGTCCCGTGGCTGTGATCTCCTGCGTGACCTAGAAGGGTGGTCGTTAGAGCCAGTACACAGAGCAAAGGTACCCAGAACACTGGCCTTTCCCTGCAGTTGGAAAATGTTTACATTCTACGGATATCCAATTCAAGTTACAATGGTTTACAATGTAGTTTGGCTGCTGCTGTGTATGGGGCCACATTTGCTTCTGGAGGAACTCCTGAGCACCTGACAGATTTCAGGACCTGCAGTTTGTAAATATACTACTCTTCTGCTCTGCATCATCCAGGAACATGTTACTTCCTCCTTGGCTGCTCCGAATAGCAAGTGAAGAATTGAAGCTGATGTACCACACTACAGTTAAGTGAGGAGAGAGTCCCAGTTTCCCAGATCATGCAGCCAATTCCCTATCTCACCTTGAAAGTGGCAGCATTGGACAAAAAAGGCTTCTATGTCCTGCCCAAGATTTCCTCTTGGGAACTCTGCCACTCCCCTGCTGGGTCAAAAAGCATTTTACAATCTATCCACCCCCCTCTCCTACTGCAGAGTCTAGATTGCTTTCTTTCTCCCCTACTATTTTAATGCTTTGAAGCCTCCCCCAAAACTCTTGAGTTTTTTTCCTTACTCTGCATATATGACACTTCTCGAATATCTTCCCAAAGGATCCCAACTCACGCTACAAACTTACACTAATATACAAACGCTGTATAGGGATCACTTCATCTGCTACGCAAATGTGGCCACCTCTGGAAAGACACATGGCAGGTTTTCAACAGGAACAGCAACAGTGTGCAACAGTTTAAAACAGGAAGTGTACCAAATCCACTTAAAACTACAGGATGTTGATTTAGCCTGGGATAAAGTAAGTACCAGAGACAGAAGTTGATCATAGGAGCAAGATAAGTACGGCAGGCATCTAAGACTAATATGTTCTCAAGGAGGTGGGTGGGGGAATTAAAAACCAGGGCCAGGAAGTGGATTTACAACTTCTCCCTTCTCCAGACAGTGAAAATTCATTCAGCAGCACAAGTCACTGATGGTGTATAATTATAGACATAACAATAGACCTTTTAAAAAGACCCAACATACCTAGACAAATTGGCCTTTAAAATAAACAGGTAATGCTGTCTGCCAAAAAATTCTACCAAACAAACAATCCCGCCCCTTCACCTGTCTATCTAATATAAGTCACTTTCTCTGAAGGAAAATAGAACAGTAGCACTACATCCTGTCCAGTATCCCATTTGAGGTTCAGTATGGTGTGTCAGTGACCACCTCTCTCAATTAAACACTTCAGTAATAGATATGAAGGTTTGAAGCACGTCATATAGCAAGACATGGGTATAAATAAGTAATTCACATACTAAGCAAATCATTTCTTTCCTAGCCACTAGGCATAAAGTAAGTGGAGAGCATATCTTCTAAACCAGGCACTGCACATCACACCTTTCACTGCACAGGAAGCTGCAGGAGTTACTTTAATAGTTTGACTGTGTTTAATGTAAGAAGTATCTGGCTATGTGGTTTCCGGGAAATGGTGCCTCAAAGAACCACAGCTACTCTGTCAAAAAGACAACAACATTTTGGGTGCTTCTGTCTCTTCTCTCTAATGGCACAGTAGTGAGGGCACTGCACGAAGAACACAGAGGACTCAAGGCTCTGAAAGAGCCTTAGATAAGATGCAATTTAGTTTTTAAAAGTCAATAATTACTTCAGCTAGTTGTACAACTGAACCACCAATAATTTTAAAATTAAACAGGATATCAAAAGATTCCTAGAGAATCTTGATGGAGTGGCTCTTAGAGTGTACCCCTTTCAAAAGTCTGATTTGTATTGTGTATCCCAAGTTTCACCTCACTTAAAAACTACTTGCTTACAAAAATCAGACACAAAAATACAAAAAAGTGACACAGTGCACTATTACTGAAAAATCACCTTTTCCTTTTTACCATTTAATTACAATAGTTCTATTCCAATTGATTTATTTTTAAGGCTGTCAATTAATCACAGTTAACTCACATGATTAACTCAAAAAAATTAATCGTGATTTGTTGCACCGTTAAACAATAGAATACCAATTGAAATGTATTCAATATTTTTGAATATTTTTCTACATTTTCAAATATATTGATTTCTATTACAACACAGAATACAATGTATACAGTGCTCACTTTTTATATTTATTTTTTATTACAAATATTGGCACTGTAAATATGATAAAAAATGGTATTTTTCAGTTCACCTCATACAAGTACTGTAGTGTAATTTCTTTATCGTGAAAGTGCAATTTACAAATGTAGATTTTTTTTTGTTATATAACTGCACTCAAAAACAAAACAATGTAAACCTTTAGAGCCTACAAGTCCACTCAGTCCTTCTTCTTGTTCAGCCAATCACTAAAAAACAAGTTTGTTTACATTTGCGAGAGAAAATGCTGTCTGCTTCTTATTTACATCACCTGAAAGGGAGAACAGGCATCCGCATGGCACTTCTGTAGCCAGCATTGCAAGGTATTTATGTGCCAGATATGCTAAACATTCGTATGCCCCTTCATGCTTCAGCCACCATTCCAGAGGACATGCTGATGATGCTCATTAAAATAATGCATTAATTAAATTTATGACTGAACTCCTTGGGGGGGAGAATAGTCTCTTCTGTTCTGTTTTACCCGCATTCTGCAATATATTTCATGTTGTAGCAGTCTCGGATGATGACCCAGCACATGTTAATTTTAAGAACACTTTCACAGCAGATTTGACAAAATGCAAAAAAGGTACCAATTTAAGTTTTCTAAAAATTGCTACAGCACTGGACCCAAGGTTTGAGAATATGAAGTACCGTCCAAAATCTGAGAGGAACGAGGTGTGGAGCATGCTTTCAGAAGTCTTAAAAGAGCAGCACTCAGATGTGGAAACTATAGAACCCAAACCACCAAAAAAGAAAATCAACCTTCTGCTGGTGGCATCTGACTCAGATGATGAAAATGAACACGTGTCAGTCCGCTCTGATTTGGATAGTTATCAAGCAGAATCAGTCATCAGGGTGGTTGAAGCATGAAGGGACGTACGAATTTTTAGCGCATCTGGCACGTAAATCTCTTGCGACGCCAGCTACAACCGTGCCATGCGAATGCCTGTTCTCACTTTCAAGTGTCATTGTAAACAAGAAGCGGGGCAGCATTATCTCCTGCAAATTGTAACCAAACTTGATTGTCTGAGCTTGATTGGCTGAAGTAGGACTGAGTGGACTTGTAGGCTCTAAAGTTTTACATTGTTTTATTTCTCAGTGCAGTTTTTTTTTGGACATAATTCTACATTTGTAAGTTCAACTTTTAGATAGAGAGATTGCACTACAGTACTTGTATGAGGTGAATTGAAAAATACTATGTCTTGTTTTTTACTGTGCAAATATTTGTAATAAAAAATATAAAGTGAGCACTGTACACTTTGTATTCTGAGTTGTAGCTGAAATCCATATATTTGAAAATGTAGAAAACATCCACAAATATTTAAACAAATGGTATTCTATTACTAATTGCACAATAAATTGTGATTAATTTTTTTAATTGCTTGACAGACCTATTTATTTTATACTTACATTTCAGTGTGTAGTATATAGAGCAGTATAAACAAGTCGTTCTCTGTATGAAATTTTAGTTTGTACTGACTTTGGTAGTGTTTTTATGTAGCCTGTTGTAAAACTAGGCAAATATCTAGAAGAATTGATGTATCCCCTGGAAGACCTCTGCGTACACCCAAGAGCATGCGTACCCCTGATTGAGATCCACTGGTTTAGGACACATAGTTTGAACAGGAGACTACAGCCTTAGTAATTTCAAAAAGTGCATCCTATTTGTCAGGAATCTGGTTGTTTGCATTAAACCGCAGTTCTCAAACATCATTGCAATGCGACCCCCTGCCGACAACAAAAATTACTTCATGACCCTAGGAGGAGGGACCAAAACCAGAGCCCTGCCGCCCTGGGTGGGGGTAGGGGATAATCAAAGCCCGAGTTCCACCACCCCAGGGCAGGAGGGCCAAAACCCAAGGGCTTCAGCCCCAGGCAAGGGGCCTTAACCTAAGCCCCACCACCCAGGGCTAAAGCCCCCAGGCTTCAGCTTCAGCCACGGTGGTGGAGCTTGGGCTTCAGTCTAAGCCAGCCCTAGCAACCCCATTAAAACAGGGTCATGACCCACTCTGGGGTCCCAACCCACAGTTTGAGAACCGCTGCATTAAACCAAAAGGTAAATGAATATGCTTGTATTTTCTGCACAAGCTTTGCTAACAGAAAATGCCAGCCTTCAGCCCCCAAGAGCCTCCAGCCTCACTCATGCATTTGTCTGCTAAGCAGCATTTCTTCTTGCCCAGGTCACATTCTGCAGCCCTTGAGGTGTGCTTCTACTTGCATATCCATTTTTGTTTGTGAAGGAGTGATTTTTGCAGACAAGCATTTGCTCTCTTTATAAGTGAAATAAGTTATTTTTCAAATGCCAGCACTGCCAACAGCCTGGGGCTCAGATATCAAACCAAATGAAAGTTTTGCAGGCCAAAGTGGTTCCCAAATTACATCTGTGCAACCCCAGTAGCTTCAGATTCTACCCTCCAACACATGTGCAACCCCCATTGCCTTTCATGGCTGAGCAGCTGTAACCAGTTGCAATTTAAACAATTCTGTTGCCTTGTAAGATTGACTAGAGCCCTGTTCGATCTGAGGAGTCAGCACAGGTAGCAGGACTGAAAATCATCTTTGATGCTGAATAAATGCAGGCAGCCGGACGTTTGAGGAAGACATGGTGCTTTCTCCCCCCCCCCCATATGGCGACTTCGCAAAGTCAGATTCCACTAAGCATGTGAACGTCCACTAAGCCAATGGGAATGTTCCATGTCTAGAGGAAGAAACAGGCTAAGGTCATGTGTCCTCCTGCATCTCACTCAGGAGTAGAGGCCTAGCGATATTTGGAAACGTACAGAAATAGCTATTCTGGAATCAATATTTCAGTATAAAAGCCTGCGCAGATGCTTTTACTCCAGAAGAAGAGTTCCTTTCAAAGAGGGTTAAGCTAAAATCTGAAAGAGGTTCTCCATTCCATAAGAACACCCACACGGGGGTTCTATTGAAAGAACCATTCTGCTCTAACTATTCTAGAATAGCTATTGTGTTAATTTCTAGTTAAATAGCATCTCAGAGGGAAATTCCAGCATCATTCAGAAGGATATTAATGGCTGGGATTTTAAAAACAGTTTGCCAGTCAATATTTGCTCTTATTTCCTAGTGTCTACAAACTGTGGATGTCTGAGAGGGTGGGTAACTGAAAATAAAGAACCTCTCTCCTCTAGGATAACAGGCCCAAGTCAGTCCAGATCAGTAGTGGCAAGAAGCAGTTACACTCCATCAGCTGGTCTTGATACAGAAAACTGAAGTGTTTCAATCCCAATACCCTTCCCGCTAATCTCAGCAGAGAAATCACCATGCTGATTTAATTACCCTCGCTGTCCCTCCAGGTAAAAATTAAAGAACATTGACCAAATGTAGTTTATAGAAGCTTTGCGTTAGCTCTCATGTAACTTAGATGTATTTTATGCAATCAACCAAAAAGTCTGCCCTTTCCAGACTCTAGGCACATGTACATATACATCAAACTAAAATAACAATTTCACCTACAAAATCTCCTCCAAAACAGCTGAAGCAATGAAATCCTAAGTGGATAGAGAGGATATCAACAGGGTGCTTTTTACAAGCACAAAATTATTTCTAATACTTCTAAATAGATTTTATGACTATTAATGCCTGGTGGAATGGAAGCTTTACCTGCTCCATGGACTGGTACTGTATCCATGATGCAAACAGAAAAGCAGTTACTACATCAAGTGTCAAAATATTTTCAAAATCATCGTGCTGTAAGCTGTTTTAAAGTGTTACCACTTTGCAATACTCAGTGGAATCCAGTGATTGTAAAGTGAGTTCAAAACCTCCGCAAACTTAGTTTAATCTTTTTGAATCCACACTTTTTGGGCAATCCTGCATAATGAGGTGACAGAACTTAGATTACAGCATCCAATCGTGATCTGCCTTTATGGACATCATTTGACAAGTACAAGAGGTTGGCTGAGCCACCTTGTAGGATCCTGATTTTTAGAAGCTGCGGAGTACCTGCCCTCTCAAAAATCAGACCCCTGCAAGACGCCTTGATTTGGGCACCCACCATCACTATTTGCTTTTGAAAAAGGAGGCCCGTAGTTTTAAACAGCAAAGTGGCCTTCTGCATGTGTGGGAGTTACATGAAGCACGAGCAGAAAGTTGGCATGGAGGGAAGAAAATTTCCATTGCCTTAGTGCTGTTTTGTTTTCTCAGAAGATCAAGAAAACAAAAGTAGGACATCTGTACATCTTATGCAACAAGTACCCTCAACTCTGCCTTCTTAATAGCAGAAATTCTACATGGCTTCAATCTTGCCTAGATATTTAAGAAAACTACCTCAGTTCTTGCTTTATATTAACAATACCTGTTTGGGGAAACCCAGTCATGTAATTTCACACACACACAGAGGTCTTTTTAGTACTCTGTGTATAAGCAGTAACAAATGCACTCCAACTTCCAGTAGTTTTTGTAAAGGTTTATAGTCCTTTGCAATGATTGCATGATACATTTTCTTCGTCCACAATACAGTCCTTAAACCAGGAAGTGCCACTGGCAGCTTAGGCCCCACCTTCTAACAGCTGGTCTTTGCAATCAGATCTATGCTAGCTGCAGAACATCAAATGCACTTTCAACATCTCCATTTAATATTTACATTCAAGCAATTAATAATAGGAAGCTTATATTTAGACATTTCTAGTAGCAGCAGTTTCTATAATAGCTTGTTTAGCTTTAGATAATGAACTTATTTTTGACATAGAAACAACACATGTACAGTATCAAAAAATATATACCAGGGAATGGTCCTGCAGCTCATGAAGACAGGTCAAAGGAATGAGACTAACAAATGCTGAATGGTTAAAAAGAACACAAAATATTTGTTTGATATAGTTTATAAGGGGATCTAGGGACTCCATAAATCTAGGATTTATATTTCATTATATAAATACCTACAAATAAATATATTAGCATGGCCAGAGAGGGACCAGCTTTCAGCTCAAACAATACATTTCAATAACACCACGTACAAACGGGAGCAAGAATCACTCGACAAGTTAGCACTGTTAAAATATAATACTATGTAACTCTGTGAGTAACTGGCCGGCCCCATCCTTGTGTGTCCTGATACCTGCAAGTCCCTGGGACTGCAGGGATGGAGCAGCAGTAGAGGATACCCCCAGCATAGCAGGGGCAGAGTCACTGTGTCCTGCCCTCCCCTCCTCTTGGGCAGGGAGGCATCTGATGGGATTCTCCCTGCATGAGTGCTGCAGTCACCGTGGTGGGGAGGGGAGGGAGGTGGGTGTCAGGGCAGTGACAATACCTTAGAGGGGGTTGAGGGGCAGGCAGCTCCAGGATAGTGTCAGGGTCCCTCCCCATGGGGAGCAGCCTCTGCCCTTTCACACTGTCACATACTCCTTGAAGGTCACGGTCAGGCAGTTCGCGGTCACATCCGTGATAATTATATTCCCAAAGAAGGGCTTGAACTCCTGCAGGGGCTCTGCCTCTCCCACCCCATCTGCCTCCTGCTGCTGCTGAGGCTCAACTGCCGGCTTCTCCGTCAGCACCAGCGGCACCTCTGGCTTCACCTGCGCCACAGCCAGCTCACACTCACCCCGGGGCTTGACACAGCGCAAGTCTATGGGCTCGTCCAGGTCCGAATCCAGCAGGATGACCTCTGGCTGGGGGGTGGCTGGGAGAGGGTGCTCGGGCCTCTCTGGTGCTTGGGGGCTCAGGCAGGTGGGGGCACTGATGCTCCGTGAGGTGAGGCGTTTCTTGCCTGGCTCCCTCTCCTCATGCGGCTCAGAGAGGCAGCGCTTCCTGGAGCCTGGGGTGGAGAGATTCAGTCCCATGGGGGCAGGGCTGTGCTCCCGGCTGGGATCCAGGGACCAGGGCACAAGGTTGGGCTTGGTGGTGAGCTGCAGAGGCTGCTCAGGGGGAGGAGGTGCCTCCTTGGCAGGGGGAGTCTTTCTGGGGCTCCCTCTGAGCTCTGTGAAGGGTGGGCCCCCCCCAAGTCCAGCTTTACTCTTGGGGTCACTGCCTGCCACCCTCTCCTCCCCATGCTTTCGCCAGGCCTCCTGCTTCTCCTCCCCGCCCTTCCTGGGAGTCCTCTCCTCAGTGGTCCGCTTCCTGGGCGGCTCCCCGGACTTGATCTTCACTGCCTGCATGCCATTCTCCATGTACTTGCTCATGACGATCACAATGCGCCCGTTCTTGTTCTTATTCTTGACAATCTTCATTTTGCCCCCAATGCCATTGTTGGTCACGCCATCACGGGAAGGCGGCCCAGTGCCACTAGACAGGTTCTTCTCAGCTCCATTCTTTCCCTCTCCAGCCAGGTTCTTTACTGGGCTCAGCAGGCTCTTGGCTGGGCTGTGAGCCCATTTGTCTGGATGGGTGACCAAGGGGCTTTTGCTGTGGTCCAAGCAGGCCTGGCTCTGTGGCTCCTTGCTGCTGGGCTGGTAGTGGGGCTCATACATCTTGGGGTCAGGCTGGTAGTGGTGGTGTTTCTTGCTGTTCAGCTGGTAGTAATACTTCCCTTTGCTTTGTGGCTGGTGCTTCATGCTGCTCTCCTTACCATTGGGCTGGTACTGGTGGTGCTTCTTGCTGTTGAGTTCGTACTGATGCTGCTGGCTCTTGCCAGAGGAGCTCAGCTCCAGCTTCGGCCTGTTGTCCGCGGCAGGGTCCTGTAGTCCAGTGAGGACATTGGAGCGCCGTGCGAATGAAGGGAGCTGCAACACAAATTCAGCGAGTTTAGCAAGAGCCCACCAAGGGACTACTTCACACAAGAGATCAGCACTTCTGCAGGAGTCCATTCAACAAGCTTATGCACACATAGTGAAACGGAGCAGTCAGAGCAGCTGACAGGAAGGGACACTACAGGCCTTAACATAAGAAGCTGTGGCCTGTTCCTGATCTAAAGGCTCCACGTTGTTTGAGATTAATTGGAGGTAGTAAAAAGTACCCTTCAATCAATTGTCCTTATTAGGCAAAGGTAAATCGTGGGTGAAATACACCCAAGGCAGAATGCAGACTGCTGAGGAGAGTGGCAACTAAAAATGCATCCGATGAAGTGAGCTGTAGCTCACGAAAGCTTATGCTCTAATAAATTTGTTAGTCTCTAAGGTGCCACAAGTCCTCCTTTTCTTTTTGCGAATACAGACTAACACGGCTGCTACTCTGAAAACTAAAAATGCAAACAGTGTCATCACAGCTTAACAAAGCACTGCGTCCAGCCTCCTTCTTCTTGCCAAAGCAATCTGCAGCTAGGCTTGGTGTGTAACAGCACCACATGTCACTGCCACCTTCCATCACACTGGGCAGAAGCGATGTTTATAGCTAGAGACAGACCCATACAAATACAATGGAGAGATGGGGAATGAGATCTGCCAGGAAAGAAATATCCAGGAGCTCCCCAGCAAGGTAGCCACCAGGAAGCCTCTACCTGCAGCAATGGGCTCTTTTCTTCTCTTCACGCTTTCTGGGGTCTGTCCCAATTTATGCTCATTGTTACACTGAGATATTGTGCACCTTTGATTGAATGATGAAGTCAGAGTTTGGCATGGGGGGATGGGGCTGGTTGTGGAGAGGAGTGGGAGGGGCTGCATCTGGCATTTAAAATTAACAAGGGATTTGTATGTACACACTGATCCTGAGCATGATGAAACCAGATGAAATGCTCCTCCCTGGAGAAGAGAGGAAACAAGGGAGTTTATATTAAAAACAAAACTAAGTGGCTTTAATCAGTCTATTTGGAAAGATTGCCATTTAGAGATTGCATTTACTTTCCGGAGTGTGAATATTCTCAAGCCTGTGCTAAAAATGGGGTTCCTTAGAAAAAGAACATTGCGGCTTATTGAATTCACCTGAACGACCAGCGGCTTCGGTTTTGGTCCTCGCTTGCGGTATCCCATCAGCTGCTCCTGCCTCTCCCTGCAGGAACATAAAAATCAATAGCGATGCAATTACTTTCCTACAGCACGCTGCAGAATTGGGCGGGTGAGGGGAGCCGCGTTAATTCTCGGCACACATCACTTAGACAGAGACACGTTACAGTGAAGAACATGGGGCCAACAGTGTGTATAGTTGGACAAGCAAAGAAGTGAGCTGCTGAGGTTCGTAGAGAGGCAGCAGGACCGGTAGGTCCCGGGAACAGGCAGCAAGACCAGCTATTAATGCGAAAAAAGAAAAGGAGGACTTGTGGCACCTTAGAGACGAACCCATTTATTTGAGCATAAGCTTTCGTGAGCTACAGCTCACTTCATCGGATGCATGCAGTGGAAGTGAGCTGTAGCTCACGAAAGCTTATGCTCAAATAAATGGGTTCGTCTCTAAGGTGCCACAAGTCCCCCTTTTCTTTTTGCGGATACAGACTAACCCGGCTGCTCCTCTGAAACCTGTATTAATGCGAAGTCTCCCTCACGCGCACCCTAAAGACCTCGCAGAAGCGAGGAAACAAGACACAGCAAATTCCTCTCTGTGGCCCCGTCCGGCAGGGCTCGCGGAGGTTCACCAGCGACGCGCAGAGCTCGCAGACAGAGAGCGGGATTTCCAGAGCACGCGGCGACAAGGGCATCGCCTGCACTAGCGGGCGCCGGGCAGGGACGGGAGCGGGAGCCCCCGCCGTGCCGGAGGCCGGCGCGGGAGGCCCGGCGAGGTGTGGGCGGCACGTGCCGCGCGGAATCAGCAGCCGCGGCGACGCTAATGAGCTCATTAGGATTCACAGGACGAGCCCGCCAGCCGTCACTCAGAATCGCGGCCTTAAAGGCCGATGTCTCCGCGGGGGGAGGGGCCGCTGGTGCTGAACCACCCCATTGTAGGGGGGAGGCCAGGGCAAGCCCCTGGCCGGGGCCGTCACCCCTCGAGCGCCGGGTACCCGGCTCCGGAGCAGGGCCAGCATCGCTGGCCGCTTGCCCGGGCGGGAGGCCTCCAGGTGACCAGCCCCCCCCCACCCGTGCGCCGTGGGGGGAGGGGCGGGACGAGTATTTGGACCCCCAGTGGGAGCGGGCCCTGGGCACTGCCCCGCTAGCCAGCAGCCGGGGAAGGGCCGGGACCGAAGGCCGAGAGAGGCTCGCCCGCGGCTGCGGTCAGCGCATCTGCTCCGCGGCAGTGCGCCCGGCGGTGCCTGGGCCGCAGGGTCGTGAACTCCTTCGGCAGCGCCTGGCACTCGGCCGGGCAGGACGCGCCCAGGCGGGGTCGCTCCGGAGCCAGGGAGAGCAGCGTCTCCCGCGCTAGCCGCCTGCCTGCCACGGGCTCGAGTTTACAGTTTGCGCCAAAACACCGCGGGAAATAATGCACCAAACGCGAGCGGGGAGCAGCGGCGCCGTCTCCGTCCCCCCAGGCAGGCGAGCGAGCGGGGGGGCTGCGGGGACAGGCTGGGGGCCATTAGCCGAGGGAAATGCTGCCTGCACCCCGGGCAGGCGGGACTGCACCTCGCGAGCTTCTCCCTTGGAAGGTGCAATCTCCATCCCGGAGAGGGGCGGTTCTTCCCCGCCCCGCAGCGCCGCTACTGCACCCGTGACACCCCGTCACCGCAGCCGACATGCCCGGAGCCCGCCCGTGAACCTGCCGAGCTGCAAGCCCCTGCCTCGGCCCCGAAGGGGTTAAGTGAAGTTCCGTGACGCATTCACAATTGCACAATGCCAGCTCGCTCCGAGCTGCGCTCCTGCAAGGCTCGGCTCTGCAAGGGGGCCGGGGCCGAGCGCTCGGCTGCTCCGGGGCCGCCAGTGCCCAGCTCAGCAGCACAGCGCGGCGCAAGGCATTCCGGCTGCAAGGCCCGGCCCCCGCGCCGCCTTAGGTCCTCCCCACCACTGAACCCAGGCAGGCAAGAAAGTGGCCCCACTGCCCCCCGGCACGGACGCCCCTTCCCTTCTCCCCGAGCCCCAGCCGCGCCGCCTGGGTTCTGCGCCTCCCCTCCCCCGCTGCCAGGCCAGGTCGGCGCAGGATCGCAGCGCTCACCTGTTTTGGAACGCGATCAGCAGCCTGGGGTCCAGGATGTTTTCCTCCGGTTCCCACGTGTTATATCTTGCAAGGGGGAGAAGAAGAGCCATTGAGCAACAGACCGGTGCGCCCCAGAAGGGAGACGGGGGAGGTCTCCCCTTGCAGGTGAGCTGCCAGGGGCCATCTTACAGGTTAGGCACATTGAATCCACATGCACCTGGCCCCACTGCAGAGTGCGCATTTCGAACTCCAGCTACCCGGAGAGGGGGATGGGCGGGGGGGTGTTTATTTAGCGCAGTTGTTATTCCTGAAGAATTCTAAGCATGTCACGATGCGATTTCCCAAAGTCCCTGTCCTAGCCCCACTAACACCCGTGGTGCTGACCAGGGTCTAAGCAGCAGAGTCCAAACCCCAGAGCCAAGAGCAGCCCCTCCCTGCAAGACACTGTCATGCAAACCCCAAATACTCTGCCACCCGCAAACATCTCCTTCCCTTCGGTGCTCAGAGGCAGGGTTTACCTCCCCCGCGTCCCGTGGCAGCGCCCTGGTGGCAGCCCCCTGCCTCCTCCTCGGCCAGGATCGGGGGCTCAGGACCGGCGGGGCGTTTTATTTCGTGTTTTAAATTATTTCCCCGCTGCTCAGTTCTGCAATATGGAGCCTGGCTCCCGAGGAGGGAAAGGAGCCATTTTCTGCTGCACATCAGTCACCGTCTGCCTCTCTCTCCCTCCCCTTGCTTCTGCCGGGCTCCCCGGTCCCCTCTGGCCTCTCCCCAGCCTCTTTTGGAGCATGCATTAACGGTGGCATTTCCCGGAGCAGAAAGCATCGGGTGCGGGGGGGCTCTCTGCAGCTCAGGCTGGGCCGGGGATCCTGCTCCTGCAGCCCCCATCCCTGGTCCAGCTGCAGCCCAGCTCCCCGCCTGGGTACTTACTTGGGGGACCAGCCTCTCCATTTCACCAGGTACTCGACTCTGCCCTGGGGGGGGAGGGAAAAGGGAAGGCGTCAGCTGCAGCCCCGCTGCCTCCGCGGAGCCCCGACCGCCCTCCCCGCACCCCCGACTCCCCGCTCGCAGCCTCCCTCTCTGCCTCACCTTTCGGATCCGCTTCTTCTCGATGCTCTCCACGGCGAAGACGTGCTCCCCCACGGCGGGCAGCTCCATGCTGGGGAGGGTCCGAGCGCCCGAGCTCGCCGCACTCCGCGTCCTGCGCCCGCAGACACTGAGCTCCAGCCGCCCCGGCACCGCAGCTCATGCAAATCCCGGCCGGAGACGTCAGGCGGGCGGGGCCTCCCCGGGCCGGGCTGTCCGTCAAGGGGAGACGGGGCGCGCGGATTGGTGCAGATCTGCCGGGGAGAGCGAGCGGGAGGAGACCGAGAAAGGGGCGGGGCCGGGGGCAGAGAGGGGCGGGGGAGCAGGCGCGGGGAGGGGGGGGAGCTGGGGGCTCTTGGGCCGCCGGCGGGGGGAGCGCAGCGCGGCCACAGTTGCAGAGCCGCTGTCGGTAGCGCGGAGCTGCCCCGTGTCCAGCGCTTCCAGCAGCGGGCAGCAGAGCGACCGGGGCAGGTGTCTGCCCCCCACCCCCGTCCAGTGAGGGCAGAAAGGGGGCAAACGAGCGAGAAAGGGGCAAACGTGAGGCGAGAAGCAGGTCGGCCTGGACCCCCCCGGGCAGCAGCGGCGGGAGCGGGGGGGGGTTTACAGGATCTGGGTAACACGCGGGATGCAGGAATAATCCCAGCCCTCGGGTCTCCTCCGTCCGATCCCGCATTCCCGGGTCCTCCGAAATAGCGGCTCGGGGACACTGCGGCTGGCTGGGATTCCCGAGCCCTTGCGCTTTGAGATCTGCAGGGCGGCGGGGCGATTCCTTCTGGGCCCCGAGGCGCCGCCGGAGGGGAGGTCGGGAGGGAGGACACGGGGGAGGAGGCGAGATGGCGGAGGAGGGGAGCCCAGGGAGGGCGCAGGGCTGGAGAAGTGAAGGAGCCGGGAGGACGGAGGGAAGGAACGGGGCGCTACAGAGAAAGGCGGGGGACGGGCGGACAAGAGGTGCCAGGGCAGGAGGCTAACCCAGGTTGGCGGCGAGGGGATGGAGGAAGGAGGGCCCCACGTGGTTCCGGGAACCTGACCGGGGCCGGGGGGAATGGAGCCAAGGGAGGCAGCAGGGGAGAAAGGAGGGAGGCCAGGAGGGAGGCAGAGCGCGGAGGAGGGCGGCGAGCTGTGGAAGTCGAAGGCCGAGGAGCCCCGGCCTCTCCCCTGCAGCGTGCCCGGGATCCCAGGGAGGAAGGGCCTTGCCCAGTCTGCGGGGCCCTGCCGGACAAAAGGGGGGGTTGCTCTTTGGGGGGTTTAATGGTGACCCAGAGGGGAAGCGATGGACACAGCCCAGCCCGCGGCTGGGGAGCTCCCGTTGCTGCCCTAACCCACCACATCCTATCCAACAAATCGTCGGCAAAGCCCCAGACAGCGTCCCCCGAGCCGGGCTGGCTGAGCCGCGCTCGGCATTAGCCGGGGGGCACCATATGCCACCCGCGAAGCTCCTGGCAAGTGCAGGGGGATTGCAACGCCCGCCGCGTGTCCCTCCGTCAGAGCCTCGCTGCCCTCACGCCCCACCCGGGACTGGGGAGGAGGGTGCGAGCGGAGCTGGGGGGAATTCCTCACGCCCCAGGGGCTTGGAGACAACGGCGCGCTGCAGAGGCTGGGAGCGACACGCTGCCCCGTTTACACTGGATCCAGGAAACGCTCCAGAGGGGCGAAACGATTTCCCTGGCCAACAATTAAATGTGCATTTGCAAAGTCGGAGGCAGGGTCTGACTATCCCCCTGCGCGCGGCCCGGGGCTCAGTGCAGAGCCAGAGTCACAACTTACTTTCTGCCCTAAGGGAAGCCAACGTGTCAGGGCGGGGCAGTGCCTAGCGACCCCCTTCTAGCTCTGCCCTGGGAGCTGGGGTGCGGACGGAGCACGGGAAGCTGACTCGGAAATCTCGGGGAAAGGGGCTGTATCACTCACCGGGCGGAGGTAAGGCGCGTCCTGCGCGCTCCGGCCGTCCAGGAACCGCCCGTTTCGAGCTGCTCGCAGAGCGGTGGCAGGACTTGAACAAAGTTGCATCATATTGTTTATTTCCCACCTACAAGCGAAGGCTCGTGCGGGGCCACCGGGGGCCGGATCCCGAGAAACCAGCCGCGCAGCGCAGCCCCGTGAGAGTGGGACCTGGGCGAGCGCTCCCCTCTCCGTGTCACCCACCTGCGCGGCTGCTCGAGAGGCGGCCGGGCTGGGAGCAGTAGCAGAGCCCCGGGCGCCTGGGTGGGACTTGGAGGTGAAGGAGACCTCGCCAGAGTCCACCGTGAAACCTGCGCCTTTGGGGAGCATTGGCATGGGCCGGGTCAGTGGCACTCGCCGGGTCACCCAGCGATGGGCAACAACGTGATTCCCCCGCTGCAAAACAAGGCCGGGCAGTTTGGGAACTGGGGGGCGGCGGAGGATTTCCAGAGCGCCTCCCTGAAATCCCCGCTCGCTGGAGCGTAAGGAATCCGGGCCCTTAGGGAACACGTCTCCGAACTCGAGTGCCGGGGGTCCCGCGTGGGCAGCTCCCCAGGGAGCCGGATTTCGCTCGGGTCCCAGGAGACCCCTGCCCTGCAGCCCTTTCCCTCGGACTGAAATAACCCACGCGGGCTGTGTGTAACGCCAGGCGCAGGTTGGTGCAGCTGGGGCTGCCCAGTGGGGCAGGGGCTGCGGCTTTCATCTCCCTTCGCTGCCCTTCTTCACGCGGAACTCCGCGAGCAGGAGCGGCCAGAGAGGGGCGTGAGCCGGGGCCTTCTCTGGAGCAAACGGAGGCAGAAAAGAGCCGGTTATAATAACGCGAGGAAACAATCCCACGAGATTTCACCGCAGGGGGAGACTTTGGGTTCTTGTTTTTATGGAAAGATCTAGCTGGCTTTAAGATTCTATTCGATGAGTTTACGGAGGAGATGGTATGATGGGATAATGGGATTCTGGTAATTAATTGATCTTTAAATAGTTAGGGTAAATAGGCCTAATCCCCTGAGATGGGATATTAGATGGATGGGATCTGAGTTACTCAGGAAAGAATTTTCTGTAGTATCTGGCTGGTGAATCTTGCCCATACGCTCAGGGTTTAGCTGGTCGCCATATTTGGGGTCGGGAAGGAATTTTCCTCCAGGGCAGATTGGAGAAGCCCTGGAGGTTTTTTGCCTTCCTCTGTAGCATGGGGCACGGGTCACTTGATGGAGGCTTCTCTGCTCCTTGAAGTCTTTAAACCACGATTTGAGGACTTCAGTAGCTCAGCCATAGGTGAGGTTTTTCGTAGGAGTGGGTGGGTGAGATTCTGTGGCCTGCGCTGTGCAGGAGGTCGGACTAGATGATCAGAATGGTCCCTTCTGACCTTAGTATCTATGAATGACAATTGACCCCCCTCCCCGCCAGAGTCCGGGGTGCATGGCCGGACAGGCTGACCTGTGAGCCGGAGAGCCAGGAGGAGGAAGAGTGACAAGCGGTGACATGCCCTGGACCGGCGGCAGGGTGGGGCTGGCGAGGAGCTCGCCCCGTCTCAGCGCAGATTGCTTTTCGGGGAGTCCCGTGGGTTTTCCGGCCGGGGGCGATTTCCCCGCTAGTTTCAGGATGAGCTGCTGGCTCTGAGGTCTCCGCGACTCCAAACCACGCCTCCAAAAGCCCGGGGGAAGCCGGCGTCGGTCTTCCTCGGACACGAGTGGGAGCTGGGCTCGTGGGCATCTTCCCCTGCCCACCCCACGCACGGAGTCGCGCCTTGGGGATGCAGTTCAGGAAGTAGCCTGGGGCGCCAGGGAGGGCTCAGAAGAAAGCAGCAAATCAAGGCACGGGGCGGGCAGGTGAATCCTGCCGAGCGGAGCAAAGCGAGCGCGAGGCAGCCGGGAAAATTGCAGCTGTCAACAGAGTCTCGGTTGCTCGGCGCCGCTTCTGACCTGCCTCGAGGCATTTCTGGGCCTGCCCCTGCCCCCAGCTGCAGGTAACGGGCACGGGCTCGCCTTTGTTCCGTGCCGGGAGCCTGCGCCGCCCGCCTGCGCTGGGGGCGGCGATCCCAGCCACCGGCAACGCCGGGCAGTCGGTTACCGTGGGGGCCCGGCTGCGCGGCCCCCTCCAGCCGCCAGTCGGAGGAGACATTTCCCCGCAAGCGCTGTGCAGCGGCGGCCGGGCGGCGCAGAGCAGGATTTACCCCCCCTCTTTCCCCACGCGGGGTTTCTCGGCGCGTGGGGGCGCTTTGGAACCCGCGGAGACGCCGCAACCGGGAATGAAGAGTTAACGGTTCAGTGGGAGGCTGAGTGCCCCTCCGCCCTTTAACAGACCCGGGAGGGACCCCAGGGCAGGCCTCACGCCCCCTCCCCCGATGGCGCCCCGCGAGGTGCCGAAGCTGGAGCTCGGGGTTGGCTGGTGACCTGAGCAGGAAGGTCCTGGAGCTGCCCCCGCTGCCCAGGCCGGGCACGCTGCGAGCGGCTCCCCTCCGATGTGCCGGGGGCCAGTGACCGCGAGGGGAGCTCCAGGGCAGGCGTCGGGGAGGCTCCCTTGGGTTCTTCATTCCCGGGGCTCTGTGCCGCGCTCAGTCCAGGCGGCGCCTCTCTGGAGTGCGAGGCGGGTTCCCCATTGCACCTGGGAGCCGAGGGTGAGTGAGAAGCGCGCAGGGCCCGCAGCGGCTCGGAGCAGGGAGGTTCCCCGGAGCAGGGATGGTCACTGGGCCCTCGCACGGCGGACGGCTGGGCCCCTTTCCCGCGGGGGAGAGACGGGATTTCCGCACATCACCGCCCAGGGACTCCCCGGCGGGTTTGGTGACGCCAGCCAGGGCGCTGGCTACCACGTGTGAAGAGCGGTGCCTGGATCGGAGGGCAGCGGAGCTCCGAGATACAACGAGACGGGCCATTCGCCCCCGCTCCGCCCGCCCCATTAGCACGTCCCGGCCGCGGCAATGAAGCGGGCTGGAAGCAGCCAAGGAGGTCTCGGCTCCTGTCTCCAGCCTTCCCTTGTTCAGGAGGATCTGCAGCGCGGACCGCGTGTGGGCAGGGTCCAGCGAAGCACCAGGATGGGATGATCTTGACTTGCCCTGGTTCTCTGTGGCAAGGAAATAAAAGCTTCTCCTAGCCTCTGTCTGCAATTCACAGCGGGGCTTTTAGCCCTACCTCCTTCTGTACAGAGGTGTGTTTGTTTTGCTAGTGAGTGGGGGAGGGAGGCAATCAAATGCCCATTCATTTTCCAACTGAAAATCGATGAGCAACGTCTCCTGCGCTGCGCCTGACACCCATCCATCTTCCCTGCAGCGCACGTGTGGGACAGGGAGGGAGGCGGAAAGGAAGGACACTTTGGCAGCTAGTAGGAGACAGCTAGCAAAAGCCTGCCAAAGAGGCAGGATGGAAATAGTAACGATTTAGGGCGAGGGCGAGTTTTTCTGCAGAAGGAAAAGGCGCAGGAGCTGCGGCTGCGCACAGCGCGCAAAGGTGGAAGAAGCCGCGCAAAGGGAAAAGCGGCGCTGCGGCCCACAGCAATCTGCGGGAGAAACAGAGGAGTAAAGGGCAGGGGGCGCGTTCTCCCAGCCAGCTAATCAGCTCACCTTCCCTCGGCCAGGCTCCAGCGACCCAGAGAGCACCCCATTCAGATGTGGGGCGCGGAGTGACTGCTTGGGGCAGGGCCCAGCTGCCTGGCAGGGCTGGAGTGAGTGGAGGGGGGTACAGCGAGCAGGCTTTGCTCCTAGCCAGCCCAAGGCACTTGTGGTCACCCTTCTCCTCCAGTTGGCCAGAAGGCTCCCCAAGGTGGGGCTTCTAGGGGAAACTCACTGTCCCCGACGGCTGCTATTGAGAACATCCTCCCACCCAGAGTGTGGTCAAACAGGGGCTCAAGAGCGGGGTCACACCTGGAGTGCCCTGGCTTGAGAGCAGGTGGTGAGGCCAGAGCAAAGCCAAGTGAGAGGCGGACATGCCGAGTGGGCTGAGCTGGCTGCCAGGGAAGGCTGTTCCCCCTTCCCTCAACAGAATTCTGCTCCCCCAGCCCATTCTGGTCACAAGTGGAAGTATCCCCTCTCCCTACCGCAAAAAGGAAGACTTAGCTAGCAAAGCCCAGGTCTCCCTGAAATCCTGACTGCCTGAATCTACCTGTGGCACCTTAGAGACTAACAAATTTATTTGAGCATAAGCTTTCCTGAGCTACAGCTCACTTCATCGGATCTACCTAGGGAACAAAGTGACAGTGACCAAAGCAGCTGCCTAGTTGAGCTGATCTCTAACTAAAGTTCAAATGCTCTTGTCCTTGAAACCTTGAAGAGACTTTCCAATAGTCACTAAAGACAGGGCCTGAGCTGCCCACTCCCTCTCCTGAACAGCAAACTCCCAGACAGGCCTGATTTGCTTCAACTTTAGTGTAAAATGAATCCCTGCCCAGAGGGAGTGTAGAAGCCATAGACATCACTTAAGTTCTGAAAGCCTTGTGCCAGCTCTCTACCTAGACTCACTGACTTCAAATTCCAGACTTACACTGGTGTAAATAAGAGCAGATTGGGGTCCTGCTCCTAAGTGGGTGAGCAGATCACTCTGCCCCATAGATTTAACGGGGAAAACAATGAAACACAACATGAAGTTTAGTAAGAAGATTTCATTGAGCATTTAGCAGAAAAGAAAATGACAGTACCAAGAAATGGTTTGTCACTTACAGGAGGACTACTTTTTAATGAAAGGAAATGCAAGTGTACAACCAGAGGGAGTGCTGAATGCCACAGTTTATAAATACCTGTGTCTAAAAGCACAACAAAGACAGTGCCTGTGCTATCACAGAACTGAGCCAATAAAAAGCAAACTGATATTACAATTTTGATTTCCCTGGAGGTCTGAAGTGGCTTAGTGTACGAATTATTATCCATTGGGAATAGCAGCTGAAATAAAGCACATACAAGAAGGATTTTTTTAACTGAAGAGCAATTTCCTTAAACTATATTTTCATTGACATGTATGCCCCTACAGCTTGTTAACCCACTTTGACATGCCAACCTTTTGCTGTTGCCAAAAAAGACAAGTGGAGCAAAACCAAATGTTTGCAAGAAAATGAAGTGCCCAGGGAGTGGAACACTATGATGCAACCCCCTCGAATCTGGGTGAACTGGAAAATGTGTTCAAACATGTGCAGTTAGAAACACAGCAGAGAAATTGGGGCATCTCACCAGTCTGGCCACACTTATCCCAAGCTGATTTCCCAGAACTCTGAATGGCTGGGTGTGCTCTGAGCAGCTCGGTATTTCTTCTTAAGGCGCGACTGGGAACAGACAATAAAAGGGGCCAAAGCTGTCTCTCTCTATTTTTCTAACCATATGAATAGATCCATTCTGCACCCTCATAAAATCTGCCTCAGGTACAAGATATGGAGCTATTGGTAAAATATAAAGGTGAGAACCAGCATTAAAAGCATTTTAATAATTCCATTTCTAACGATTCAAATAGTTCACTACTCAATCTGACACTATAGATTTCTGCAGGATGCTCATCTGGTTTCTGTTATGAGGCTGATTGCACATGATTTGACAGTAATGATTATAATAGTGGTGATTTTGTATTTTTTGCCTCATTCAAATACTGGAGGTTCATGAACTGATACATCCTTTCCCTTGTAGTTTCTCAAAATGATGCCTTATTTCATTCCATAGACAGTGAAACCACATAAAATATCCCTGATAAAGAGAGCTGGTTCTTCTGAACATTTTTAACTGCTGTCTCTTCTTAGCAAGATGCTGGAAATATTGCAAATATGAGAGAGAAAAAGGTTTTCAAATGTAAAGAAGTAAGAGATATGTTGCTGCCTTTCAAATATCAGGATAGTGGTGATTTAATAAAACATTTTATTTATTATTTACTAAATAGAAAAAATGTGAAAATGTATTTGTCTCTAAAATACACCAGCACAAAGAGCTATTCTGATTACTATTTATCTGTAGAACAGAGTAAATGTACGTGTGCTCATTTTAAGAAGCTAAGCTTCTGCCCTCAACTGTACTCCAACTAGACAGAAATAGATAGAGAAATTGATTGTAGGATCCCATTTAGATTGTAAACTCCTAGGGCTGGGACTGTTTTGTATTTTATGTTTGTGCAGAGCACAGCACAGTGAGGCTCTGATCCTGATTAGGGTCTCTGACTGATACTGCAGTACAAATAATAATAGCCAGAGACAGATGGATTTCCTGCAGGTGTTAAGAAATCAGACCAAAAGCCACATTGTTTAAATACTTTCAAGCCATGTTCCGTCCTTCTACCACTGAGCAGCTGTCTATCTGGGTTTATTATTTTAATTATTATTTATAAATGTTTATCTTGAAAAAGACCTGGGCATAAGTGATGGATTTTGGTTTGAATTTTGTCTCTCTGAAAGAAAAGATGTACCATCTTCTCTTCTACCTACCATGCCAATATCTTCTGCAGACCTGCTATACACTGGCTACCAAGCAGCACTGATTACATATGCAATCATTTTTCATGTCACTCATTAGACTATATCAATAGCAGCAATTCAAACAGATTCTTTTTTAAACTCTAATCCTCGAATCTCCCAGAGAAGACACCCAGGCTATGGTATGGGTGTTCAGATTTTCTTTCTGTCCTCTATAGAGGGACTGGTGATGTCTTGGGAACCATATGGTATCACATCAGGTTGAAGACAAAAACAGGAAGGTACAGTAAAACCTCAGAGTAACAAACACCAGTGTTACAAACTGACCAGTCAACCACACACCTCATTTGGAACCAGACATATAATAATCAGGCAGCAGTAGAGACAAAAGAAAATAAAGCAAATACAGTACAGTGCTGTGTTATACATAAACTACTAAAAAAATAAAGGGAAAGTTTAAAAAAGATATGACAAGGTAAGGAAACTGTTTCTGTGCTTGTTTCATTTACATTAAGATGGTTAAAAGCAGCATTTTTCTTCAGCATAGTAAGTTTCAAAGCTGTATGAAGTCAATGTTCAGTTGTAAGCTTTTGAAAGAACAACCAGAACGTTTCATTCAGAGTTACAAACCTTTCAGAGTTATGAACAACCTCCATTCTCAAGGTGTTCGTAACTCTGAGGTTCTACTGTAATTCATAAATAGCTCCAATATTTCCTCCATGGGAAAGTGGGCCTACCCATCAGGGCTTGGACTTTGCAACTAGCCTTTGTGACTGTGTTCTTGGAGGCCTGGGGGGGAGGGGGATGTTTCCAGCTCTCACTAGTTCCCATTCATTCCCACAAGGAGTCAGGCCTGTGTAGGTGTCTTTTTGCCTTTGTCAGGCCTGGCTTGCCTTTGCTGTTGAAGCCTGGGACAGTCTGAAATGCAGGTGATAATATCCCCTTTCATGGGGTCACACACCAGGCTGAAGAGGGAGACAAGGAAAGGCTGAGTAGGTAGGCTTAAAAAAAAATCAATAGGATGCCATGAGGTAAGACGCGCACAATGAAACCCTGCTCCAGGTTGCCAAGGCAAATCTGTCAATAGCGTATTGAACAAGCAAATCTGACTTGCAATTATTGTCTCTTTCTAAATACAACCTCTCCCTGTGCCTCACAGTTCAAACCCAACGTTAGCACTGCTGGGTTCAGTGACAGCAAGAGAGAGAGCTCTCACAATGGGGAGAAAAGAGAGAGCTCCTGCTGGAACAACAGCTGAGATTTACTCAAAATCCCATACAGGAACCCAAATAATTTTCTATAAACCAGGGGAGTGTCCCCACCACATCAGCTCCTTTGGCTAAAGTGACACCCACCCATCCCCCCATGTAATGGACCTTTTACATAAGCACTTTGCCCTTAGCTTTTACCTTCCGGTGGAGGCACAAAGCATGTTGGAAAATAATCTATTAACCACAACATACCAATGTAGTAGACAAGGATTGTTAGACCCATTGTTACAGAGGGTTAAGGGATTAAACTGAGGTACAGAAAGGCCAAAGTGTAGTCATGGTCAGAAAAATGGACTGTAAAATGATATCTCCTTTCTCAAGAGAGCTGCTTTTTCCTCTCCGTTCTTCCTACTGAACCCAGTGTTCATGCCCTACAGCCCCTGTCTTGACTGGTACAACCTCCTCCTTTCTGGCCTTATGATTCTCACACCACTCACCTGGAGTCTATCCAACATTCTGCAGCTAATGCCAGCTTTCTCCCCTCACTCTGGCCCCATTAAAAGCCCACCCCCGTTCAAGAATCTGTCCACCAGTGGGAGCAACAGTAGGAGCACGAGCGCTAGTGTAGACCAGCCATTGGCTTTAAATAGCAGATCTAAATGGCACAGGGATACAATGCTGGTGGCTGCTAGCACCATGGCCATGCTGGAACTCCCACAATTGTTACCACCAATAGAGTTGCACCAGTGGCAGCAACAGTGGTAAATTATAGGGGGAAAGGGCTAGTGTAGACAAAGCCATTGAGAATTAGGCCAAGTGTGAGCATCGTTTGTAGATGAAAACAACTTCACAAGCTATAAATAAAGTTTAAATCTTGAATTGCCTGTAAGTCAGACACCTTGGCTTTGGGAGCTACTGGTCAGGTAAGGTAAATTCTGTCTTCTTGTATTGGCTTCTCAGTGAGGTCAGAGAGAAAACTCTCACCCTGGCTGCATGTAAAATCCACAAGAATGAGACACTTGTGGGATGCATACAATGAACTTTTACAGACAGATTAACAAAGCACAATGGAGCTTGCTTTCCTGTGGCTGATGGAGCGGCTGGGAGGCAAAACATACATGGTACCATTTGCAAGAGGAGTAGTGCAGAATTTGCAGATGGGTGGCGGCAGCTTGGAGGACAAAATCTGGCCAGTCAAATCTCCTAAATCCTCCCAGTTGGCGTGATGTCCTAAGGATTTATTCCTTGTGTTGAGATGACTACATTCCATCTCTTTATTCCTGTTAATTCTCCTACTAGACAACAGGCTACTTCGGAGGAGCAGAGAAATGACAGCTCAGCTCTCTGAAGCAGGGAGTCAATGCAGGAGACTTGGGTCCTGGTAGGAAGTAAGTGTGAGAGGGACAGACTTCTTATAAAATTGACAAATTTTGTACATGTTTGAATGCAATTGCAAGAAGTCTAAACACTAAGATGGGTGAACTTGAGGGCCTGGTATTAAATGAGGATATTGATATAACAGGCATCACAGAAACTTGGTGGAATGATGACAATCAATAAGACACGATAATACCAGGGTACAAAATATATAGGAATGACAGAGTAGGTCACGCTGATGGGTCAGTGGCACTATATGTGAAAGAAAGTATAGAGTCAAATATAGTAAAAATCTTAAATGAATCAAACTGTACCATATAATCTCGATGGACAGAAATGCCATTGTTGAATAATAACAGTATAGCAGCAGGAATATACTGCCAACCACCTGACCAGAATAGTGACAGTGATTGTGAAAGGCTCAGGGAGATTAGAAAGGCTACAATACCAAAAAAACCAATAATAATGGGGGATTTCGACTATCCCTATATTGACTTGGAACATGTCACCTCAGGACGGAATGCAGAGATAACATTTCTAGACACCATTAATGACTGATTCTTGGAGCAGCTAGTCCTGGAACCCATGAGGGGAGAGGCAATTCTTGAGTTAGTCCTAAGTGGTACACAGGATGTGGTCCAAGAGGAGAATTTAAACAGCTAGGTGATAGCAACCATAATGTAATTAAATTTAACATTCTTCTAGGGGGGAAAATATCAAAGAAACTCACCATGGTAGCATTTAACTTCAAAAAGGGGAACTACACAAAAGTAAGGAGGATAGTTAAATGGAAATTAAAAGAACAGTTACAAGAGTTAAATGCCTGCAAGCTGCATGGCAAGTTTTTAAAAACACCATAATAGAGGTTCAAACTATATGTATACATCCAATTAAAAATAAATAAATAAAGCAAGAGGGCCAAAAATAATGCCACCAGGGCTAATCAATAGAGTAAAAGAGGCAGTTAGAGGCAAAAAGACATTGTTTAAAATTTGGAAGTCAAATCCAACTGAGGAATATAGAAAGGAGCATAAACTCTGGCAAGTCAAGTGTAAAAGTATAACTGGGCAGGCCAAAAAATAACTTGAAGAGCAACTAGCAGAAGACACAAAAACAAACAGCAACATTTTTAAAAATACATCAGAAGCAGGAAGGCTGCCAAACAATCAGTGGGACTACTGAACGATCAAGATGTTAAAGGAGCATTCAAGGAAGACAAGGTTGCTGTGGAGAAGCTAAATGAATTATTTGCATCAGTTTTCATTGCAGAGGACGTGAGGGAGATCCTCACAACTAAGCCATTCGTTTTAGTTGACAAATCTGAGGAACTGATCCAGGCTGAGGTATTGAAACAAATCAATAAATTACACAATAATAAGTCAACAAGACCAGATGGAATTCATTCAAGAGTTCTGAAGGAACTCAAATATGAAATTGCAGAACTACTAACTGTGATTTGTAACCTACCACTTAAATTAGTCTATGTACCAGGTGACTTGCAGATGGTAATGTAACAACAATTTTTAAAAGAGGCTCCAGAGGTGGTCCTGGCAATTACAGGCCAGTAACCCTAACTTTAGTACCAGCCACATTGGCTGAAAACTACAGTAAAGAATAGACTTATCATATACATAGATGAACATGGTATGCTGGGGAAGAGTCAACACAGATTTTGCAAAGGGAAATCCTGCCTCACCAATCCATTAGAATTCTCTGAGGGGGTCAACAAGCATGTGGACAAGGGGGATCCAGTGGATACAGTGTACTTGGACTTTCAGAAAACCTTTAACAAGATCTTTCACCAAAGGCTCTTAAGTAAAGTAAGCCATCATGGGATAAGAGGGAAGGTCCTCTCCTGGATTAATAATTGGTTGACAGATAGGAAACAAAGGATAGGCAGTCAGTTTTCACTGGGAAAACTGGGACTAATGCAGTTCAACATATTCACAAATGATCTGGAAAAGGGGTGAACAGTGAGGGGCAAAGCTTGCAGATGATACAAAATTACTCCAGATAGTTAAGTCCAAGCTGACTGTGATGAGTTACACAGGAATCTCACAAAACTGGGTGACTGGGCAACAAATTGCTTATGAAACTCAGTGTTGATAAATGCAAAGTAATGCATATTGGAAAACATCATCACAACTATATAGACAAAATGATGGGGTCTAAATTAGCTGTTACCACTCAAGAAAGAGATCTTGGTATTGTTGTGGCTAGTTAAAACATCTGCTCAATGTGCAGCAGCAGTCAAAAAAGTGAACAGAATGTTAGGAACCATTAGGAAAGGGATGGATAATAAGACAGAAACTATCATAATGTCTCTATATAAATTCATGATACACCCACATCTTGAATACTGAGTGCAGTTCTGGTTGCCTCATCTCAAAAAAGATCTATTAGAATTGGGAAAAGTACAAAGAAGGGCATAAAGTACAGAGTCTGGAACATCTACCATATGAGGAGAGATTAGAAAGAATGGGACTATACAGCTGAGAAAAGAGACAACTAAGGGGTGAGGTGATAAAGGTGGCCTATACAATCATGAATAGTGTGCAGAAAGTGAATAGAAAGTGTAATTTACCCATTCACATAACACAAGAACCTGGGGTTACTCAATGAAATTAATAATCAGCAGATTTAAAACAAATAAGGCAGTACTTCTACACACCACACACAGTGACCCTGTGGAACTTGTTGCCAGGAGATGTCATGAAGGCAGGAGTGCCAGAACAAATTTTATAGTGGGGGTGCTGAAAACCATTGAACCAAACTGTAAACCCTGTATATGATGGAAACCACTTCAGGCCAGCGGGTGTGGCAGTGCCCCCAACACCTCTAGTTTCAGCACCTATGCATGAAGGCCAAAAGTATAACTGGGTTCAAAAAAGAATTATAGGTTCATAGAGGATAGGTTCATCAATGGTTATTAGCCAAGATGGTAATGGATGCAACTCTATGCTCGGGTGTCCCTAGAACTGCCAGAAGTTTGGAGTGTATGCCAGAGGATAGATCACTTGATAAAAATTGCCCTTTTCTGTTCACTCCCTCTGAAGCATCTGGCTCCAGCCACTGTTGGAGACAGGATCCTGGACTAGATGGACCATTGGTCTGACCTAGTATGGCCGTTCTTATGTTCTTAAATTATGTTCATCTTGGGAGACCCATGCACATGTGGATGGGGGAAGAGAAAGTATCTTCCTTTGGGAGACTCAAGTGAGAATAATTCCCCATTCCCTGAAAGCTCTGGGCTACATTTCTCTGTCCTTCCATTCCTAACTAGGGGAGAGGGGGTCATTAAAGGGCCCCAGAGAAGATCTGTCTTTAATTTTCTTAGACATCTGGCAATTAAATCAGGAAAAGGGCAGAAAAATCAGACCTGGGACACAGTATCTGTTAAATCCCTGTCATGATGGTCTGGTTATGGACCCAGGCTCTGACTCTCCTCCCATCCTTCAGTATTACCTCCACTGACTTCAGTGGAGTCACTCCCGATTTACACAGGGGTATGTGAGAGGAAGAGTAGGTCCACAATCCATTACCAGAATGCCAGGTCTGTTGGAAGGACATGGGGACCACTCCAGCAAAGCAGAGCAATGGGAAACTAAGCAATGATGAAAAACTGCTCTCACATAAAGTGGAATCTTTCCTAACTATGGAGGTTGGGGAGGGAAAGTATAAGCCTGGGGAGCTAAGGGAATTCTCTTTCCCTACATGTCATAAGGAATGGGAAGCTGGCTTGTCGGTGTGAGCTGAAAGCCTCCTGCTTCTGCTCTCTCCCTTCTGCACCTTCCTTGGTGTCTCTCTGGATATAAAGCAGCCTTAGAGAGAGGGGTGGGTACTGGGCTCTGATATGCTGCTTATCACTTAAGCTGATGCAGTTTGTTGCCAGCTAAGTATAATTATGAGATTTTCTTCTTCGGAAACCCATCTGTACACATGTCTCCTGCAGACATTGCACAGGCAGTAGCAGCAGGAAGCCAGTCAGCTGCTCAGTGAGTTGTGAAAGGGTTGGGGTGTTTTGCACAGGGTTTTCCAATCATCTCCATCCACTGGAATCACAAAGATTTCCATCAGAAAATAAACATGGTGCCAACACTTACTACAAGCCCAGAAAGATCCACTTTCTAGCCATGCTCTGCAAAATCAGACAAGGGGCTGCTAGAGTCAGATTTAATTTTGGAGAATAAAACACTGAGTAGAACATAGTAAACAAAGGCTCATCAGCAAAAAAAGACACACAACTGGCTGGGGGGGCTGGCTCCTCTCACCCTAAATGAGCTGGAGATGGCAATTGGATTTCCTTTTCCTTCAAGTCATCCTCCCCTATTCCCCTTGCAGGTTCAGAGCAGGCACCAATATGCCGTCTCAGCCCTTGGCTGCCCGGTGTGTTAACTCTGAGGGATTTGGGAAAGAAACTGAAATGATCCCTTTGGGATTGTGAAGTGCTTCATTCTCTTTTCCAGCTTAAGGCTTAGAAAGTAAACCCCCCCCTTGTCTCTCCTTGTCACTTGCTAGGGCTTTCTCCCTCACCCAGCCTACTTTCCCCTGCCAGCCGCTCCATAATCAGTTATGGTGGTGGCAGGTAGAAATTTTCTTGTCCTTTAGGGGCCAGGCTGAGAACACGCAACACATTTCTCATCAAAAGGGAAGGATCAAAGGCAGCAAGGCAAATACTTTTACTATAGCATCAAACACCAAAGCCCTGCTTCTTGTCACACACTATTTTCCAAAATAAATTGACAAACTATTCCTAAGAAAGGCAGTCAAAGCACAGACCTCCCAGGTCTTCATCATATTCCATGCAGGCAAATGAAGATATTCCATCTAGAACAAACAAAGCCTTGATCTTGCAAACATATCCACACAGGTCTAATTGCAGGATCAGGGTCTACAAGATACTAAAGATTTACTCCGTATCAATGACAGCTAATATTTCCAAATAGAGTTTTGCAGCTCTTTATAACTGTGCATACACAACACCAGAGGTGACTTTTGTTCTTTGAAAGAGGAAAGGTGTTACTTTTATACTTTGGTACCCATAACTCAAAAGAGGTTGAGCTGATTTTATACAAACTTTCTTTCAAAATGTCACATTTGGGCTGATACGGATCATAGGAAACTTCAGCCCTCCAAGAAACAGTCTAAAGAATGAAAGCATCATCTCAACCTTGCCTATAATGTTTGCTGCTGTTACAACTGCCATGCAACTTGGACCCACCTCTCCCACTCTTGCTCAACCAAGCACTTTTAAAGCGTATCCTCCTGCAATACTCCTAGATCTGGGCTCCCACTCAGCTCTGCCTATGCAGCTCACTCCCAACTTGCAGCATTCCCTGCTATTCCAGACCTGGGCCTCTCCTGAGCAGAGACTACTAATCTTGCTGAATTTTGCAGTTGTTTTACAATACACACAAACATTTCTTGGGAGTAGTCCAAACCCCATGTTCATTTCTCCTGGGACATGAGGTGCCTAAGTCTATCTAGTGTCTCATTAAAACTCAGGGACCTGATGACTAGGGATGTCATTCCCACAAGTCCCTCTTGTCTTCCAATACCAGCAAATCAGCATAGTTGTTGCTGTGGGCTCCTCCTCAAGGTAGCATGCTTTAGGAAATCATGGCAAGTGAATTACAGTGGGGTGCTCAGTGTGTTATCCAGTGAGGTAGGTCTTGGTGACGGTAAGTCTCCAGGCAGGGCCCACAGGAATGCAGCTTAGCAGAAGTGCCTCCATATCATGTGCACAAACTTCTAAAGCTTCCCACCCACACAAGCAAATCCTCCCTCACAGGCAGGTGAAGGATTAGACTTTGAGTCCTCAGTCAATCCCAGGCCTGACCCAGTTGTAAGGGAGCCAAGATGGTAGATTAAGCTATTGAAGTGCAGAGATTTATTTATTTCCGTATTACTAAGACTAAAATAAAGCAGAAAAGCCTGTGCTTAGCCAGGGAAACGAGTAGCAGACTTGGGAGTGGGATGGGAACAGGAGATAGGCTGGGAATGAGGGAGGCACAACGATAGCATAAGAGATTCACTTCCAGCAGGAGCCACAGGCAGTAGCAGGGGGAGTGAATATGAAGCCCCACTGAGGGACACCAAGGCTTGCTCAGTCCTAAAGCTGAAGAGTGGGGCTTCCTCCAGGGACATCGAGGGGCACCACCCACCCCTAGCCATGGGGATGCTCTTCAGAATAGGGATGGTCTCTTCCTATGGGCTTGTACAGCACCTGGCAAAATAGGCAGGGTCATAACCAGGGCGGGGCAAGTGGGGCAGCCGTGGGGGCAGAAAAATAACAAAAAAACCCCAAACCCTGAAGGAGACACAAATATGCTTGCTCATTTTGCTAGCAATTTGTTAGCCCGGGCGCTAAAATGCCTAGTTACATTTCTGAAACAGGGCACTGATTATGGTTGGGGCCCCGGGAAATAAATACACAATAAAATACACAACTGGCCTGAACAACAGATACAATTGCAACTGCCTGGTAGGGGAGAAAACAGCCCTTGGGCTGTAGCTGACAAGTCATATATCAGATACAGCACTAGTAACATTCTGCCAGCCAGAGCAGACTCTCCTAATCCTCCCATTGACGGGACCTCACATTGCTGAGATAACAGAAACACAAACCAAATGATTATTATGGGGTTGGACTGAGCCAGCTCTGGATGAGGAAACCTCCATGGGACACATTGGTGCTGCAGGAAGTGGTTGGGTGAGTCAGCTGGTGATGCTCTTTCCTACAAATGCCAATGCCCCAGCATAGTACTCGGGTTGCCATCTCTTGGAAAAGTTGCAAACCTAGGGCCCGAGCACCTCTTGTGGTCATCAGAAATTCCCTGTCCTTTAAGAGTTGATGTAAGAGCACTTGTGGCTTGGCCCAGCTGCATCTCGCAGAATTCTATTCAGAGCCTCTGTATTCTCCCTGCAGTTTCAATTCTTCTTTACTCTCTTCCCTTCATTGTCATGCTGTGTGGCTACATGACTAATAAAAAGATGCCACACTCCATCTCAGAGGTGAAGTGGTCCCTTAGCATTGTTTTTTAGCAGTTTTTCCAGTCCCTAAAACACCTGAGGAGCTTCCTGCATGAAAGGTGCAGAGGAAATGTAAGGCAGTTCATCATTACAGAGAGTGGACTGCTCCGGTGCACGGGGTGAGGTGGTGGGAAGGCATATGGCATGCAATAAGCTGGGCTGCTCTATGGTTTGGATTGTAGGAGGGAATGTTAAAGAAAGCTGGTTTCCAGACTTGGGCTCAGATTCAGGTTCAAGTTCTGTACTCTGTTAAGAGCCAGAACAGCCCTGGATCCAGGCACACAGTGTCAATGGGGACGAGTGGAAGATTCTGGGATGGATTCCAGTTGCCCTAAAAGACAGTGGTTGTGGGGTTCTCTCTCATGGAATTAGAGGGCGCTGCCTCATTCACAAGACAGACAGCAAGACAGAACCATTCGGTGTTATTAAAAAATGCTGCTGCCGGGTTTCCGAATTCTGTGGGTCATGCCATCTACTTCCAATAGGGGGTGCCAGGGAGGCATAAATCTCACAGTCAATGTACATGTGGGGGCAGGGGAGTTCCCTGCATGTGCATATTATTTTCTCTTTGCAGAGAGAGGGAGGAAGCAAGCACTCTGGTTTGTGGTGAGGCAGTTTCTCTCCTCCTTGCACCTGAATCAGTCAGCTATGCAACTCCCCACCAGCCTTTCCTTTCAGCATTCTGCTGAGAGGCAGCCCAGCCAGCTTCCTTCCGCTGACTTTGCTCTCTCAAGCATCACATTCACAGGTTCAGCCAGTGCCTGTGCACGGCTGATTGCAACATGACTTCACCAGCCCAGCAACTGCCCTGAAGCTTTATCCTCTCAGTAGATTGCACCAAGTATTTTTGGTTTCAGAGGTTTTGAAAAGATTCAGTGGGTGCATTGGTAGCCCTCCGTGTATCACACTGTCGCTAGAAAGTTCTCTATCATAAAGCTGCTTAGTCCAGCTTCATTAACTCTGTTAGAAAGTGTAAGTGTTGGGAGTGGGTGGTGAGTTTCTATTTTTTTAGTGGAGCATGGGAGATTCTGGCCTCAACACACCTCCCCTAAACCAGCATTAAGAGCTGGTTAAACCAGAATCTCAAAGTTACAGTTTAATTCCCACACTTCCTCCTACATGGGATATGCGTGTTCTTTTAGGAAGCTTGTAAACAGCCAACTGTCCACAATGCACCTCCCACGACAGTCCATTCTGCCACTGGAAGCATCTCATCTGCAGCCCCAGGCCTGGCAGTTACAAGTGTGATTTGCACACCATTTAAATCCACTAACTAACAAATTAATACTCTCCAAGACTAATGCCTATGGGTTAAGTATGATGCCAGCCAGTACATGGCTCTACTCCTTCTGCTAGAAGAGTCTGGGAACAGACAAAAATATGCTACATTATTGCAACTAATGATCTAGACAACACCTGTGTTTAACTGATTAATCTAGTGCCAGCTGCACAGAAGTCCAGAATGAGAATGACTAGTGAGAAGCATGCTGGTCTCTGAGCTGGTTAGACTGGATGCTTTGATCTTTGCCCCTCCTTGAAATACCAGTCTTTGTTTATATAAAAGTTAAGCATTTGCTAAGGGAATCCAAGTGGGTGCTCTGTGATTCTGCAGCACACAACACTGGTGATCTAGCCCCTTCCCACCCTGGAGCTGACAGTCTGCATAAGATGCCTCAAAATCAAACGAAGGGTACTTGCACATTAAGTATTAAGGTGGAGTCTGTAGAAGGAAAAAGCTTCCATTTAAAAAGGTAAAAACCACAACGGTGGGAGGGGGGAGAAGCAAAACCAGACAGACTTAGAAAAGAGGAGACTAAGGGGGGATATGATAGAGGTATATAAAATCATGAGTGGTGTGGAGAAAGCGAACAAGGAAAAGTTATTTACTTGTTCCCATCATATAAGAACTAAGGGCCACCCAATGAAATTAATGGGCAGCAGGTTTAAAGCAATAAAAGGAAGTTCTTCTTCACTCAGCGCACAGTCAACCTGTGGAACTCCTTGCCTCAGGAGGTTGTGAAGGCTAGGACTATAACAGGGTTTAAAAGAGAACTGGATAAATTCATGGAGGTTAAGTCCATTAATGGCTATTAGCCAGGGTGGGTAAGGAATGGTGTCCCTAGCCTCTGTTTGTCAGAGGGTGGAGATGGATGGCAGGAGAGAGATCACTAGTTCATTACCTGTTAGGTTCACTCCCTCTGGGACACCTGGCATTGGCCACTGTTGGTAGACAGGATACTGGGCTGGATGGACCTTTGGTCTGACCCAGTATGGCCATTCTTATGTTCTTAGACCTAGCAAATAAAGAGTTCTCCTAGCCTAGAGTGCGGTGGCTGAGTTGTTAAGGTGCTTGACTACAATTCTGAAGAGCGTGGGTTTGCATCTCACTTGATCTCACACTGATAGGCCACCTCCAGTTCAGCAAACTGGGTACTTGCTCCATTGGGTTGCGGCAGTCAAAGGTGGGCAGACGTGATGCTGGCCACATCACTCCCTTGTGTACCTTTGGCTAGGAAATCCATGTGCCTTAATCGCATCAGCCTGATGAGCCATTGGCTCTGGGAAACTTTGATACCTCAGTGGAGACCAGTGACTGGGCCAAAACTGCCTGTTAAACTCTACTCTGGCTCTCTGGAAATCCACCAGACTAGGGATCCTTCAGCATCTGCAACTTCTCTTCTCTTGGTTTTCATTCCTATGGATATCTGTATGGAAACAGTGTCTCTTAGGAATTCATTTGCTCCTCCAGCTTATTCCCCAGCGGAGGTCAGAATCCTCTGTGCTTGACATCACAAATGGTTTCTCTGAAGCTGATGATGATGTCACAAGCAGAGGGAATTTGCATAAACAAAGATATTATTTCCATGTGAATGTCCCAAAGAAGAACAAACCAGGGAAGGGGGGGCGGGTGGAAGAGAAGAGAGAGGAACATGATTCTCTCACAACAGAGCAATGTTATAGTTTCCATGAGGTACCTGCTGTAAAAAGGGATAGTCTGTAATGGCTGGATATCATTGGTACTTGAAACATGGTGATGGGTGCCCTCAAATAGAGATCAGACATCTGTCATTCCCTGCAAGACTGGGAACACCCTTGAGAGGGATCCCCGAGAAAAGTCCTGGAGCTGGACTGTGCATAGCAGATAATTTAACTTTAGGAAGTTTGTGCAAAAACTCAAGGATTTTGGTTTTAAAAAGGAAAGAGATGCTTGTCCTAGAGTGAGTGGAAGGGTCCCTCCCTTCATTATGTGACATAATTAAATGGGAGCTTAGTCTGAAGTGAAAAAGAAAAGAAGTACTTGTGGCACCTTAGAGACTAACAAATTTATTTGAGCATAAGCTTTCATGAGCTACAGGTCACGTCATCGGATGCATGAAGTCTGAAGTGTTCAGTGACAAAGGGCTGGGCTGGGGGGCTGTTCCATGGAAAGCTTCTAGACCATCTCTCTTTTCAGTTCTCATTTTGTCATGAGTACATATGCCCTGGTCAGCTATTTTTAGGCTGATGTTTGCTGTTCTGGTTTCCCCAGGGGATGCTGAGCAGGTTCTGGGAACTCCAGCTGTCTCTCAGGCAGTGAGAGAGATACCTCATTTCCTGGCATCTCCCCATCTGCTAATTTTACACTCACCCCAATTCTGTCCCTTCCAGCACCAAAAGCAATCACAGAGATTCCCCCAACAATCAATCTTCCCATACCTCCCCGTCCTGCTGCAGCACTAGGGCTCTGGAAATGGGCAAGACCAACTCCTCCAGCCATGCCACTGTTAGAGGGCCTGATGTGGACCCCAGATTGGGTGTGCCTGCCCTTGCTCCAGATGACTTCAGGACATAATCTGAAGTAGCCCTGGAACTTTGGGTGAAGAGGAACTCAGTTAACTGCTGGGATTTTTGCTACATTCCTTGCAGTTTTGTGATATTTTTGCTATTTTAGCAAATTTTATGATATTTTTCCAGAGAGATTTTGCACATTCTGCCCCACTTGCAGGTTTGCTGAGCCCCATTTTCACCAGAGACACCAGCTGAGCATGATGCTGAAAATGTGAGGTCTTTGTCTGTGTAAATGAGAGTGTCACCCTCAAAGGCAGCTCTGACTTTCACACTCACTAAAAAAAAATCTCCAGTGAGTTGGGAAATGCCTTTTGGAGCACAGGATTTAATGTTCAGGACAGCTTGCTGCAGCTCAGACACACACGGCTCTCCCAGAGCAGGTCACTCACCCTGGCCCAGGAATGTTCTCTGACTGCCCCAGCAGGATTCATGAAGACAGCGATTTTAAGACCTGAAAGGACCGTTTTGATCATTTTCTCTGACCTCCTGCAAAACACAACACAGAATTTCACCAAGTGATGCCTGCATCCAGCCCACAACTTCTGGGTAAGCTAGAGGTCATCTTGTAGGAAGGCAGCTGATCTTGCATTGGCTGGATCTTTTGTTCTGCTTGACGAGTCTGCTCATTGTGAATGTTTGTGGCATTCCAGAAGATTCAGGAAAAAGTGTGAAAGGAGCTAGCCCAAGCAGCTTTCTCACCTGAACCAGGGAAAAGCTGCAGGGAATATGCATATTACTAGAGGTTCTGGACTTGCCCTCCTCACTACAACCAGCAGCTGGAGAGACCTTCTCTGGTCATCCTAGAAATACGTCCCATCAGGCAAAGGGAGGGAAATGATTTCTCATTAAAATATTCCAAACAGTCTCCAAAATCATACTATGCTAGCGGCATGTGGGGAGAGGTTGCTGCAGCTCATGTGCTGCCCATGCAGAACAAGGGAAGTGAAGGCCAGGAGTGTGACTGCAACATGGGAATCATTCAGCTCACTCACTCAGGTTCCATTTTCAAAGGATTTACGGCCAGCCGTAAGAGGCCACAGTCTCCTCAGATTTCAGAGTAGCAGCCGTGTTAGTCTGTATTCGCAAAAAGAAAAGGAGTACTTGTGGCACCTTAGCGACTAACAAATTTACTTGAGCATAAACTTTCGTGAGCTACAGCTCACTTCATCGGATGCATTTGGTGGAAAATACAGAGGGGAGATTGATATACACACACAGAGAACATGAAACAATGGGTTTTATCATACACACTGTAAGGAGAGTGATCACTTAAGATGAGCCATCACCAGCGGGGGGGGGGGGGGAGGAGGAAAACCTTTCATGGTGACAAGCAAGGTGGGCCATTTCCAGCAGTTAACAAGAACGTCTGAGGAACAGTGGGGGGCGGGATGGGGGGGAGAAATAACATGGGAAATAGTTTTACTTTGTGTAATGACTCATCCACTCCCAGTCTCTATTCAAGCCTAAGTTAATTGTATCCAGTTTGCAAATTAATTCCAATTCAGCAGTCTCTCGCTGGAGTCTGTTTTTGAAGTTTTTTTGTTGAAGGATAGCCACTCTCAGGTCTGTAATCGTGTGACCGGAGAGATTGAAGTGTTCTCCGACTGTTTTTTGAATGTTATAATTCTTGACGTCTGATTTCTGTCCATTTATTCTTTTACGTAGAGACTGTCCAGTTTGACCAATGTACATGGCAGAGGGGCATTGCTGGCACATGATGGCATACATCACATTGGTAGATGCGCAGGTGAATGAGCCTCTGACAGTGTGGCTGATGTGATCAGGCCCTATGATGGTGTCCCCTGAATAGATATGTGGACAGAGTTGGCAACGGGCTTTGTTGCAAGGATAGGTTCCTGGGTTAGTGGTTCTGTTGTGTGGTGTGTGGTTGCTGGTGAGTATTTGCTTCAGGTTGGGGGGCTGTCTGCAAGCAAGGACTGGCCTGTCTCCCAAGATCTGTGAGAGTGATGGGTCGTCCTTCAGGATAGGTTGTAGATCCTTGATGATGCATTGGAGAGGTTTTAGTTGTGGGCTGAAGGTGATGGCTAGTGGTGTTCTGTTACTTTCTTTGTTGGACCTGTCCTGTAGTAGGTGACTTCTGGGTACTCTTCTGGCTCTGTCAATCTGTTTCTTCACTTCAGCAGGTGGGTGTTGTAGTTGTAAGAATGCATGATAGAGATCAGATTACTTGAGCTGACGGTGTTGGAGCTCAACGTTGTTTGCTCCATCTTTAGAAATAGATGAAAAACAGTGGGAGTCTTCTCTTGTTGCAGTAGATGGAGCAGGCATTCAAGCCAGGCTTTTCCCCATTCCTTTTCACTCTCTCTCTCCTGCTCCAAGGTCCACACCATGCTGAAAATTTGCAAGAGCAGGTAGATGAACTCAGGAAAACTAATTTTAGGACTTCAAAAGAGGACTTTGGTGCACTTCTGTCACAGCATTGATCAGGGGAAAAATTTTCTCTACAGAACATCAATATTTCCCCAGTTAGACTCAGTCACACCTACTTGGTGGAAAGTAACTCCAACCCATTAACTGAGAGCCCTCAGGCAGATTTGTAAAGAAGCAACCCTACAAGAGTGGGGGATTCCAGTTGTGTGCGGTGATCTTTGGTCTTCACTAATGTGTGATAAACCACACTGACTTTGAGATGGGGGAGCATAATCAAAGCCCAGCTCCATATTTGGAGATTTTTGGAAATCAGTGAGAAAGCAGATTTGGCAATGACAACCTGGACTGAGGCCAGTTTTCTTGCCCATCTTTTCATCCCTCACAGAAGTACTTAGGGGGGTTTTTCCATCTACAATGGCATGAGACAAGATTGCATCATGAGATTCACTGCTCACTGTGACAACTGGTGGCATATAATTAACCCTCCAGGTGGGTCTTCTGGTTTCATAAGAATGGCCATATTGGGTCCATCTAGCCTAGAAGCCTGTTTTCCAACAGTGACCAGGTGCTTCAGAGGGAATGAACAGAACAGGGTCCTTTATCAAGTGATCCATCCCCTGTCAGCCAGTTCTAGCTTCTGGTAGTCAGAGGTTTAGGTTCACATAGAGCATCAGGTTGCATCCATGACTACCCTGGCTAATAGCAATTGTTGGACCTAGCCTCCATGTGTTTCCAGGTGCTGATCCTCATACTTCAAGAGACTAGCACTGGAGAAGGGATTTATTTTCTGGGTTTTTTGTTTTGTTTTGCCAAATGTTCAAAGTGACTAGTTTGTACTACACACTAAATGGAAACACTCTGTTTTGTCTCATGTATTGTCCAATAGTTTTTGGATTCCCCAGTTAGAGGCAACCTACCTTGAACTCCTTCTGGGCTCTTAGGCATTGTGGGCGGTGCTCTGTGCCACTGGAAAGGTAATTACCCTTGAATCTGTGATAAGGTCTAATATTTGACCTATGACCATGATGCCATGAGATATTAATCTTCTCCTAGCAACTAACAGCCAGACAAGTAAAAAGGAACAGCTTTTGTAGATTTGTCAGAATTTCCATAATTTACAAAGATAAACTCATGAGCAGACTATTTTGATTTGCAACTGATTATTTTGATGTATTGACTGTGGCTGTCAAGGAATGCTCTAGGTGAATGCACAATTTCAGATAAACATAACTTTTTCACACAGCCATGTCCCAGAAAGGGTAGCTCCATTGCATTGATTAGAGTTGGGCTTTTGTTACTTGAAAACTGCCACCTATTCGTTCCAGCCAACATAAAAAGGAAGGAAACAAAGTTGTTCCCCAGAGGGTGATCCTGTTCCTGAGTTGCCTGGAATAGGGGTTTCTAATAGTGTAGTTAACACATCCCCAATCCTAGAGACCGTACCAATCATTCCCTTGCTGCTCAGCTTCTCTGCCTCTTGGTCGGTGTGGAGGAGTGATGGGGACATGAACGAATTGTGCTGCATTACAATTATTCCAATGCCTTGTGGCATGACCTTTTACTGCTTGTTCGTTTGGATTAATGTGAGTGAAGAAGATGGGCATTTGTGCCCTTGCTGCACCATGCCTCTGCTCTCAGGCCATGCTGTGTCATTCCAGAGGCAAAGTGTGGCATTAGATTTGTCCAAGGACTCTGCAGCTTTGGAAGGGTGAAGGTGACGGGTGCAGAGGCACTGTGCCTTTAATCACTAAATCACTGTGATAGAGCTGATTAGCAGGTGCTGTGAGCATGATCTCACTAGCAAACAAGTGCAGGAAGGGAGAGAAAGGCAGCTATGCAAAGACTTTAATGCTTCCTGTACATCCTGCCTGTCACCACGGACGAGAACGGAACTAGGTGCCTTGTGGTACAGCAGCTCTCCCAGGTGAGAAAGGGTGAGATGGCTGCCACAGTGGGAACCTTGCTGAATTAGCCAGAGCCAGGAAACATCTCACTTTGCCCAAGCCACAAGAAGTCGCCCTCAGCTGCCCCCAGCCGGAAATCACTCTTCGCAGGTCTTACATTGCGGCGTTTAGAAATAGCAGAGCAGGATGGAATAAGCAGAAAGGGGGAAGGGTCTCTCTTCAACATGCCTCAGCAGCATAGCTCTGCAATGGCCCATGGTTGGGCCACTGCAGCGTTAGGACCATAAAAGGCAAGAGGTGGGGGAGGGACTGGTGCTAGGCTAAGCTCCTGAAATACAACAAGAGGAGTTACTCAGAGAGGGCATCTAGCGGAGCCTAATAGTAACTGCATCTCTCTGCCCGAGCGCCGGCTTAGAGCGACAAGGGGCGGGAGGTCATGTCTTTTATTGGACCAACTCCTGGTGGTGAGAGAGGCCAGCTTTCGAGCGGGCACAGAGCTCTTCCTCAGGGGCTGGGACCTGTCAGCGCGAAACCTGGTTTCTCTCACTACCAGGAATTAGTCCCATAAAAAAGAGTGCCTGCCTCACCCACCTTGTGTCTCGAATATCCAGGGGCTGACATGGCTACAACACTGCCTACATGCCCAGCACTCCACAAAGCTGTTGTTCATCATGGAAATGGCCTGGTTGTTAAAGAGTAAACTTAAATCAGAAGGATACTGTGCCCAAGTGTGGCGTCTTTCAGCCAAGGATCTCAAAGCACTTTGCAAGTATTATATGAGCCTCCCTCTTGTCCCTGAAGCAGGAGGGGATGAGCACTGTTATTCCCATTTTACAGATGGGAAAGCAGAGGTACTGAACACTTATGTGACTTGCCCAGAAATCACACTTAAAGGAAGTCACAAAGCTAGGAAGAGAACCCAGCTTCCCTGACTCAGTTCCCTGCACTTGTTCCCACTTCTACATCACAGGCTCACAGAGGTGAGGCCAGAGTGATAGCAAGATGCCAAACCCATGACCTACTGTGAGGAAATAGCTAGTGTGTGAGTGTAGCAGAGCACAGGAACTGGGATCTAACTGGAGTTCACTAAAGCATTGGATATGGAGTCTCATTAACACTTATTTCTCAGAGTAATTCAGATTGGCTTGAGAAGGGGCCATGTCATGGAAGGGCTGTTACAAAGGGAAATGGGTGTTCAACGATTAAGTATTGATTTGGGAGAGTTGGCTGTTGAGAAGCTGTATGGATCAGCATTACTTTTACAGAAAAGTCCTACACAATTTAATAGAAAATGATAAACCTTAGTATAGGTTCTTTTACCCATCCTCTGGCATTAGAGAATTACATACCTTCAATAAAAAGAAAAGGAGTACTTGTGGCACCTTAGAGACTAACAAATTTATTTGAGCATAAGCTTTCATGAGCTACAGCAATACAGACTAACATGGCTGCTACTCTGAAACCATACCTTCAATAGAATTCTACGAAATAATTTAAAAAAAAATATGGACAGGATCTCATTCTCTACTGAACTCTGTAGGACCCTGTTACATTTCTAAAGAAGGCAATTGGATTAATTTCTTGTATGTTCTACAGGACCATAAAAGGTAGGCCTGCTCTCATTTAACATCTTCAATGGCATGGGAGTGGCCGCATACAGCACACTATGGATATTTTCTGCTGGTACTCAATTGGTAGGTGTTGCAAACACCAAAATAGAAATAACAGAAAGAGCCCAAGACAGCCTGATAACCTGTGCAGGAAATAGCAAAATGGGCTGCAGTCTGGGAAAATGCTTTTAATCCATGTAGGGAGAATAATCTGAAATTCAAAACCTGATTGGGAAGGAGAAATGTAGGGAGCAAGAAATGGAATGGCTGTGACAGATAAAGGCAGGGGTTTGGAATGTGATATGTTTGTAGATACTATGGGGATGAGCATGGTGCATATGCTTACAAATCGTAGATATTAGTTAGGTGCTGCTGTAATACAAAGAAAAGACCCAGACTAGGTCAGGGCTATACTCTGGTGCGCACTGTACAGACGGAGTAAAATGACAAACCCTGTCTTATCTAAAAGACAGAAAAGAAACCAAAAGGCAGTACAGTTTTGGGCTGAAGAGAAGGGAAGGAATAGTCCCTGGGCGCATGGCTTTGGTTTAACCCCTGGATTGTGGTGCTTTTTTCCAGGTGCCCAATGACCAGAAAGATATAGACAAACTGGAGAGAATCCAGAAAAGAGCAATAGAGATGAGTCAATAAATATGATTTATGGGGAAAGTTCTGACTGGTTACATCCCTATTGCTTGGCCAGCTGATGACTAAGGATGGGGACTGGGGAAATGAGAGTAGTCTAAAAGTATGTGAGGAGGATAAACAACAGGGCGGAAAGGGAATTCTTTAGGGTGGTGCAGGGGTGGGTACCAGTAGGCGCAATGGGATTAAACTAAGAAAAGAAAAAATTCAGGCAGACCATGAGGAAAAGCTTCCTGTCGGTGCAGTGACTCAGGCTGTCTCCTGCAAAAGCAGGGATGGAAACCCATTGTCTGGGAAATTTTTATGCGCCTGTCAAAAGACTAGAAAGTGTTCTTTAGGAAGTGATACTTCTCTAGTCCAAGGAGAGAGACCCCAGTAAGAGACACTTCCCATCTCTCATGTCTATGGGTCTATGAACTGTACCTGATACTAGTTCCCAGTCAAAATGAATAGTTACTTTTACAAACTATTTGCCTTATTCTCTTATTATTGCAGCCTGAACATCACACACTGGACATATCCAATGAACACTGTGTACTAATCTGTACACCCCCAGGGCCTCCTAACTCTTAATTTTGAGTGCCCTATTTTTTGGCAATGGAAATGTTTAATATCCCAAGGAGGCACTAAAACCAATTACAGCAGTTTTAGATCTGGGCCTACACAAGCAAATGGCATCCCTGTTAACTGCTGCCTGGTAGCATCTAATATCTCCTGGCCCTGGATGAGCAGGTGAATTCATCTATCTGCCTGTGCCAGCTCAGCCTTTCCTGCCTCCGCTGAGGGCTCAGGGCTGATTCATCTCTTTCCAGGGCTTCTGCTTACGCAGTGTCACACTGTTACGTCGCTGCCCGAATGGCCAGCCTGCTAAATTAAGCCCAGCAACAATAGGCTGTTGATTTCCCATTATATTTCCATAGGGCCTGACTTCCTAAATGACTTTTTAAAGGGCAGCAGCGCTGGCCATAAGAGTGACTCAGTGAAAAGATCCCCTTGCTCCTATCTGCTCCCCGGCGCCTCCCGAGTTAGACCTGCCTGGTGCACTGATAGCGACCGGCTTGTGCTGCCGTCCACACGGCGGAGTTGATAGCGCAGCATTAGCTGCTGCCAGAGGCAGGAGGCCGGGCAAGACGGCCCCTTGCTCCGAGTGGGCAGCCGCTCCGGTTAGTCTGCGCATTGGATCGCGCCTCGTGCCCCAGCCAGGCTCCAATCCCTCCGGCTCTGACAGACGCCAGGTGGAGGTAAATCCCCAGCTCTGCTCTGGTAGGTGCTGAGTGGGCGATGGGGGAAATCCTCTCTCTCCTCCAGCAGGTTCTGGGGCTGCCCCATCCATTTCCTGGAGCCCGGGGCTCTCTCTGCCCCCTGCTCATGAGCCCGCTGGTTCGCCCCGGCTTCCCCCATGCATCTGCCCTTGTCTCTCTGCCCCTGGAGGGGATGCTACCCCTCCCCCAAACTGGGCCGGGGCTGAGGCTCCCCTTTCCCCCCGCTCTGACCAACTGCCACGGACGCTTCGGACGTTCCACCTGCCGCCTCCTCTCCAAGTGGCAACACCGCGGTGGGACCGAGAGGGGCACCGCATTGCCCCCTCCTGAACCAGGCTGCTTCCCTGCAGACAAGTCACCTCACCTGGGACGCATTAGGTCATTTCTCCCCCAGCGCAGACCTGGCTCTCCTTGGCACCAGGGCAACATCACCCATTTACAGTTGACAGTTTCCCTCCCTGTGACACAAATTTCATCCTTGTTCATTGTGAATCAATTTAATTTTATTGCCTGAGCTGCTGAAGAGCAATTTTTCAAGAACAGAAAGGTCAGGGTGTGCAGGTCTAATCGATGCTCCTCCTGCTCCGCTCCCCCACCAAGGGGTTGGGGGAATGTGCCCTCCACCACAGTGCTTTCATTGCCCTCATGATGCCCCATTAGTGGGATATTTTAGGTGCCCTAGAGTGTCCTTATAACATAATGTGAAGGCAATCTGTGGAGGGAGGGCTGGGCCATGGCCCACTGACAGCCATTCACACCCAGTTCGATGACAAAACTAGGCTCAGGCAGATGAATTGGCCAAACAAATGACAGGCAGATGCCAGCCCTGGGATGACTGCCGGGGAAGATGAGGGTAGCAGGCGAAAACGGTGCGAACAGAAGAGACCAGGGGGCTGGGAATGCACTCAGCAGTCATTTGTCACTAGGCTACGGGCTGACATCTGGCCCAGGAGGGGAGGGTCTGAAGTCAGGGCCAGCTGACAGCGGTGTGGTGGTCTGCAGTAAATGGGTCTGTCTCAGTCCTGTTCCTACTAGAGGCAAAGGTTGGGCAAAGAGACAGACCAACCTTCTCACTGCTCTTCCCTGCACCGGCAGGACCCTGTGTGGAGTCAGCTTGCTTTCCTGGGGCCCATTGTAGACATAGAGGGCTTTACACTCCCACCCTCTTGAGTTAGGCCCTCTCACCTGTGCTAAACAGGAACAGGCCCCTTTAGCTTTCGAGGCTAGAATTTGCAGCCCAGGCCTCAATTTCTGCACCTGTGTGGGGCAGGGAAGGGCATGAGCTATGTTGCTCCTATGCAGCCTTCACCCACAGCCTCATGGTTGAAGAGTAGGGAGCAGAGAACAAGGAGCATAGGGTTGGGGATAACTGATTATTCAGATGAGCCAGAGAGGTTCAGTGCCACTTCTTGCCCATGTGCCCCAACTTTCCTCCAAGACCCCAGATCCCAATACTCCACAAAGCTTCCCAGTTCCTTCCCACTCCACCGGCCAGGGGCTGCAGCTTGTGTGTGTTATGGGGCTGGCTCCTGCACATTTCCTGCCTGCCATTGTGGCTGAATTCTCTTGCCTCTCTTGGGCTGCTTTTTAACCCTTTCCTCTCAACAGCAGACAACACAGAGACAGCGACATTGAATGAATGGGGCAGGGGGCAAAGGAGTGAGGCCTGCAGCATGTGTCTGTCTCCTTGACCTCATCAAGCAGCAGCTGGCGCCCAAGAGGAGGAGAGTGGGAGTTGGTGGGGAGTAAGGAGGATTGGGGGAGAGAATTATCTTTCAGCCTGAGGAAGCAGCTCCTTTGTCCCACTCATCTGGGACACCTGCATCAGTATACCCTCCTCCAGGAAACAAAGTTATGGGGACCCCATACTGATCAGCCACCGCTGCTAGGCTAGGGGTGACCAGATGTCCTGATTTGTGGGTCTTTTTCTTATATAGGCTCCTATTACCCCCCACCTCCTATCCTGATTTTTCACACTTGCTGTCTGGTCACCCTATGCTAGTCAGACTGGGGCCTTGCCTTCAACTCGGTACTTCTTCCAACAAGCCTCAGCATCCTTTGAGCATTGCTCTTTTCAATTTGCTGGCAGCTTAGTGATTAAATGCCACTTGAGGCCCAGCAGGGGCTGCTCTGTCTGGCAGCACAGAGCCCCGCTGTCAGGTCTGGGCCAGCACAGAGCTGGGGTACTTACATGTCTTGGCTGGAATGGAGCCCCTCCTGAGCTCAGCCTGTAGTAAGTCACCACCACAGCTATGCCAGACCTGCTAAATGCCCTTCTGTGGTTCAGACTGCAGGAATGCAAGGTGACTAGAAATGGGGCAGATTTACTACCCCTGGCATAAAGCCTGAAGGCCAGGCTGGGTTTGGGCAGTTACCAGGGTGCCAGTTGCTGCTGAATGCTTGCAAACACAAAGCCCTCTCCAAAGTCTGGGACTCTTGGTTTCCTGACCTGGGGGCTGGAGCCAGCTTGAGAACTTCCCAGCCCTCCTAGCCAGCGCAGGTGGCAGGATGGACTCAGCACGTGCCCACGCTGTGTGTTCTGCCCGGTTGCTGTGGGCAGAGGCTCGGCCCTCTAGTGCACAGAGTCCAGCAGCTGCAGAGGCTAGAGGGGGCCCCCCCTTACACCTCCAGCCCACCTACAGAGACAAATAAATACAGCATCCGATGAAGTGAGCTGTAGCTCACGAAAGCTTATGCTCTAATAAATTTGTTAGTCTCTAAGGTGCCACAAGTCCTCCTTTTCTTTTAGCCTAGTGTTTGTTTCCCACAGACTCCCCCTGCTGGACAGGTGCAGTATTACACAGGTTCCCCATAGCTTTGCTCACAATGCAAGTGCCCAGCACTCTCACCCTTGCCTGCAGCCCGGGCGTCCAGCTTCACCCTGAACCAACTGCTGTTAACTGGGGGATTTGCTCTGAGAAAGCATTTTCAGTAATTGACTAACCTTGTCCTTCCCAAGCCCCCCTAAAGGCCTGCACTCCTAGGGGTCTCCGTCTCCCAAACAATACATTAGGTCTGACTCAGACACCAGCAGTGAATTCTCTACCTGCCCCCCACTGGCACCGGCAGAGGCAGCTTCTGTGCTCTCATTGCCCAGGCCATTACCCACAAAGAGGACGGGGAGGGATTTCCCCCTGCCCTGAAAGGTTGGAAATGGGTGGGGTGGGGGTGGGGAAGGGAGGGCTGCCTAGGCAGGCAGCTGGACAGGGGTCTGCCCTTGGAAGGGGAAGAAGTTGGATGCAGCCTTATATTTTACTTCCCATATGGCCCTGCACAGACTAGGTCCTGGTCTGGGTCCATGTGCTGTTACATAGCACCTGCACCCCGAGGCAGGCCACTCCCTCCTGCATGGCGTGCATGCTGTACATATTTCCTAGCAGGTCAGAAAGGGGAAATGGTAGGTGCCCCGGCGACCCTCCCAATTGCTGATTTAATTAGACAGCAGTAACAGTGCACCACCCGTAACTCACGGCTGCCATTGCGTCATTGAGCAGGCCCCAGTCAAAGCCCTGGGAGACCCAGCGTCAACGCTTCCATCCTGGCTCCTTGCCAGCTACCACTCCTCATCCCCACTGTCCTATTAGCTGAAATACAAGGAAGAGGCTAGCTCACACTGGAACAAAGGTGCGCACCCCTCTCACGACAAACTGCTACCTCCACACACATAGCAACCAAAGGCTCCCACGGCTTCCAGCACCAGCTTGTGGCCCCTCCCAGAACTGTACTAGCATCAACTCCTTCCTAGAGGAGGGGGCAGGAGAAGCTATGGCAGCAGCTGGTCACTGGAACACAGGGGAACATTACATGAAGCAAACAGGGAGACTTGTTGCCTCATTCCCTCTCCCCTCCTTGCCATTTAAACTACCCAGGGAACTAACTTTTAGATGAACCACAGCTATGCCCACCTTGCCTTCAGTGACCCTCTCTCCAGAACCAACTGCCAACAGGGAGATTAGCTGGCTGGCATTGGCACAGCTTAAAGCAAAGCCAGGCTTCTTGGGTACTCACAGGCCATGTCTACATGGGACAGCAGGTACGTCAAGACCAGCTTTTTCTCAAGGTCATCCTAGCATTGGCAGGCTGCTTGGGCCATCCCTGCCCCACTGCTCACAGATGGAGTCAGACAATACTACTTCATGTTAGCTGGTGATAGTCCCTCTCTGCTAGGGGACAGGGGGCCCATCCGAGCTTGGGTTGGGCAGAGCGAGCACATTTCTTCCCCTCTCACAGGGTTGAACCAGCAGCTTTGTAAGTCAGCAGTGGCTTCAGGGCTTGTAACAAATGCTGAGGTCGCAGAGGGAGTGAAAGGGTGAAGCATATTAAACTTTAAGTATCCTGTAAGTTGAAAGGAGGCAAGAGCTCAGGGGCTGGCTGCCAGGGTCAGCGTCAGCCTGTAAATGCCCAGTTTAGAGAGTCCCTTTCTGAATGAGCATGAAAAGCCCAAAGCACATTGCAGAGCTATTTTTGCTCCTCAGCCTGGGTAAGAGCCCTTTGGCTTGTGGTGTCTCATGCCCCTCCAACCCAAATTGGTCTGTACTGCCCTGTGGTGAGCTGCAGCACACACACAGCCCCACCTGTCCAGTTACCTAGGGAAGCATTTGACAGCAGACAGCAACTTTGCTCACTGTTTATTCCAGAGCCTGGTACTGGAAGGCCAGTGCTGGCTGGGCACATAGCAGTTACATCCCTGTGGCTTTTTCTCCTTTGTGTTAGACTTGTTTTGAGGATCTAGATACTGGGGCAACAGGCACCCTTAGGGCTATTTATAGGCAAAGCGTTAAGACACTTAACCCTAAGGAAGACAACATCTTATGTAGGCAGTAACAGCAGAATGACAGCTGCTCCCTCCAAACTCAAGAGGAATTAAGAACATAAAAACGGCCACACTGGCTCAGACCAATGGTCCAGCTAGCCCAATATCCTGTTTTCCGACAGTAGCCAATGCCAGGTGCCCCAGAGGGAATGAACAGAACAGGGAATCATCAAATGATCCATCCCCTGTTGCCCAATGCCAGCTTCTAGCAAACAGAGGCTAGGGACACCAGCCCTGCCCATCCTGGCTAATAGCCATTGATAGACTTATCCTCTAGGAACTGGGCTGGTTCTTTTTTGAACCCTGTTATAATCTTGGCCTTCACAACATCCTCTGGCAAAGAGTTCCACAGGTTGACTCTGCATTGTGTGAAGAAATACTTCCTTCTGTTTGTTTTAAACCTGCTGCCTATTAATTTCAGTTGGTGACCCCTAGTTCTTGTGTTATGAGAAGGAGTAAATAACACATCCACTAGCAGCCTCGAACATTTTACTGTATTACCCACCTGGCCCTTAGAGGTATTGGTTGGGACAGGGCATGGGCAATCAAGCAGATCTATGGTCACAGCCTCCTTGTCAAGGATGCACACTTAAGGACATAGTTCATGGTGTGTTTCATTGTTAATGCAGTGGCCTAGGGGGCTCCATGGCTGATGCGTGGGGAGGGTCCAGGGGAGAACAGTTACAAAGTTATTGGCTTTTAGAGTATAAGCCCTCATTGGGTCTACCAGGCTCTCACCTGTTGACAGCCCACCGTTTCTGAGACTGCACTTGCTCTCTGTGGTTTGTGCAGTGAGTGATTAGCTATAATTCACCTCTCCAACAGAAACACAGTTCTGCACAGTGTCACAGCAATGCCGCTTTGCTACTCTTGTTCCTATCAGGAGCTGGAAGATATTGCAACAGCAGCAACAAGTGAGCTAGACACCCAGGAAAGGTGGATTAAAAAAACAACAGTCCCAAGAATCAACAGCAAAGATCAGCTGAGCCTTGAGAGCCCTTTCTTCTCAGACATACCCACACCATATATGCCAAGTAGCCTCCAAACATTCAGGCAGGCATGGGGAAATCAGAGTTTGCTTGCAGGTTTGGCTCCAATGGTGCACAGGTTCTCATTTGGGGTGGAGAGGCATGAAGAGATTTCCAGGAATGCAGGGTTTTTCCAAGTAGCATCTCTCATGCTTGTCTGTCCCCCTTCCATGCCAGACCCTGGCATGAATATGTTCCCCTTTGCAAGTGCTTTCCTCTCACTAGACACTTCCCACTCTCTCTGCTGGCACCCCGGCTAACACTTCAGAGTCAGAAAACAGGAGTTACAATGCTGGGGCCCACAGTGCTTTTTGAGCATATGTACTAAAATAATTCTTGCAGTTTTTGCCATGGCAACCAACCAGCCACCCTCCCTCGTCCCTGGGGACCCAAGTGTCCCAGCTACATCTTCCAAAAGCCAGCCTGGGCCCTTCTTCAGCAGGATGAGCATGGGCTGAGGAAAGCGACGCCCAGCTCTGGGCTAGAAAGAAGCAAGTCCTGGGGTTAACCTGCACTGGGGGAAGGATGGACCAGCCTGACAGGGCCCCAGGCTTTATGGGTCAAGGAATAAATTTAAGAGAAGAAGAGCATAGTGCTTCTATTTCCACACACTGATGAGTAACCAGCAGTGATGGAGCAAACACAATGAGGGCGAGACCACTGTAAGAGCCTATCCCTGGCACACAGCGGCCAACACATAATAGCAACTTGCCTCTGATGCCCGAATACACCAGTCATTGGACAGGAAAGGGTTAAAACCCAGTCAGAGGGTCTTCCCATTCTCTGCTTGCCACAAAGGAAAAAAAGTGTTGCTAGATACAAAAAGAAAGTGAGGGGCAGTTAATGACTTCAAAATGGCTCCAGTCCCCACTTTGTTCCTTAAGACAAAACACCAGGGCTGGATTTCGCCATGAGGTCACTAACTGATCCATCATGGTTCACCTTGGAATGGACATGCTTGGCCAGATTATAAAGAGAAAAAGGAAAAACACCAGGGAAAAATATTTTCAAAAATACCCTGAGAGGTTTTTCCCCTCCCGTCCTTTTGCATTCAAGTCTGGGGCATATGCAGGGATGGCAGCCTCCGGAAAGGAGGAGAAAAGAAAAGGAAGAAGGGAGACAGCAGGCAGTTTGGATCCATTTCCATTGGAACCGCAGGACCTCAGAGCCGATAGAAAACACTCGTTATTAACATCTATCCACCTGGGAGACAGGGCAGGGACCAGTTTGTACAAGGCCCAGTGCATTGTTGACTTCAGTGGGGTTTGGATTAGGCTCTTACCATGCATACTGGGGGCTCTGGTGTTAGAATGAAATTGATAAAAACTCCATTGAAGCAAAAATCTGAGAATAGGGTTTTGATACAAGGAGAATTCTCCAACTCAACCATTAACACAATAATGGAGGGAGACACAGGGCGCAGAGTTGATCAAGGTTTGGTGTAATTCAAGGAACCTTCATGAAACCCATTTTTATCCTTGAAGAGAATGTTTTTGCCTCAGTGAACTGGCAAGCAGAGCAAACGGCTGGCCTGGGCAGCTAGCAAGTTCCCCTGGCAAAGGGTTAGCAAGGGCTGGGCACAAGGGACTCACTGCAACTCGGATCCAAGTACAGAGCAGAGGAGAAAGTCAGAACAGACCTTACCCTGAGTGAGGGAATGGCCTCGGAACCCCATAGTTGGGTTTGCATGAAACTACAGGGTTAAACAGACCATCTCTCTAGCTGCCAGAAAGGAGAAACATGGTCTGGGTTCCAAAGAGGCCTGGAGAAGAAACCCCAGCACTGGTGCTGTTGCAGACCTTTTTGCATAAAAGGCACCAAAAGTCCAGTCAGTCATTGCAGGCACCTCTGCCTACTCCTTCCCCCTCCTTTTAGGCTCTGCAGGGACAAGCACGTCTTAAAGCAAGTGGAGAAAGGTTCACCTGTCAGACAAATCCTATTTATGTCTAATACAGAAGACAACAGATCTGATATTCTCAGCCAGTTAGTGAGGCACCACACAGCAGAAACTATCCCATTTCCTCAGTCACCAGGGGAGGGGAGCGGACTGCTTCCTGAAGGCCAGGTGAGACATGCACAGGTGAAAGTGCAGCCTGGCAGTAATTATGGGCACATGCTAAGAGCTGCTTGCTGCTCCTGCTCAGTTAGTTTGGCTGAGGCACTGGGGAGTTCAGTGCAACCCCTTCCGTCCCATCGGCTCTCGGACATGGAGCTTAGTTATTTCAACCAGATTTGTCTAAACAGTGCCATTGACTCCCACCGAGAACACAAATAAAGCTTGCAACCAAGTTACTTTAACAACCAAGATCTATGGGTTTCAGTTTATTTTATATTTTAATTTTATTTTGTAAACCATCCTCCTGGTTCCTGCAAGCCTTTGAAAGGTGGAATCACAAACAAGAATTTCATGTACAAAGGGAGCCAGTGCTGGCCATGAAATGGAGACACTCATTTGTCAGGAAGCAACTTTTTCATGAGGGGAACATGGCCTAGAAGAGGTCTGGGAGCCAGGGACCCCTAAATCCTAGCTCAAGTCATAGACTCTCTGCCTCAGTTTCTCTTGCTGTACAATGGAAACAATAATACCTACTTCCCAAGAGCCCTGGGAGGGATTGTTAATATCTGTAAAGCACTAAAGTGCCTAATAAATCTCACTAGCTGAACATCTTGTTTGGTTCAAGATAGCCACCTCTGGAGTCTCACCAGCTCTATTTTGCAGCAGCTGTAACTCCTGTGGTCTTTTCCATCATCACCAAGACTTTCCCCAGCTCCTTGAGCCACCAAGAAAAGCATTTGGCACAAGGAAAAGAGGAGGAACTAGTTTATGGCTCCTAAAAGACAAAACTGGGCACTCTCGTTACGGTGCCTCCATCTCGATGTCATTCTTGCTGGTACACAGCACAAAGCAGGAAGAGCCAAGGATTGTTGTGCTGTGCACGTCACATCCTATAGACTAAACAGTGTCTCCTTGGAGCTCTGCGGAATTCCTCTGCTGACAGCAGTGATAGAAGGCCAGGAGGTTTTTGTGAATTTCTCTTGCCTTTAATTTCATTCAGGAAAAATTGCTTATAAATGCTGCCAACTTACAGTATGTCCTTCTTATTAGATTTGCTTAAATTGGCTTTATCGTGGTGGTCATTAATATTTATTTGGAGCATACCTGACATTATTAGATTAGTAACAGGCCCCAGGGAAAGTGGACAGCTCAACCTTTTCAGTTTAACCACAGACACGGAGTTTCAAAAGCTAATTTTCCCTTTGTCAAGAAGGCCTCATGCAAGGATAGTCACTTGGTTAATTCTGTTTGAAAATGCACATTTATTGGAGGGGTTGACTGCACTTTGGGGAGTAATTCTAGCCCTCCAAGTGCAACAAAACGTATAAGGGTTTACATGGTATGCGTCCAAAATAGCAACTGGATGGGTTGAGTTCCAGGTTCCCCCCGCCCACACAATTTGAGGGTTTTTGCCACTTAGGCATTACACAGCCAGTGACGGCCCCAGGTGGTTCAACACAAGGAATTTTGTAACAAAGGTCATTAGTAGAGCTGTGTCTTGGAAAAGATATTCTGCTGCTTCAAAGGAACAAAATGCAGTGGTTTGTGGGAGGAAAATGGAAACAGCCTGTTTTATATGCCCTCCCCCTGAGTCCAACTGATGTGTTATCTCAAAGGAAAACTGCAACACTGAAGTGTTTAAATACTAGCAACAACTTGCAGAAACAAGGGAAATTCATTCAGCTCCTTAATTTACCTGCCAATTGAGGGGTTCAGGATCCCATGCAAACAGTGGAGGCCATGGCAAGCAGCTGTAAATATGGAGAATGAATTTTCTTGCATTGGGTTTAGACATCCGCAATGTCCTAATCCATCTGAGGGGAGACAAAGCACTCCCTGCTCAGGTCCATTAGCACTGCTGGATCAGATGAGGGTAGGGATCTGTCTAGTTGCGGATCCTCTCCAACAGTGGCCAGTAAACAGGTGCTTCCAAGAATCCAGAAAACCACCCATGCTGTGGGCAATTACAGAATAGCCTGCCCATGGAGGAAGTTCCTTCCTAACCCAATTAGTTAGTGGCTAGTTTAGGCCCCGAAGTAGGAGGGGTTCTCTTCTATTTCAAACTCCTCTCTCCCTATCTAATGTAACTTGGGCGTTCTCATTCTCCACACAAGTATTCAGTCCTTTTTAAAAAACTTACTAAGTTTTTGTCCTTAAAAATCTTGTGGCAGGGAGTTTCACTGGATATTGTTTAGAAAAATATTCCCTATTATCATTTTAAGCTTATTCCTTTTGTATCACTGAATGCTCCCAGGCAAGTGAAGGAAACATCAGCTTCCCAGTATTTTGTTTACAAGTGTAATCAATCCTGTTCCTGGATTGGAAACCCCGGCCCTCCACAAAAGCTTTACAGGTCACCTAGAAGAAATTACTATTGATAAATTCCTAGCATGTTAAAGCATCCCACATCAAAACCAAACCAACCTGTTGGTTTCATTAGTAAGACTTGTTTTATAACAACCTTATTCAAATATTTCCTTATAAAAGCAAACAATCATCCAAGCAAATCCTGTCCTCCTGCTCCTGGGTGGGCATGCTCTGAGGTAATGGGGCTGGATGCAGCCACTTGGAACCACAGAAGTCTCTGGATATGTCCTAAAATAGAAAATCGTCTTTTTTAAAGGCCTTCACCTGCCTACACAGTGAACAGAGAAAGACAGACACTAATTCCATTTTCCTTGCTGAGATCCCACACAAGCCACGTTAAGCCATGTGCCTTTTGTAAGTCTGGCACCCCTTCGTAAGTTTACTTCCAGAAATATCAACCAACCGACACTCCGATGCTTGCTGTTCCAAGCGCATTTCTGCCATGGTATAAGAGAGGGGTGAGGTGATCCTTCGCATAAAGATAAAACACCCGCTGCCCCAAATATAGTTTGTTTTTCCTTTTTAAAAATCTCTTTTGCCTAATCTGAATGGAACTTACCCTGATGTGGAATCTTCTGTTGGTTCCCCTATGAATTCAACCCATTCATACATTTGTTTTAGGCGGACAGAGCTGTAATCCCATAATAACCCTCCTGTGGAGTTGGTACTACTATAATGAACTCTATACATGTGAATATACATTCACTCTACTCTATACATTTGCAAAGTGAATGGTGCTAGGCTAGCCCTAGAGAACAGAAATGTTTTAAAAAGAAAAATTGACTTTGACCACATAGGGCCAGTCTAGAGTCCGATCTGTGAACAGTAATGTCAGGGAGCTGGTTACGGACTGGCTCAGAGTTTTAACTATTAAGGCGTGTGCACCAAGAGCTCAGCTGGACTCACCCCCCCACCTACACTACAAGCTGGATCTGTACTGGAACCTTACTACTTTAACAAAAGTAGTCCCACGCAACGTAGAGCACAAGAGCCTAGTTCCCCTACTAAAGCTATGTAACAAATGCATGTGTGCAATGAATTGTGTGTGTGTGTTTCAATGGATATCTCAAATCATTTTCATTGTTCAGACTGTTTTTGTCTCTTCGATTGCCCCAGTCTGAGGGGAGCACAAAGAGCAATGCAAAATTCTTTGGGGGAGCAATGGTCAGCAGCCTCAGCTTCCCACACAGTGTACAAGAAGATTTAACCAAGAGGGCTGCCAGCTCCCTGAAATGTGGCACGAGAAATAAGCAGTGATCTGGGCAGAGAACGGGAACTCTGAAAGGACTCTGCATTTTGTTTAGAAAATGTCAGTCTACAGGAAAAAGAAAGGAAAAATGCAACCTTTGCCCCCAAAGGGAATGTATCTGGCACATTGTAGAAAATGTGGCTGAGAAGCAACTGAGGCCTGGTGGAGGCCAGATCTCAGGTGTAGGATTCATACAGATTTCAAAGCAAAGGCAGCTTGACCCTCAGCAACAGCAGCTTAGTTTGTGCCTAGAAAGAGCTTTGCTCCCTCTACTAACTAGAAGGACAAACTGAGCAACAAGAATAGGTGGTGATTTTCAGACGTGCTCATTATGCTGGAGCTATCAGACCCCCAAATAAGATTGTTCCCCTTTTCTGCACCCATTTCAGCTCAGATGGAGACTATGCACCAAAGCCAACAAGTGGGGACACACCCTTTTAGTAGGAGCCATTGAAACAATTGGCAATGGAATATGGTCACAATGTACTGCAATTCAGGTGGGAACTCTTCTCGGGTTTCAGGCTGGAAACGCAGCCCTGGGACTACAGCCAGCCAGGTACAAGCTGGTATAACTTCCCAGTGATGTCAATAGGAGTGATGCTCACTTGCCCTCGGGCAAACCCGCCCATGGACTCCTTTGGAAGCGTGGCTGGAAAGAGGCGATTCCCCGGCTAATTATAACCAAGCCAAGCAGCCTGCAGTGCTGCACCTTATTTGGTGTAATAGCTGCTAGAGTGTCATTTATTACAGATTTACAACCTAGCAATAAAACAAGTCCGTAGAAATAGCCAAAAACGTAGCCAGTCAGCTTGCCTACGATTCCCGAGACAGAAAACAAGCAGCCGAGCCAGTCTGGGTGTGCAGCCAGCAAGTGTGTTCCCAGGTAGCTAAGCTCTCTACACTGCTAGTGGCGCAGCCAGTGCAAGGCAGGATTCAGCAACACATGGATACCCAGCACAGTCCTCCCCAGGCTATTAGTCATCCCCCTCAGCTCTCTGGGAACTTGGATGCCACAGGGCACTTGTCCCCCCACTCTGCTCCTGCTGTAACTTCTCCTCCTGAACAGCAGTCAAAATGATTCTCACACAAGAATCTCACACTCAATAGTCAAATGCCTTCTTTGAATGGCCTCACCCTCCAGCCCAAGGGTTTTCAGCAGCCTTCACGCCACTCACCATCTCTCTCTTTTGGCAGCAGCTCATTAAGGCACTTGCACCAAGATCTCAACTGAACTCCCGCCCCCATCCCTGCGCCCAACCCCTACTTGAATGAGGTTTTTACCACCTAGGAGCAAAAGTTTAATTTTAAAAAGTTTCTGATGAAGAATGGATAGTTTATCTTTACACCTTCCCCTGGAGCATGTGCAAGTAGTGCATGAAACCCAGAAAGGGCCCATAAACCAAAGCCAGAGTGACTAGTCTATTATCATGGCCCATGCAGCAATTCATGAGCCAGCCTAAAGAAGGGTGAAAGGGATGTGAAATTTTAAACTCTGAGCTGGGTAATAACTAAGGTGAGGGGCTTTGTTCTTTCAAATTGTCAATTTGTCACTTGACAGATGGTTTCTCTTTAACAACATAAAACTGTGTCCTAACACAGGTTTCAGAGTAGCAGCCGTGTTAGTCTGTATTCGCAAAAAATACATCCGATGAAGTGAGCTGTAGCTCACGAAAGCTTATGCTCTAATAAATTTGTTAGTCTCTAAGGTGCCACAAGTACTCCTTTTCTTTTTGTCCTAACACAAGCACCACTAGCCCTCATGACAAGATCAAACAAATCTTTCCCTGCCCCTCTCCAACGCTAACTTCGAATCTGTGAGCCTCTGGCAATGGTTCAGTTAAATACTGCCCGTACTCCACAGCTAGCAAGGGCAGCGAGTGCTTCATGCTACAGCTACATGGAGCCATTTCATGGATCTTTCCTATCATGCCCTGGGTTCAAGCTGGCTCAGCTGCCCCTCCCCCAGTTGTGCCAGAGCACATTGCTATGCCTCCCAGTACCCAACAGCGCAGTCATTGCTGGGGAGGGACAGACCAGCACACCACATTCTTAGCACTGGCAGGTATATGTGCTGTACACACTAATCACCTAGCTTTCCAGGTGCAGGGGGATCATGTTCCCTGCCTGGATTATGAAGCATAATGTTACTGCTGTTAGGAGTGCTGGGGGGTTAATTTTCCTTTCCCTTTTCTGTACACTCCCACACCAAGAGAGGGGAGGATATGTGAGCTCAGGGCACAGTTTAAAGAGGCTTATGGTGTTTACCTTTGCCAGGACCCATTTCTGACTTGCAGCCTATGCTATTGAACTGTGGCTAATGCCCTGGAACAGGGAAGTGATCCAGGGATGGTAAATAATAGGGGAGTAGCCACATATACCAACTGGATTCCAGCAAGCAGGAGAGCAAAGAGTCCTGGGGATGGGAACGAATCCCAAGCGCCTGTGCCCAGCTGCTGCTTGGATTTTAAAGAGAGATTTTGAAGATTTCTTCTAATACTTTGCAATGTCCGTTCCTAGGGTGCTGAGTGTTTGACAAAGGAGGGTTGGGAAATGATTTTGGACGATTTACACAGCAAGTCAGTGGCAGAGCCAGAAGAACCCAGGAGTCCTGATTCCCAGCCCAGTACCTAATCTACTAGCCGAGGATGCCTCTGTTTTCACTCTCTAGCACGCACACAAGCATTGCTCCCTACCCCTTGCACATCACCTGCTGCCCAAGCAGCTTCTAGATTGCTGCTCTCTCTAGCCTCTCATCATGGCAACACTCCAAATCTTCCTTCTTTAAAGGGCTCCGTTCAGTTCAGCTCTGTTATCTCTCGTTCCATGCCAGTTCAGAAGCATGGGAGATTTCCAGCAGATCAAGCTAGTTCAAGACTGGACTGATGCCAGATATTTCCCCTGACAGTTCAGGAGTGGGGTGGCACCAATCTCTATTATATAAACCCTAACAGCTGTGTGGTACTGCTGCAGGTTAGCTTCTGGTGACTGTGGCTTTCTTGGCTTTTGGATCTCCCCCTTCAGAGGCAGGCAGGAGAAGGAGAAGCTAGATTCATCACCGTTCAGAACAGAAACGTGCCTCTTTGTAGGGCCACTCCCCACCACAATGTAATCCAAGGGCTCCCCCACTGCCAGGGTGGTTAACAAGCCAGCTCCTTCCACGCCTCTCAGTTGTAAGCAACTTGGCATCACACTCAGGGCTGCTACAAAGAGATCCCTTAAGTCTCCATTTAGTAGGTGAGCCAGATTCAGCTGGAGGCCACAGATGGCATAGAGACTAAAATATCCACGCAACCCACATGCGAACTAGGCTATTTCATCACCTCTACATCCGTGGGATTCAATGTCACATCCAGACTGAGCACTCCAGGAGATGGGACTCCACACGGCTTGCCCTCTGGCCTCAGCCAGCCCTTACTATCGCCTGCATTGGCCTTGTCCCTTCCACTCACAACGCTCTCTGTTCTGCCAAGCTGTGTGCACTGTGGAGTTATAAGGCTGTACAAAACATTGCGAAAGAGCAGGGATGGTGCCAGCAGCACAGCATACCTGAGCAAAATGCCTGCAGACGCTGGGTGTTGTTTACCATTATAGTGAAATGGGACTGAGCCATTACGAATGCAGGAGAGCTGCACAATTACTTTTCAGCCTATGTAATAAGCAAGTCCCTGCACCCCTCACGATCCACCACCCATACTGCCTGCAAACACGGTAACCTGAGCACCTCTGCCAGGGCAACACCTCCCATCACTACAGAATTCACATCTTGCACTGAAAGAGTTTATGGGTGTTCTGTGAATTCAACCATAATGGTAGCCAGAGCTAATGAACACCTTGACCCTGGAGTCGAGTTAATCCAGGATATGGTTATTATAGTACCTGGTAAACAAGAAGCAGCCCAAGTTAGCATCTCAGTAATAGTCTCCTTATTACTCTGAGTATTGTTGGGTTTTTCACTATTTCAGTATAAGAAGAGAAACTGTCAGCAATGGTCAAGTTGTGGACAACATGCAGTAAAGGGACACCTGAAGATTCAATCTGTTAATGAGACCAGCAGGTAACATCAGGCATGGAAATGCTCTTGGGCAGGTAACACACACTGCTTGTTTAATTATGCTCCTACACACAGATATCACTTAAGTGCATGGGGTGTGTGTGTGTGTTGTTGGTTTTTTTAACTCAGCTCTTTGCATGTGCTGGAAAATTCCATCAGAGTTTGAACCAAAAGACCCCGAATGATTTCCACTGCTGAATGGCCTTTTAATGGTGGAAAGGGGAAACTATAACTTAAAACTATTATCTACTTCACGTCTTCCCATTATCTTTCATTGGCTGGGAACAACAATTCCTGCAGCAAAACCTGCTCTGGACCTTTTGGTAGGTGTGTCCGGTGATCACTTCAGGTTACTGTGTTAGGGAGTAAGTCAGGCTTTTCCTTTGTTGTGCCCAAGTAGCAGGTATCTGGAGCTCCTGCCCATGCGACTCAGTCACTAGCAGCTCAGAACATCAGCTGACGCCCCCACGCTTTTTGAATATTGGCTAAATTGTACACGGCATAAGTGCCCAGCTATGGTTCATATCATTCATAGAGTGAAAAGAAAAGGAGTACTTGTGGCACCTTGGAGACTAACAAATTTATTTGAGCATAAGCTTTCGTGAGCTACAGCTCACTTCATCGGATGCATCCAATGAAGTGAGCTGTAGCTCATGAAAGCTTATGCTCTAATAAATTTGTTAGTCTCTAAGGTGCCACAAGTACTCCTTTTCTTTTTGCGAATACAGACTAACACAGCTGCTACTCTGAAACCATTCATAGAGTGCTGTACTAGGAAATGCAGACAGCAGGTGGTGCTCTATTCCCATTCCCTCAATAGGAAACAGCAGTCTTGTTAGTGCTGGGTCTTACTCTCCACTAGCTCTGGGGAAGCTGGCGGGCTGGCAGATGGCTCCCTGGCACTACTCTGCATACGTCATTTACTGAAATTAAGTCAGTCTCCACCACTTGCAGCTAAATGAACATGCCAGTGTGGTCTTCCGAAATCTCAGTTGAAGGGCAATGCACATGGTGCTTGTCTGACACAGCCTGCCACCCACGTTAACGCTGGCCTTGCACCCAAGTCCCTCTTCTGAGCAGTTGGGGGATCAGTCCAGACCACAGCGGTGAACCGCCTAGCCCTACCAGACTCTGCAGTGCCTCTCAGGGAAGGGGCAGTATCAGGTCTGACCTCACCCCATCCTCAGAAGCCAGAGTCGAATCTTTACTATTTCTTTGAAGCTTCTGGGAAGTTTTGGAGAACTCCCTGCTTCACAGCAGAGCAGCCCACCAGCCTCTGCCTGAGGAGACGAAACCTTATATATAAAATGAGGGCAACAGCTGAGCGCGCACACAATGAGTTTTTTGCATATTACATAGAGACTGAAACTTGGAATTGTACAGCTCTCCTGCATTCATAAGGGCATAAGAGCCTCGTAAGTGGTCCTATTTGGGATAACTAGTGTACAACACTAGCTTGGGCTTTGGCTGTTTTAATGAAGGCACAGACCTCACCCAAAAAGAGTGGAGGCAGTTCAGGCAGGCGTGCAACAAGTGTGGCTGAATATTCCCAGCTGCTTCAGCACACCCAAACCTTCCCATCAGGAGTGTAGCCTGCTTAGGGTTTAGTCCTCTCCCTCTCCTTACAAAGGCAGCCAAACACTGGACATGTACTGGCTATGTATAAGGTTCTAAACTGCATCCCTGCTCCCCACCGACTTCCGTTGCCCCAAGCAGGATTCAAACAGGATCTCTGCAGCAAACGCAATGGAAAGAATTGCTTGTCATGTGGGTGTATAGCTGCTGCAGCCCCACAGGGACCCAGCCTGGAGAACAGGGAGTTTGTCACGCATGTGTCAATATTGATCACAAAATAAATTAACTTAGGGAAAAACCTACACACAACAGGCAGGGCCTAGAAATCAAAATGGTCTCCCTGTTCCGCACCTTGCCAGACCACTTACCAGCCCAGCTCAGAGACACAGCAGAGACTGTGTGCTACAATGGAGGGAAAGAGATAGCAACTGGGAAAGGACTCAAAAGCCTACAGACCAAGGTACGTAAGTAGTGACGTGCTTGGAAGGCGGGAATGAGTGTTCAGTGCAGCCCCACGTAACTTGTCCCCACACTGGGACTCTCTTTACACTCCCAGGATAGCCACTCTCCCACGTCTCTTTGGTTCACATTTCTACAGGAGCCACATTGTAACCCCCAGTACATACTTTTGAAAGTCCAGTGGATTTGTTAAGGAACTCCCAGATGCCCCGCTCCATCCCAGTATCTGCAGTTGACACTCAGATTTTGGAGAGTGGGACTGGAGAAACTTGCTCCCCACTCAAAATGGAATCGAAAACTGACGGCAAAGACAAACCTGAGCGTGGGCTGCTGCACTGCGGTTTGTTTCACTTTTCACTCTGAAGAAACAGAGTGCCTCACGTGCACCAGCTGATGTGCAGCCCAGTGATGACGGGGATATGGACATAAAACACTTGGGGGGTCAGAAGCACAGGAACCTACCTGGAAACCTACAGATACCTGAGGCCAGACACTGGAAACAGATGTTTAAAAACCAATGTCTCTAGTCTGCACCTATCAGAATGAGGAAGAAGTTTTGCTGAAGAATGTGATGGACAAAGAAGTGAACCCTTGGAAAGATGACCATGACATACTCAGAATACGGACAAGCCGTGCTTGCAAGACGTACAGCAGAGCGATTTCAGGACAGATGGAAGATCACCCAAGTTTGCCTTTGCATACTTTATAAAAGAAAGATCTCTGGGTGACTGGTCCCACAACACTGACCAATGAAATACCTACCCCACAATCCCCAAAATTTGCAACTTTATTTTTTGGCAGATATATTCAAAGTGATCATCATGGATTTAAACAGAAGCCACTGAGTTGTGTGTTTTGGTTGAAGCAAGGCATGTACGTTCAGGATGGAGGGATGTCAGAGCGAGGTCTCGCCAGGACTCTGCTCTCACTACTCTTCCCACAAATGCTGCTGGTTGCACTTGGTTCTCTTTAGCATTCTGGTTTCCTGGCAGTAAGAAAGTTCTTGGCTGCTAGTGATCCTGATCCAATGGGCAGAGGTGTGGGAATCTATAAATACTTTGTATTTTGCACATAAAACCAAACCCAACAAAGAGAGACACGGACACTGTTCCTGGTTTGTTAAGTTTCATTTAGGTTCCAGGACCCAGTGCAATGGAATTTGCTCCCTGTTGTGAAGTGTCTCCATTCTCCTCCCATCTGCCTTCTCAGGAGTCTTGGTAAACTTCCACTTTATTTTTTCCTTCAATGTACTCAATCTCACCTTTCCAAACGAACCCTTCTCTCCCACAGCCGACCCATCTTCTGTGGGAGCTATTTGCGGAAATTGAAGACCTCCCGTGTTTTCGGTCCCCTCTTGCCTTCAGTTCCCGGTTTGGGAGAAGGCATTTCCACCATCCCTCCGTAAGGGCAGCTCTCAGATTCAGGGTGGTGTCCAGAACACTCCACAGCAGGGATGTAGCCACTGTCCCACATGCCAGTCCCACACAGCTTACACAGGTCATGCAGGCTACAGGGAATCCGGGGTAACAGGCGAAACTGATAAAGCAAACTCCTCGCCTGCCGTGGGAGAGAAGGATATAACCCGTTAGAAATACAGCCAGAGCTTGGGCTACCCAATGGCCAGCCTGTGTAACACTCACATAAAGCTACACTGGAAGTGTTAAATATTTTCAAGATCTACAATAACCCAGCCATGAGAGGAACACAAATCCTAGGCTCATGCATGAAAGCTAAAAGTGGCTTAGGGAGAGTTTCCAGCCTGGGAATTCAGGATTCGTCAGCAGCACCAGGCTCCTGGCCCTGGATGCTGAAATACTGTCCTTAACCACAGAACTGGTCCAGCCTGGGTTGCAGTTCAAGACTCCCTCAGACTGCCTGCCACCATGCCTCAGCCCTGTTCTGAGGGATGCAAAGCTAAGAGGAATTTCAGTCTCCCCATCTTATTTACTCCCCAGCCTTTCTGCAGAAGCTGCCAACAGCAAGCGGGGGGGGGGGGAGGGAGGAGGAGGATGGATGCATGGGAGGGAGGGTAATTAGTCCCAACTGTGTTGCTGTTTACTGATCACTAGGAACTGACCTGAACCCATCACCCCATTTTACATCCTCCCTCTCTCCCCCGCCCCCCCCCACCCCGATCAGTGTCACGTGATCTGCAGTCACTTCTGGTTGAGCTAGACTGGGAGCCAAGACACCAAGATGAGCAGCAGGGGCCCCCATTTCTACACCCTTGAGTTTGTGTTAATTAAGCTCTCTTGTACAGGGCTGGTGCCTCGCAGACCCCCCTGAAACGATCAATGGACTCCCAACCAAGTCAGTCTAAGGATGGACTCCAAGCTAACCCCACCATCCCACCCTCAATGTCTGCAAGTACTGCAGGGCGAGCGGAAGGAATGGGAGAGAGCTGTAGTGTCAACCCTTGGTGCTCCTGAAAGGCTGACGTGTCTCTGTGGCTACTGGTTCAGCTGACATCAGCACGTTGGCATTTACCTTCCTGAGTACAAGTTCCCCATTCATGTGCATGGCCAGGTTACCGAAATGCAGCAGCATCTGGTCAGTGGCCAGCTGCTGCTCAATGACATCATCTCCGTAAATCACCACGATGGCCACACAGATAAAGAGGTGGAAATAGTCCGTCTGCAAGGAGAAAGCAGGAGTTGGGGATTACAGGAGGGGAAGGTGGAGGACTGGCTAGACTAGAGCTCCTGCTAGCTCCACACGGAGAGATTCCTCTTTCCAAAAGGAGCACCATTTGCTCTCATGCTTGCTCCATTTCCAGCTGTGGCACATCCAAATGGGGGAGCAGATGGAGGATCCTGCACTGTAACTGAGTCACTCACATCTGCTACCTTCAAAGGACAGAGGCGAAGTTTGGACCACGCTTTTCAGAAGTGCCCAGCTGGACATATCATCCAGGGGGCTGATTGTCAGAGTTGGGGTGCTCTGCCCCTTCTGATGAATCAGGCCCCTTTGCAGTGTCTCGAGTTAAGCGCCTGGAAGTTCAGGCATCCAAAATCACTAGTCATTTGTACAAGTTTGGGCCTTAATGCTCGCTTATTTTCTGCACAGATGGAAAGGGGAAAAATGCATCACGCACCACTGAAAGGTAATACAGGGGTGACAGTCACATGACTGCACCAGCCAACCAGCACCCAACAAGCTCCACAGTCCTGATGCTAAGAGTGAGTCTTGTAGAGTTGTCACCACTCTGTCCAAGAGGAACAGTTCCCTTAGGTAGATACTCCCCTAAACTCCCCTCCCTCTCACACACATGCCCTGCTCCTCTCTCCTGCAGGTAAAACAGAAATGAACACCCCGTAATGCAGCCTGCTGAAGAAACCAGTCCAGCTGTCAGTGTCCTCTCACTCCCAGGAGTGGGACAGAGAGGAGCTCAGTTTCATGCTCTCCCTGCCACTTGGTCCTCTGGCTAGTCTTGCAGGAAACCTGGAAACCAGCCTTTGCAAGTCCTCAGAGCTGCAATTCAGGACTTGAGGAAAACAGTCTGCAGCTGAACTTTCAGTGAATCATCGACTCTTCAAACTGCTCAGTTGTGACAGCAGCAAGATCAGCTCACGAACGCAGTAACGAGCCAATCCATGTGCGATTTGCTTTAATTTAAGTTACTTTTGAGGCAAGTGGCAGGGCATCAACCCAACAGATTGTCAAGACTGGAAAATCACGCTTTAAGTGCATCCCAGGCAGATGGGGGGGCGTGGAAGGGAGGCTGCATACCTGCAGCCACACCTACACAGGCTCCTTTTCTGCCCAGCATATAGCACGCCAGCAGCGAAAAGCAGCAGTACTCGGCAAAGGGAACACTCCCGCCCTATCATGTCCTGCACCCATCGTCTGTGGTCTGACCTGATAATGAGCCCAGCATGCTTCCCACATGCGCAAAGCCTCAGCATCCGGAAACTCGCGTTTAAAACAGAGGAGGATCCACCGATGACAGAAAAGCATCTGCAAGCCATCCTCCCCCAGGGAGACGAGGTGCTGATAGAAGCGCAGGTGCACGAGTCGCAACAGCTCTCGTAGGTACATCTGAAACCACAGGCTGTCACTCAGCGGAGCCACCACCTCACTCCCTGGACACTCCCTGGCACCCCCACCCCGTGAGCACAGCAGCAGCTGGCTCCTTCCCATTGGGAGTCACTCAACACTGCACTCTGGAAGTGGGCCCCACCCTTTCCCCTCCACGTCTGTATTTGGGACATTGCCTCTGCTGTTATAGGCCAGACTCGGTGATGCTGTCAGTGGAGACAGGCCTTGAGGCCACCGTGGAAGTTTAGGAAGGAATAGCAGAGAGAGAAGAAAATCTCCATGACTGGTTTTATCTTAATGATGCTAATGAAAAGGAAGCCTGGCAGCTGGGCTGAGGCAGGGAGCTTGGAGCTGGAAACCCAGGAAGGAGAAGCTGGTTTTGGTAGCTTCTTTTAGCTGAGACTAAACACTGGGAAAGTTACTTTACAAAATTAACCCATTCTGCATGTTAGCCATGCCTGGAGCTGTACAGTAACGAGTCACATGTCCCCAGTCACTTCCAGAGAAGTTTGGCGCAGTGAGATGGAAGCTGAATGGAGCCATGGTGACCTGGACGTCACTTCTTGGGTTGGGGAGAGAAATGGTGGGACTACCCAGGATGCGAACCAGAAAGGATTCAGCATTCCCTCTGCAGTCTGAGAAGTCAGAAGTGTCCAGAGGCTCTCGTTTTCAAAAGGAACCATTATGTAGATTAGGCCCAATACTTAGACTTTTGTTTAAAAAAAAAGGGGGGGGCGGTTTATACAACCTTCAAGTTAAAAGAAATGTTTTCCTGGCAGATTTAAAACAAGTGACCAGTGAGAAAGTTTGTGATTTGTACTGAATCTTTCTTCTGCCATGTTTGAAACCTAGAATTCCTTATGGGTAAGGAATGGTGTCCCTAGCCTCTGTTTGTCAGAGGGTGGAGCTGGATGGCAGGAGAGAGATCACTAGATCATTATTTGTTAGGTTCACTCCCTCTGGGACACCTGGCGTTGGCCACTGTCAGAAGACAGGATACTGGGTTGGATGGACCTTTGGTCTGACCCAGTGTGGCCATTCTTATGTTCTTACCTGAATGCTTCAGAATTATGCTACCATCCCGGAACCAGGAAGTGAAACTGACTGGTGGGTTTCCATTGTCCAAGCTGAGTGAAGTGCAAAGGGTAAGAGACCAGTAGCCCCAGAGCAGAGTATGTTAGAGTGTAAAAGATAAATTGAGTAAGAACCATTTACGGTTTACAGGGAATCTGGGATTTAAATTTTTTTTTTTTTTTAATCTGACAATGTCCTGTTAATAGTTGCCACTTACTCAGCTCAGTTCACCCAGGTCGCCTATCACCCTCAGTGCATTTGCTCTCCCTGGACTATGGCTTGGCAAGCTGGGGGCCACAGTAGCTGCCTCGCAAATGGTTTTGTGCATTTGTTTTATGGCATTTTTTGAGGAGGCTCGGAGGGTGTTAAGGAAGGGAACAGAGAACCCACTGCTCAGAGCTCACCAGTTGTTTCTCCATATCTTCATCCCGGGGGGAACTGATGAAGATAGTGTTCTGCATCAAACCCACGAAGCACCAGAAAGTGTCTGACTCATCCAAGACCTCTGCCAGAATGGGGGCAACTAGGTCGGACATCCCCTGGGAGTAGCCAATGGTAGGGTTATACACTGCATAGTTCAGCAAGATTCTCCTAGAGGAGACATTCAATAGGAAACGGTGAGATCCAGGCGGTGCCAGTCACAGCTGACCTCAGTCACCCTCCCCTCTCTACCCCCCCTCAAATAGAGTCAGACAAGATGCAAAAGATCAATAAATCTCTTGCCATTTAAGGACACAACTGGAATCTGGAAAACAAGTGACCCTTTGAGCAGCTCCACAAGACATGGCATCCCATACAGATGCATCTAATGGTGTCTGGGGCGTGCTTTTCTAGTGAAAGCACCATGTCTAAGGCACTGACCTAGGGGATTAGGTTATCTTGGGCTGGTTCAGAAGAGGTCTCTGGTTAGCTGACAGGGATTCTGAATGGCACACAGTAATTGGAGATCAGAATCTAGGCAGAACTCCGAGTCCCCATTTCCCAAGCTGGGGGCTGGCTTCATTAGAGAAGTGGGACAGAGGAGAGGCACATTCAGGATGGGGAAAGCAACACGAGGTGGCTCAGCTGTGAAAGCATTCATGGCCTGGCTCCAAGAAAACTCCAGCGGACAGAGACCCCTTGCCCCACGCAGCTGTGGAGTGACAGAGAACGGGAGCACACGTGAGGGCATGTGTGTGTAGCAACAATGTAAGAGAGAGAGAAGGTCAGAACAGGAGCGGAAATTGTAAAGAACAGAGGAGCCCGAGGGACAAGGGTGCCCTCATGCCCATCTGTGATGCTCAGATCCACTGTGTTCAGCCACAAAACCAACTAGTTACTAAGCACACTCAAAAGCCAGGGTGAGGCATACACAGGACCACATGCCCATGCTCGGGTATTAGAGTGCTTGGCCTTCCACTGGTCAGTGAGAAGCTGGGCACTACATACAACCTGCCACCCGCAACAATCTAATCTCCTGTCACACTCCAGCAGCAGCAGCAATTCAATTCCCAGGCTGCCTTCACCTTTCAGCTCCCACCTCTTGGCTTCTCTGTCCAAATGGGTGCAGGCAGGGTCAACATGGCCAGAAAGAGGTGGTGAGGGTAGGGGAAGTAGGGACGGGGCTGAATGGGGCCCCATGTGCATCACTGGGGGTAGGCTGCCCTATGCATGGTATTTCTTAGCACCCCCAAGGCAGGTGCTCTCCCTAGGCTACAGCGCTCCTTACAGAGTTTTCTCTATATTCAGTTAGATCCCTTGCTTAGGGTAATGGGGAAAGACATTGTCCAGCTTAAAGCAGCATCACCTCATGGTTTCCACATTTGGGTTGTCCTCGCCGCGGAAGAACTGATTGCTGCGGTCAGTCCTCACCACGTCTTTGTCAACCGTGAATTGCACGTTACGCCAAAACTCTTTGTGTTCATCTGGAGTCATCGAAAGCCTGAAAATTAAGCAGCGACTGAGTGCATCAGATAGCCACAAGTGAACAAGGAACAAAGGGCCCAATCAGGAAAGACTCTGGGCATTACACTGGGGGCAGAGACCAGTCCCTCCCTCTCCAGACATCTCTCACCACTCCCAAATCTGCTTGAAACAGCGGCTCATCTGAGCAATGCCCAGGCGATTACAACTGCCACTTTGGGCAAGCCTGCTTCAAAGAATTTGAATGACCTGACATGAACAAGATGGCACCAGCTCCATGTGCTCAGAAAGTCAGCCATGGCAGAGAAGGTCCCATTACCCATCACTCTTAGTCCCGCCTCCCTAGCAGGTGCCCCTTGAGGGCCGGAGGGCAGGGCTGTCATTCAGTATTGGTACATTTTTGATCAGGATCAGAGAGAGGAGATGAGAGAGTAGGGTGGGGCCTCTCTCTGGTCACCTCTTCTGCTGGATCTCAAAGTATTCCCTCCTCTTCTGCACCCTCAGCGCCTCCCTCTCCTCCGATGTGGACTCGTGGCTGTAATACCGCAGCATGAAGGGCCAGACCTCACCTCGGATAGACACATCAATCCCGCCAAAGAAAATGGCCTGGAGGAAGGTGCAAAAGTGGCAATAAATACAATTTTTAAATTTCCAAACACTGCATCGAGAAACCGCCAGCCCTTGAACTGAGGAGAGCAGCAAAGCCGCCAGACAAGTGATGCCTTGATTCAAACTTCTGCAATTTGCACACGTTTAGAGGGAAAGCATTGGCCTTCTATTCCCATCCGAGACACAAATCGGGCTCATTTCAATGTCAATACCCCACCCCCAGAGCAGCTCTACGATTAACATGTCGCTCTCATGTCAAGGCTTAATCCCCAATCCTGGGGACGCTGCATTTCTCTGCACACTTTTCTCTAAGGAGTTGGACACAGTACTCCCCCAAACCCTTGAATTATTTTACACAGGAGCCTTGATTGCTTTCTTTGGTTTGTTCACACTGCATTGTACAAGCATGTCTGGGACTGGACACTAGTCCACTTATTCCAGCAGGCAGAAGGCAGAGGCAGGACAGCAAACCCTCTCTGCTCAGAAAGATGTTCCATTATTTTGCCTCTAGCTGAACTGATTGCAGTCCCAGCGAGACCTCCAACCAAGCAGTATAAATAATAGTCTCACAGTATAAAGACAACCAGTGCCTGCCACAGCAGGAAGCAAACTGCTTCAGCTTCTACTTGGGGCCTTTTCCTCGAAGAAAGAGCAAGCAGACCAAAGCAGCAGCTGCCAAACCCCTCACCTTGCGCAGCTTGTACTCCTCTTCCACCTGTCCAGATTCATTCAGGTGATTGAGCCAGGCAGTGACATCAAGACGCTTGTACGTGTTCTCCTCTGGATGTGTCTCGGAGGACGGCAGCTTGGGGCGGCGGATTGAGAACTGCATACATGTCTTCTCATCAGTAAGCTGCTGAATGGGAGACAGAAGAGCAGCAAAGTTCCTAAACCAACTGCTTTTAAAGCAGGAGACCCAGTTAGCACAGCTCCCTTAGGATTAACAGCCAAGACCCGACGTTCAGGAGGGAAGGTCTGTAGAACACCAGCCATTAAAACAGCAAGAGTAATTGGAGCCATTAAAAATCAGAGAGCCCCAAAACAGCTTCACTTAGAAAAACAGTTTCTTTCCACTCCTCCCCCAGCCATATCCCGAATTAATGCTGCTTACAGCAAAACTTCACTCTGCCAGGAATGGCTGCGATAAATTACATACGATTGGCCAGACAAAGGACTGCTGTTAGGCAAGCCAGAGCTGCACTGCCAGGCTCTTGCTAAGGGCACTCATGATCCCAGTGCAAAACTGCAGCTGACATTTAATTTAAAAATCAAAGGCTGATCACTGCAAAAGTGAGCCCATGCTACTGTAATAAGGAAAGCAGCAGGGGGCTCAGTGAGAAGGAAGGAATTTAAAAAATCACTTTCTAATAAGCACATACACTATCTTAAACAGATAATTAAAGAGCTCTTATCACATATGTATGTAGATTGAGCAAAATATGGCAAGGTGACTTGTCAAAACATTGTTTTCAAATGCAGCATGCCAGGCTTCACAAAATGGATGGGAGACGCAGAGAACTGCAGATTGAATATTGCTGATTTCCCAGCCATCTAGTGGTCTAACACCACCAGCCCCTCTAGCTATGGCATCAAGCAAAGCAGACACCTAAACAGGCCTTTTGGCTAATCACCTCCCTCTCCACAGGAGCAGCAGGAATGGGAGAGAACAGACAGGTGCATCAGAGAGTGGCGATTTGGTCTGCACTTGCATCTCCTAAAATTGTCCAAGTATACCAGAAAGCAACAATGGGTTTGTTGCATTAATACAACACTTTAATCAGCTCTAACCCACCCCTGCCTAAAAACACAAGTCTCACAGATAGACCCTGCATCTTTTGGGACATCTGTGCCTCACCAGGCCTGGTCTTTACCTGGTCTTTGAGATGGGTCTCCGTGCAGTATTTCCATTGCTGAAACACCTCAGACAGTTTATCCAGGCCACCATGGTGAAAGTGGAAGATCTTGTATTGACTCTCCCTGCTAGCAACAACCAGCTGCCCACTGGTGCATGCCTCATCGCTGAAGAGCAATCAAAGGGGGAGAACAATGCACATTTAAGAGCTGGTTTTATGCCCTAGAAGAACTTGGGGTAAGGGTAGACAGCAGGCTAGACTAGAAAACAACGCAGAGAAATGAGAGAGAGAAGAGCACAAACACCCAGCTGCCTCTTGCTGACGGAGGCAGAATGTTTCTGCAGCACAGGGAATGATGTTTCATATGGCCCCAGTGACAGCAGGGGATGTGCCCTCGCCCCTTAAAGAGTGACTCTGTCTATGCCTGGGTAGCATTGCTCCCAACCCTTCCCCTTCCAGTTCAAAACACTTTGACTACATGAAGGAACTAAATTCCTGCCAGGTGCTAAGGGACAGAACCCAGTCTAGCAACACTCAGACAGTATGCACAGAACTGCTTCCTAGGGATGGGGGATCTCTGATTGCAAATGACACCCTCTGAGGGTCCAACACAAAAGGCTTGGGGAGAGGAAAGCCATGCATTTATAATTAGGAAGACGACAGAAGAGGGAAGAGAAGTGAGAGCACAGAGGAGATGGGGGAGGGGAGGTACTGAAGAGATAGCTGTTCCCTCACTCTCAAGCTATTCTTGATCTTCTGTAGACAAGTAACACCAGCACTGGGCACCTTCAAAGATTTCCTAAAGGGCCAGAAAGGATTCTGCATGGAGGTAAGCTAGTTCAGCAGGCTGCCACTTGGATTCAGATGGAGAACATTACTGGAGAAAGGCTCCAGAAGAAACTTTCTGAAACAATTGGTCTCCAGACAACCTAGCTCCCACTGCCCTGACAAGTCTCACACACACACACGTCACTGTGATGGGTGGAGGCAACAACAAGGACAGAAGATCTAGAACTACCTTTCTTACCTAAAGAAAAGGCGAAGGGACCTCATTTGTCCAAGGTCCACTCTGAAGACCCCACAGATCTGCTCTAGGGCAAACACCTTCTGCTGTTCGTCCCATCTGGTGTTCTGAGCTTGCATGTTGTTCTCCTGGAATTGGGCACTGGTGTCAAGGCTGGAAGTGGAGCTGTTTGAGCAGGTCATGTGATTGTCACATGTCTCCCTACACAACAGAGAGGGGTAAAACCAGCAGTACGTTAACCAGAGACCTAGGTTCTGCAATCACTTGACAGTAACTTTAGTTTCTCCTGGCAGACAAATGGCTTTTGCTAACAGAGCTACAAAGTCAGAACACTATGCAGTGCTGAGAAGTCACTAAATGTTACTCCAGATAGAATGGATTTTAAAGTGCATCATCCAGAAGATCACTCCCAGCAGAGCCACCCTACTTGCAGCCAGTGCTCAAAGAGCATGTAGGCTTTGGGAAGGTGGTGGAGACTGTCCACGTCTCCCAGAAATACAGCACTATTGAATGGCAAAATTAAGACAGAGGCTTAACCCTTTAAGATAGAGGCAGTTCAAACCCTTGGAGGGAAATCCTGCCCGTTCTCTGCAGAGAGACAGATGTCTATCGTAGCGTGAAAGGTGCAGTTTGGAGAGCCAATCCAGGGGCACTTGCCTCGCCTCCCCTCCCCATCATGTGTCATAGAACTCAGATCTGCAGGTGCCCCTCATACCACTGTGCATGGCGGCTGATGGCTCCCCTGTTTTTCCATCCCGGGTAACAGGAGCAAAGATGCTTGGCAGGTGACTGCAGCAGCTGCACTAGCACAGAGCGGATAATGTATGAGGGGGAAGGACTTTTTGCCCCACAGGCCTAGAGAAGTCCTCAGTACCGTGTCCAGCTGCTCAGGGCCCTGACCGGGACAGGATCTGTGGGCACACTGAGAAGGCATCACTGATTGGAGACCTCATTTGTTATGGTTTCTCTGTAGCCAGAATGATGAAGAAAAAAAAGTAACAAATGCATACACCTCTGGGGCAGTGCCTCCCTTGCGAGGGCATATTTCCTGATACCCACTTACAAGGGGGCCCACCAAGCCTACTTTCATGTATGCAGACTTTGGAAAATGGTTTCCACGTCCATGCTTGAAACTTTGCCTAGTGAAGTGGTAAATTATAGACAAGCCCTTTAAACCAATAAATAGTAGAGAAAGTGAGTCAGACTATGCTTTCCCACAAGTGAAGAGGCTAGCTGGGTCAACAATACATTTGGCCTAAAGACAGCCTGGGTTTAGATTAACCCTCCCCCCCTCCAACCATGCCCAGCCCCAAAGAAAAACATCACTGCTCTGGGAATTAAGTGAATCTGAAGCTGTGACCCTTGGCTCTTAAATGGCCAATACATCTGAACAGGCTTTGAGGGAGCCCTGAATGGGTTCCACTGTGAAATCATGGTGTGCAAACCAAGGCAAGTGGCAGGTATAAAGCCGCCCCCTGCCATGCCACTTAATGCAATGTTTTCTAATCCACTTCTTTACAATGTAGGCGCCCACTCGGCATGCGTCTGCAGTACACTTCATCAGTCAGCTTCCCAAGCCCAGCTCCACCGCCCCTTACACAGGGGCCATCGGGCCAGTCTTATCACCACCAATGGTTCAGGTCACTGCATTCCAGTGCACAGGTCTTTGAACATCTCAGTTAGTTGTGGGTTAAATTTTGAACAGAGTCCTAATGAGCAGCCTAGTTCAACTGTATGGCTCAAAACCTCAGTGCCCACACACATGGGAAAGAAATCCCCAGCTTCTTCGCTCGTCTTATACTTAAATAAGGCTACAGAATAAAATCTGTTCCATTTTAGCCAGAAGAGTGAGCTTCCCTACTTAGTTCATGTACGTTCTGCAGCTCAATACTTCTGGAGAGAGTATTCCAAACAGAAGTACCAACCGGCCCAATCTAGGGTTTTTTGATCTTAGGACAAGACACAGCAATATCATTACGTGAGCAGAGATAACATGTCTTCGCTGAAGTAAATAGGACAAATGCCTATTTACTGAAAGAAGTCACTTTTCAGGAGCTAGCACTGTTTCTGAGAAAGGCATCTGGCTCCTTCCAGATTTACCTTAAATATGTTAGTCATTAAGGTGCCACCGGACCCCTCATTGTTTTTGTGGATACAGACTAACAAGGCTACCCCCAACACTTAAAAGTAGAGACAGATTGTCACCTTTGCTGCATGCAGCTTTCCCTGATTTAATGGTATTTGGTTTTGTGAAAATCCAGTGTTATTTTATCTGATAAATCTGTGGCATGGACTGCTTCTCAGAAATACAATACCAAACATTAATGCAAAGAAATCCAGGCATAAGACACCCTGCACTGGACTGCCTGCAACAAGCAGCTGGTGTTTATGGAGCAACTCAGTTAAAGCCACAGCTGATTACATAGGATTTTCCTGGAAGAAATGAGACAAACCAGTTTAAAAACTAAGGAGAGCTTAGTTCTGAAACCCTTGCGAAGATGAACTGGTCAGTAAGACAAGAGGATGGAGCCTGCTACTATGAAGACACTTTCCAGTGTGGCTTTCTTATTGCAGAAGCAACAACCCCCAACATTCAAAACACATCAGCACCAAAGAATCAACGCTTAGTACTCCAATGCTGAGACGCAGCATTTACTATGTGTACTGGGCATCATGTTTGCTCCTAAACTGGAGAAACGTCATAAGTCACATATAAAAAGCATGGCACTGCCAGTTGCCGTTACCCACACTATTCAAAACCTGCTGTGACAGGCATCCAATTAACTGTTCCCAAACTTACCACCTGGAGACCTTATTTACAAATATAGCTATTGGCACCACCACATTTGCTGGCATGGTTTCTGAGACACAGCATTTACAAATACAATTAGTCACTGGTTTTTAAGAAGGCATTTCAGCTGGAAACAACCTTGAACATGCAACCAACTTCAGTCAAGGAGAACCGAAGCAGAGAGCATGTATGGATTTACCACTTCTGGACTCCAAAAACCAAGAAGCAACAACTTAGAGCCTCGACATGCAGCAAGAGTGCAGTCCAGGGAGACTCAAATGTTTTTACTGTTTTAGAATACGAATGGTAAGGAGGACACATACTCACACACTGTCCCTTTTATGAAGGGAGAACAGAGGAGCTGGTAAATGCACACATTAATAGACATGACAGATTATGTACTGTATATAAAATACCAAAAATATTCAACAATGATTCAGATTATACATGACTAGTAATTAAGAAAAAACAATTCCATGTTTTATGTTTAGAAGCATAAATGCTCTCCCCTTTATACATCCCAATGATGAATGCATCTAAAAAGACGTCACAGTTTGGTAACGTAATTTTAACAGTGATCTAATATTCAGACTGCTTTTTCCCTTTGCAGTGACTGAATATTAGAGGTACAGTAAGTGTTAGTTTAGTTTGTTTTTTGGGAATCATATAGAACTACTCCATAAAAGCCATGGACATCAGGAGAGAATTTCCAGATTTGTTAGATATGAGCCTTGCACCAGACTGTCCTCTTCAAGAACAGCACAAGCAAGTAGCTGAAGAAACATTCCAGGGAGATATTAGCTTATAGGATCCAATGATTATAGAGACACACCTGATTTTCACACACTGTAATCAAAACAAGTCACAACCAGTGCTATGGTCCCTGAGATGTAAGTGACTTGGAGAAAAAAAAACAACACTTTATCAGCAGCATTAGCAAAACCTAAGGCAGGAAACCCACTGGGACAGATACATTCGTGATTTCACTTAAGCTTCTTCTCCTTATTTAAGTCTCTTTGCTCCTTTGCCTCAGAACAAGCCTCCTTCTTGTTAGTTAGAAACAGCAGGTGGTGATGCACTGCCACAAGTATTTTCTCTTGAGTAATTAGTGATCAACTATGTACACATTCCACCATTTCGGTGTCCAAAACCCTTAGAGAGAGACTATGCAAAGCAACCACCCAGTCACTAGAAGTTTCTAGTGTCCAAAGCTATGCGTCAGCTATTTTTGGGCGCATGATGTCAGCAGAACATACCACTACTACTGCAGCAGTAGCATCTAACTCATTGTCTCATAAAGCACTCAGACACCGACAGTGTAGTGTGATATAAAGCCAGATTTATTTCTGTTGTGGTAACACCCAAAGTTCCTAACCAGGATCAGGGCCCCATTGTGCAAGTCCTTGCACAAACACACAGGAAGGTAGTTCATAAGCTTTTTGAGGCAGGGGCTAACTTGAAGGTGTAACACGTGTAACAGAGAGGGAAAGGTGACAGAGGTTACAGTAATATGATTGTGTGGTTGCAGAGGCTGACACAATGCACCACTGGATTCCAATCTATTCTCTTGTTACAACCAAACCCTGGAGGCTGGTTTCTTGTAGGCATCCAACCCATTGCCACCCCTCTAGCCTGAAACTTTCCTTGTGGAATGTCAGCTCCAAACATGAGGGGAGTATCATGATAGATGAGTGGCTAGTGGAAGGTCTGAGTAACCTCCCTCTCCCCCTGGCTTCTCCACCAAGAGCCCTAATTCCCTCCAAGGTGTCTGGTGGCTCTGCCTACCGGCTCCTCTCCCTACCCAGCCTGCTCTCTAAGTCCTTCTAATGAGGTGAAGAATCTCATGGCAGTATCACTGGCTGCAGTGTCTATGGTACATATAGTTGCAAATCAGAAAGCTACTAGTAATAGCCCCAAGACATCCTGAACCAACTTCCAGAGACTGGATGTAGTAACTCTCAAGCCCAGGTAAAATGGCCTCAGACAAGAGCAAGAGCAGCTGTTCTGATAAAACAGGTCTTTTTTGAATGATACAGTGGCAAGTTGGTGAAAATTGTTAATGAAATTATAAATGTAAGATATGCAGTGGGGACAGATTAGTCATCAGAAATGAAACAGACCTGACTTCATACTTTTGCTTGTTGGGAACAGTGGTCAGAGGAAGGACTCCAGAACTCTGATGGGCACACTGTTCTGGAAACGCTAAAACAGCTGTCACAAAACTTTCTCACTGAAACAGAACCACAAGATGGTATTTCCACAATATTTTAAAATTCATTCAGACTTGGTTGGCACGGAGTAGTAACTAGGTTAAAACTTGCACTAAGGTCACCCTTAGGCTCATAAGATCTGGAACAGATGCAAAAAGCTTTGCATAATCTTAACATACTTATGCAGATTCAGTCCACACTGATCTCTGCAAATGGTTAAAATAAATAATGACTTTCTTTACTGTGATTTTTAAGTTTATGTCAAAATAAACATACACAGACCACAAGGACAACATGTGAGCATGTGGGAACACAGCAGACTGTCAGTCTCTCACTTACTAGGTAAATCCACATTGTCTTTGGTAGAGAGACTTCATAAGATGTCACAGCAAAGTGCTCAAGTGCCAACGTGGATTTTCTGAAACCTTGTTCCATGAGCTATCCTTGATCTGTTGCTTTCAAAACAAATTTCCCCACACTGAACTGCACTAAATGCTATTTAGTAGCTAATTAACGTTCTGTGCTGGAAACCTCCTGTAATTGCACTTTTTTCACCTTTTTAGCCTTTGTTCTCGAGGGAGCTGAAGCTGTCCTATGGCATTTGTTCTGCTCAATCCTAGCTTACAAGCATAAGTTCTTTCCTGACAAGAGAGACTGCCAGTCACAGATGCAGGGGTCATCACAGACCAAGTTGGAGCACTATACTACTGACAAACAGGCTTTGCTTAGCTCAGCGTAAAGGGAAAATAAATTATGAAAATAATTTTACCATTGAAACTCAATTTTACCCATTGAACAATACTTTTAAAAGCTGTGTTATTATTAAACACGTTCAGTGCATGAGCTGTTTGTATTTTGACTGCACTGGCATCGGTTCCTCACTAAACAGGGAGAGAAACAGAGAATGGCACCTTGCAACTAGCACTTGTGTAAGTGGCGATCACTTCATCTGCACAGAGCACAGGAGAAGGCAGCAGCTTTTACAGTCTCCCTTCCCTTTCCTCTGCCCATGAGGACACTAAGGCTATGTCTACACTGGCAATTGAGCGACAAAACTTTTGTCGTTCAGAGGTGCTTTTGTCTTTTGGGGGGCATAAGTTTTGTTGTGGCAAGTGTCAGTGTGAACAGTGCGCTGTCTGCAGGAGCGCTCTCCTGTCGACAACACAAACTCTGCTTGTTGGGGGTGGAAGTATTTGTTGGCAAAAGTGCCGACAAACAGGCGGCTACGTTGCCCGACTTTTAGCAACATGGCCATGTAGTATAGACAAAGCCTAGCAGTAAGATCAGGGATGGGGTTTTGCCTTAGCATTGAAGGCCATGAACACAAGCATGACAAAGCATGTGTCAGTACAGTGCAGCAAAAAGGACTAAAGGAAACCTGACTGTGCCACTCTGCCTTTTGATCAGCACAATATGTTTGTTCTGGAGGAGCAAAGATCAAACAGTTTGGTTTGGTCTAACTGCCCATTTCTCTCCATTAGCTTTTCCTCTCTGAACACACAGAATGCCCAGAGCTCGGGAGAACACACACTGCAGCCAGTGATGTTATCACCAAGAATCTTTTTATGTAAAAAAATCTGCAAGGCTGAGAAAGCAGCTCCCTCCACTCAGTACAGGGGTGCTCCTTTCCTGCCCAAGCTCAATATAAACAGTTGAGCAAGAGGGCTAACTACACTGGAGACTTTGATGCCTACTAATTCCTACCATGATGAAACAGTCGTGACCTGGAGGGAAGGAGTGGTTTTGGCTGGCAATAAGGGCATTATGAGACCAGCCAGGGCTATCTTTCATGAGGGCTCCTAGCTAGTATAACAATAAACAGAAGGAAACAACAAATTGACAATTCTTGAGTTAATGGTTTTGAATTTAAATGAGAAGGAAAAGCCATCAGGGAGTTTGTAGTGGATCCAATCAAATTGGCAGAATTTAATATACACATACACACTCTTAAACACAGGTAAACTTTTCCAAAGATCAGACTGATAAACAGGTGACGTCTGCTTAGGTAAAACCAAAGCAAAGACTTTCTCCGTAGTGGGTAATAGCGGCAGGACTAACAGCTTGATGCTTAGGAATAAAAACACACAGTACCTGAAAAACCAAACATAACAAATCATTTGTGCCATTCAATGATGCAAACTTTACCTTTGTTTTCAAAGAAAGTATTTCAAAAGCTGAATGACAGATTTTGACAACATTTCATACAGAAAAGGGGCACCTCAGGCCAGGACTTTAACTCATTAATAATTTAATCAAAATGTAACACTTAAAGTTCCTGAGATGGAAAAGGTGATTTCTCAGCAAAGCCCAAAGAAGAATGTTTACCTTTCAGCCCACTGCAGCCTGAGAAAGGGGAGTATTCTTAGCAATGTGGTTTTTTTTGTTTGTTTTTTAAAATCAATGGATTATTCTGGTGTTGTTTTTTTCGCAGTTCCATCCAGGTTAAAATAAATTGTCAACTAATTATGCTAATTATAAACAAGCCTTCAAAACCCCAGTCCCTTGAAAGCTCAGAAGATTATCTTTGTTCTTATATTTTTAGCTCCAAGCAATGAAATGGGACTTTCTACTGACAGACCAACTCTCCAGGCTCTGTGCTGCTGCTGACCCAAAGTTAGCACAGCCAGCATCACCCGGAGAGAATTTTACTGCCATTACAAAACAGACTTCCCAGGGGGAAAAGTTTCTCTGAGGTGGCAGAAGAGAGAGGGGAAAGAGGACAGCTGACTAAAAGGTTGTTTTGGAGGGCTCTTGTAAGTGCTTAATATTGTTATTATTGCAAGGACTGAGCCAAGGTGATAGCTACATAGATTTCTTTGCATACCACTGTAGCTGTACATTTAGAAAGGATCCTTGTTGTTCTGACTGAGGTAAAGCAATCCTCCCTCAGAAGACAGAGTACCTGCAAGACCAGTTTATCTCCAGTCTGGATTAGGGTCTCTGGGTGTTACCATGACATAACTAACAAACACTCATAATATCACCAATTACCTGAAAAAACTCATTTTATTGTAAAGCCTCTTACAACAAGCTGGTACAACTGTCCTGTCCTCTAATCCCACTTAATAGGCTTGGCTTCTCAAAGCGCACCTTTGTGGGATCCAATGGCATCACATGGTTTCCCCTCCTATGGGCAACTGTGAGCATGGCCCCATTGGATCCCTCAAAGGGATCCAATTTTGGGCCTTTTGCTGTCAAACTTGGATCTGCTTCATTAAGGGGTAGTCTACACACTGTTTTTGTACTGCTATATCATTTTAGAAATGGATACAGCTGAAGTGGTGCAGTTCCCTAGTGTGGATGAAGTTATAGCAGTATGCAAGTGCTTATAACTTATTCTCATTATGGGAATGTGTTTCTAAGCCAGTATAGTTATAGCAGCACAAAAGCTGTATGTAGACAAGCCCAAAGTTTCATTATCTGCATCCGATGAAGTGAGCTGTAGCTCACGAAAGCTTATGCTCAAATAAATTTGTTAGTCTCTAAGGTGCCACAAGTACTCCTTTTCTATTAGGTAAAGTGGGATACCACCTATGACTCCTCCAGACTAGCTGTTTGTTGAAGAAAGCACCCAGAGAGTGAATGGCTTGGAGTCCAGAAGACCTGCACATCTCCCTGAGCCTGGTCAGACGTTTGCAGGAAACCACCATCTCTTTTGCCCCCGGGGAAAGGTTATTTTGCCAGAAGGCAAAGCAGGAAAAGCAAAGCTTCTTAAGTGGTTCTCACTTCCTAGGATATGTCGCTCAGATGACATGGGGCTTTAGAACACAAATACTGGAACTCAATATTTCAGTTGTACTATGGAAGTGAATAATTTGGTCATTTGTCCATAACACTGTGAGGCCAAAGTGGCCGTTTCTACTCAGGACCGGAATAGCAGCAGGTGCTGCACATCAGACACAAGGGGTAAGAACTGCACTTTAAGACGAGTACACTGTACTCATTCAAAATGTACCATGGTACCTAACTGCATATTTAACACTTCTAAAAGTCAAGACCTTTAGATGTGTCCTGGGTGTCCTCCCACTGTGCCTTATGGGAGAGAAACGAAGCAAATGTTTTTCCCTTGTCCTTGAGCTGAAGGCAGCCAGAGGCTCCAGATCTCTCAATCCTGGTTTCTCAGAAGGGGAAAAGTCAGAGGCCACGTCCCCCAAGATGTGGTTCTGCAGCAGCAGCACCATGCTAGGCGCTTTATGCAAGGTTTTCTTTGATCCACCACGATATGGCGTGTGCAGGCGATCTTCCTGATGGAGAGGCAGGGCCATCTCTCTGCATTAGTCTGAAGGTGGATGTGAGCAGCAGTAATGGTTACACAGAGAGTGAGACATGCTGGACAGCTCTGACGTTCCTCCAGCTGCTGAGAACAAAGGTAAGCCGCAGACGGGCCATGCTGGAAGGTAGCTAAAACTTGGAGCCTAATTTTGACAGGCGCCTGCTTGGCCACATCATTTTCTTGCCTCTCAAGTGATCATATTGGTTACGTTTCCATGTATGAGAGAAGCAGGCGTGGGAGGAGCTAAGCAGATCCTCGTCCTCTGGGGCACATCTCAGGCAGAAGCCAGCTCACCTTGCTTTGGCTGCCCATCGCTCTGCTGGGAAAAGTCTGCCATCTGCTGGTCACACAAAGACCTCTGCTTGCTGACTTCTACAGCCAGCCTACCGGGGCAGTATTTGTTTTTTTAAAAGGGCCATTAAAAATAAAGTGCTAGTTTTCATTATTTTAGGGACAGGCTGGCACTTGCTGCCAAACTCTGGGCAGGCAGGCATTATAGTGCAGGGCAACAGAACAACATGCCCCCCCTGCACCAAAGAGAACTCGCCAGCTTGCTCGCCAACACGCAATGTGCATTCAGCTCTCTGGGACTGGTGATGGACCCTTTGAATTCCCTCCATCCGTCAGGGATAACCGCCAAGGCCAAAGGAACGTTAGAGCCCAGGGTTGGGGCAGAGTCTGGTTGGTTTCCAGAGATGCCCTCAGCGAATCAAGTGTCTCCTTGGGAACTGCCTCTCAGCAGAGCATGTGGGACAAAGATGGCAGAGGGAAAACACAACAGGGGTTGAAAACCTGGTCACCACACAATCTGCTCTTTCAAAGCAAGTGCGTTAATTGTGAAGAGACAAAGTTAATTTTAAAAGCAAGAGTTAGAGCTATTTTTAAAAGAGCTGCTGACATCTCCGGAAAAGCTTTGGAAGGCATGCCAGGCAGTCCGCTGGCAGCTCCTCAGAGTTCTGTTTTTGCCCCGATGCTTTATTAAGGCGTTTGGCATGTGCACAGGACCTGTATTTCTTAGGAGCTCATCTGCTCTTGCTGCATATTCCTTAACTAAAGTCCCAAGCTAAGAGTCCCTCCGCCTCTCTCAATGATGCTCAGTTAGAAGTTGTCAATCTATTCTCTTCCATAGAAATCCAGCAGCAAATCCAAGTGAAGAAAGGCCTGCCCAAATTAATCCTCCTGCTGTTTAAATATTTATACAGGGCAAGATGAAGCCGCCTAGCCTTTCACTCTCTTGGTTTTGTCCCACCTTTTTTGCCTGGAGCACCACCACCTGACTACACAGCACACTAATGGCTTCAGGTTAGCCAGTGAGGAGGCAGTGTGGCCTAGTGGCTAGAACACTGGACTGGGACTTGGGAGACCTGGGTTATACTTCCAGTTCTGCTGTTCACCTTCTGGGTGACCGGACGTAAGTCATGTCACAACCTCGTACCTCAGTTTCCCCTTCTGTAAAACGGGGATAATGAGACTGACCCTTTTAAAGGGTTTGAGATTTATGGAGGAAATGCGCTATAAGAGCTGGTATTATAATTAGCCAAACTCTTCCAAGCACTTGACTCTGTTCGACACCTCTCCAAGCTGTTCCTTACACCTAGGCCACAACCCTGATGCCCCCAGATCAAAGGGAAGGAAAAACAAAAAGGCTGTAATTTCAGTGGAGCAAGAGCTTCTGGATATTTCTGCAGAGGTCCTGAGTGGGGATGGAGCTACTTGTCTTCAGATGGAGGTTTTACTTGTAAACTACAGTAAGTTTCAGGGTGACATGCTGGGGAATGAGAAGAGCCCAAAGCAAGGGAAGCTTGGCAGCCAACGGCCCTTCCCCACAGGCTCATCCCCACGGCTTACATCATTAGAAAGGAAGACGGCATGACACAAGATGCTGCAATAGGTTGCAGGAGGGTTTGAATAGAGAGATCAGTTCCCACAATTGTAAGAAAGAATTTAATCACTTCTGCTGTGGCAGTGATGCTGGGGCTCTCAGCCAGGAAGATGAATCCCAGCCCCCTGCAGACTTCAGAGACTCTGCCAGTTCTCATTCATTTCAGCTCATTTGTCCTGTAATTTTTGCCTTTGCTTTATTCTGCAGAGGCCTAAACAGCAACAAGCCTCTCAGGTGAGCTGCCAAAACAACATGATGCAACAGTGTGCACTCTGTTACCACCAGCTCCAGCAGCTGTCCTCGGTCACTTGGCAGCTCCCCCTGCTCACCAATAACATATTGATTAAATCCCAGGGAAGAGGGTTAACAACAGGATGTGCAACAAATCTGTAAAAATTGCATCAAGCAGGACTCCAGAGGAGCCTTTTCCTTGCATTGTGTGTTCCCCTGAGACTGTCTGAGAGAAGAGTTTTGTTTCCTCTCTGAACTGATGTCTGTTTAGGTCCACCAAGAACTAAGCTACAGCGCAGTTCTACTATAAAAAGTGGCTGTGTAAAAATGGCAGCTTTTTACAGATGTACTCTGAGGTGTGTGTATCAGAGTCAGATCTGCTGCTTTCAGTGGCTAACATATAATACTAGATATTTTTGCCAGCCCTGCACAGCAAACATAGCTAGGGAAGCGTGAGCTGGAGTATATTCTGGCTCATGCATCAGCAGAATTGGTAACTGAGTTTTAACAGCACAGCTAAATGTTGCCTTTAATTCCACCTGTGTTATCCACTGGAGTCAAATCCATGATATTCCACTCCATCTTGAAGTCAGTGGGAGAACTGAGGCCAACAACTGTCCCCACAAGCAGTTTCAGGTTCCTTTGCAAACTCCAGTGACTGCAGCTCATCACAAGTGTGGAGATTTTCTAGTAGTGCTGCCATCCATTACTAGGGGAAACTGCCGTTAACTGGGAGTTATTGTGATAAGGCACAGAAAATCCTAGTTACAATACACAGCACAAAATCCAGTAAACTCAACAGTCCAGATCTGGCCTAACCGTCAGTTAAAGCAACATTGAGAACTTTGGCTAAAAGATATTGTATAGAAGAGTCAAATGCTACTCACCCCTGAGGATGAAGGGAGGTACAATAAACCCATCTTTATTGCCAGGGAAATGGAGGCGAAATAACTTGTCCATGGCCACACAATAAGTCGGGGCAAAGTTCAGATCAGAATCTGACTCAGTTCCCTTTGAAATATGAGACAACATTCCCTGACATCTAACCCAAGAATAATGGTGGAGTGGCAGGGAATGAGGAACAGGGGAGAAAAGGAAGAAGAGAACTAGTTAAAAACAATTATTTCCAACTCTGCCACCACCAAATGAAATCCCTTAAAGAGCTACCATTATTTCTGGCAGCTCATGCACTGAACATCTCCCTGTAGGCATGTGAATATGGAGAGCACTGGCAGTCTTAGCAGAAAGCAGCTCCCCAAATTCACAAGAGCACCCCACACAGGAGCAGGTGCCAGGCTCCACCAAAAGGGAGCTGAGAACGTGTACAGAAATGATTCCACTCTCCCCTTCACTATTAGCCTTTGGAATTTTGCAACTCAGGTGAAAACATCAACCACTACATGGGATTCCTGACAGCCCTGCAAACTGATAAGCAAACAGTTTATTTAACACTTGGCACTTTTCCTAATTTACAGTCATTTAAAAAAATTAGTTTGCTGTTTAAGGGTTCACACTGAAGCTAAAATGCCTCTAACCTATTCCTTTCCCTCCCTACCCCCATTCTGCACACACCAGCATGTTACTGTAGTGTCTTCCTTAGCATGAGGCTGTGTGTTATCACAGGGATGCACCAGGCTGCATGCTTTAAGGTTGCTGCATTTGAAAGATGCACCGTACTCCTTATGTGAAACGTGTTCTGCCCAGCCTCTGCAATGACTTGGAGATTCCATCTCTTATGTTAAATCTTCACTTCAATGAAACCTACTGAAGCTATCCTTGCACAGAATGTATCCAGCAGCTGGAACAGTCTGTGCATGTTATACATTCTGAGACTCCCCCACTCCCGCCCTTTCTGGTTTTCATAGATTTTAAGGCCCAAATGGATCACTGTGATCTCCCAGTCCAATTCCCTGTACAACACAGACCAGAGAACCTCACCCAGTAATTCCTGCACAGGCCGTAGACTTTTACCCAATAATTCTGGCATCAAGCCGATCACTTCTGGATGAACAAATGTTTCGCCTAGTTCATAGGAGTTCTAAGGAGTTTGGGGGCATCTGCTGCTTATTCTCAACACCTCACCTAAGCAATATCACATTCCTCTCAGTCACTGGCTGCTGTGGGGGGACTGTGATTGGACAGAATCTGTTAAATGTATCCCTTTGGCTTTGTGAAGTGATCTCAGGGAAGGCACAGAATCTTCGTGACCCAAAACTAAGGGAAGAAAAAAAAAAGAAGATAATGGGAGACATTTATTCCTCTTCAGAAAAGAATGAGTCTGCCAGCAATGGAAATTTTATCTACACTCTCATTCTGACTCAGATAGGGAACAGCAAGCGGAGGAAATTCAGAAACAAGGAGCCCATTTTCATCCATGTGACTCTAGGAATAAAAACAGGGAGCGAATGCAGGAAGCACACAGGAGAATGTTGCCTAACAAGATTTTAGAAAAGTTTCCCATGGAAAATTTCAGTTAGTTAGCAGTTTTCAGGGAGTGTGCTTTACAATGCCCTGTAAAACAGTGCCATGGTGAGAAGCAAGGTGCCATACAAACTCATCGATTAGGCAGAAGCCTATCAACCCCAAACAATGAAATATCCATGTTTTATTGATCTGCTGCAAGTCACCTGCCACTGCCACTTGCGCAAAAGGTTTCTTAAATCAGTGCCAGATAAGGAAACATGCCTGTTTCAAAAGTGTCTTTAAAAGGTCGCCACTGCTTTTTTGACTGAATGGCAGAAGTACTTTAGGTTAGTCACCAGATGGCTCACGCGAGCTAGATTAATTGACACGCCTGTAAGGAAATGCTGTAGCAATTCAGAGGTAAAACAAAGTTAAAATAAATCATGTTTCCTTCCTTATCACTATCTCTGCCTGAGATTACGAATGCTGAACGGATTTTAAAACTCTGACTTTTCACTATTTGTTTATTTTTTGAATTTCAGTTGGGAGGTGAAATTTTAACTGTTTGTGGGCTCCGTCTAGTCAATTTCACTCTCAGGGTCTGGAGCCCTAGCAAAATGCTGCTCTGTTTAGAAAATACAGTCTTGCAGCTAAGGCACTTGATTGGGGTTTCTGAGATGTGGGCTCAGAGTTCGGGTGCAACATGATTTCACTGTACTTCTGTCCTCATCTGTAAAACGGGGATAATTCATTCCCACTTCAATCTGTGGGATTAAGTCAATAGTTTTTGGAAGACATATTGTAGTGATAAGTGTTACAGAAGAGCATATACATTAAACAAATAAAATTGGAGAAATATTTTTTGTTTTTAAAACTTTCCACTGAAACTGAGAAGTATTAATGGATGTATTTTCATTGCACTTAGGTTTTGTGATAACCTGCTTTTAAGAGGCCTAAATTTTAGGCCAAATTCAACCCAAGATTGGGCACTTTACAACATGAAGTTTCTTTGCAACAGTTCTACGTAATGCCAGGAGCAGACATGTCATTACCCAGTGACTACAAGCACTGAAAATAAATCCAAATTCCTCATAGGTTTATTTAGACATTGTCCTGATAGAAAACCGCTTTCTAAAAAAGAAACTGGAATGTCATCTTAGTAGCGTCACTTCTTTCAAAGGAGCAGAGCCAGTTCCTATATGGCTCCAGCTGACAACTGTAGGCTTTGTTTAAAGTCTAAGACTAACTGAGGTGTTTCCATTTTTTAAAATCCATCAAGACTACAGAACTTTAAAGCACCACTACCCTCTGTGGAAGAAAATGCAATAAAGCATGTAAAATCCTACACATTGCAGCACTGTGCTAGTGTGAGAGAACTTGAACATGAAAATAACTAGAAACCTCCTGATAACAAGTGCAGCCAGCTAATCTATTTTCATCATTCAAGCTGAGGGAAGGACATGGAGTAAACATAAAGAATGAAGTTAGATTAATAAAAATGGTGATATTTAATAATCCAAAGCGTCGTAGGTGTTATTAATAGGGAAGTGTTTTTCAAAATCTGTTTAACAGCTTCCCTTTAATCCCAAATACCATATGTAGCATAAGAAATCCAACAATGTGCTGACTGTCAAAAGGGGCAAGGGCCAGTGTTTGATACCATGTGAAGATGCACAAGTTTTCAGACTAACATTGTTCTTCCATGTGACCTGAAGAACCATGCTAAATCTGCTCTGGGCATGTCATGTGCCTGCATGCAGTACAACCCTGTGGCCACATGAAGGTGCCCTCACCAGCAGGATGGATCACACACATGCCAGGCAGCTGTATGCTGCTGCACTATTCTGGAGCTTTTATTTAATCACATTCCATTGATCCCCTCTACAGCTCCATCCCGGACAACCTTGGAGGCCTGCAGTTACTTACAGTACAGACCAACTGCAGAAAGCGTCTGAACTGCTCAGAGCACTGGATCTTTATGCAGTGGCTCGGAGAGTGCAGCTCGACATACAATTGACGTGGCATTTCCTTTATAAGCCCTGGCTGTTTTCAGGGTTTCATATCATCCCATAAAGGAAAGTGGCAAAATCTGTCCAACCTACAAGGTTTCATAAATTCTGGGCATTTTTGAGACACAAAGGATGACTTGAACCCAGTTTCAAATCACAGCAGTATCCTTACATTAGCCTAGTTGTGCCTAGGGACTGCGGCACATACAGCCCCCACCACAGCTGAAGGATGGGAGCAACTACAGAGAATACAGGCCAGACAGACATGAAATATTGTCCAGTGCTTGTGCAATGTGCAGCAAGGATGCAGGTGCATTCAAGTCATTAACTTATTGCCAAGGTGTCGTTCTCATCCCCAAACAGAGCCTACTGCAGGCACCCCCGAGGAGGACCAGATCCCATCTAGATCAAAATTTCTCAAATGCAGCCACCATGACTGCATGTGGCCACCAGGGGCTTATCGTCCACCCATGACAGCCTCCTGGGTGGCAATGGGGTGGGGGAAGGACATCGGACCTTCCCCCTCCCTCCTTGTTGCTCCTGGATGCACTGCCTCTGGAGAGAGGTGGGGCACAACGCTGCAGGAGCAAGGTGAGTTCTTGACCCATGTTGGGGGAGGGAGTTTAGGTGGCAGGCTCCAGCAGCAGGATTTCAGGAACCTGCCCGTGCGGCCCCGGGTTCCAACCACAGGGCAGCGGGTAGTGACGACCCCCGCCCCTGGCCACGCGACCATGGCCTCCGGCTGCGAGGCTTCAGCCTCCGGCCCCTGGTTCCAACCCCAGACCCCAGCCGCACAGTGGCAAGTGCTGGCCACGGGCGCCGACCCCCAGTCTCAGCCATATGACAGTGGGCTCCAAACACGGGGCTTTGGGCGCCAACCCCTGGCTCTGGCCGCAGGTGCTGACCCCCTGGCTCCAGCTGCAGAGCTTCAGTAGGCCTCTGGCCTCCAGTTCCGGGCGCTGGCCCCAGACTCCAACCACGCGGCTCTAGCCCCTGGTGCTGATCCCCTGCAGCTCTGGTCCTGGGCTCCGGCCACGCAGTGGTGGGAACTGGCCTTGGGTGCTGACCCCTCACCCTAGCCACACAGCAGTGAGCGTTGTCTCCAGCCACACAGTGGCAGGTGCTGACTCCTGGCTCCAGCCATGCACTCTTGGGCTCTGGCACCCAGGTCAGGGCTCTGGCCATGCGGTGGCAGGCACCAGCCCTGGGCACTGACCCATCTCTCCAGCTGCATTGCAGCGGGCTCTGATCCCTGGCTCCAGTCACGCAGTTCCTGTCCCCAGCTCCGGGTTCTGGCCGCGGGCACTGAGCCCAGTCCTGGCCGCATGGCAGCAGACACTAGGCCCCGACTCTGGCCATGCAACAGTGGGACTCATCACCCACTCCCATCACCCAGGTCCCTGCTGCCTCCCCTGACCCCGCATCCATCCCACCATGAATCAGCCTCGCATCACCTCCCCTGGCCCCGCATCCATCCCACCATGGCCCGGGTCCTCGTTGCCTCCCCCGGCCCCGCATCCATCCCACCATGGCCCGGGCCCTCGTTGCCTCCCCTGGCCCCGCATCCATCCCACCATGGCCCGGGCCCTCGTTGCCTCCCCTGGCCCCGCATCCATCCCACCATGGCCCGGGCCCTCGTTGCCTCCCCTGGCCCCGCATCCATCCCACCATCAGCCCAGGCCTCCGCTGCCTCCCCCTTTTCCCCCCCATCCAGGGCTTAATGGGTCCTGGGGCTTGCTGAGAAAAGTGATATTAACAATCATGCAATTATCACTTTTCACAGCAGACTTGCTGGCCATCTGTGAAAAGCGATACTTGTATGTTGGTTAACAACACTTTTCATAGCCTCCCAGGTAGCTACTAAGTGTGCTGTGATATAAACAAATATACAAATATCACTTTTCACAGCAAGCCCCAGGACCCACTAGACCTTGGATGAAAGGGCTGAATGAGGAGGCAGCATTATTTTTGCTACCGAGTCTGCCAAAAAAACCCTATAAATATACATTACAGTGACTGGGATGTGAATCTGTGCATATTTAATTGTTTTGCCTAAAGTTAATGAAGTATTTTAGGAAAGCGTCAGTGCAGCCACCGGTGAGAGTTGGTGGCTGCACTCCGAGGCCATCACAAAATTTGCTGGGACAACCTCTTACCATAGCGACACACATGCTAAAAGTGCCCACAACAGACAGGCAGGTTCACGTTCCAGGTGACTCAGTGTGAGCCTGCAGAATGAGTTTATGGGCACATAAGGGTGGAAGAGTCTGAAGGGTTCCAGTCAGCAGAACGGGGAATGGCTAACTCAGGGAATTTTCCCAAAAGCTTTTCAAGTTAGATTTCAAGCAAGGGAATGAAACAATGAGAAGGGGAATTAAAGCAAACCCAATGCAAGAGCAACTAAACTGAGCTCAGTGCAGCTTTTAAGCCCATTAGCATCCTTACGTTCTTAAGCCTTCAGCCTCCTTTCACCTCCACCCCACCCCATCCACCAGGAAGCTGTAAAAATGTGACAAACTCACCTGCTTTCATTATCCAGAAACACAGAGCTGCTGCCTTCCCCAAGGGCTTCACTGATGGGAGAGAGGCAGAATGGGGAGGAGAAGGCATCAGAATCAGAGTCAAAAGTACTATCCCTGCTCACATCATCAGCAGACAGCTCCAAGGAGCCCTCGTCCTCCCCCTGCTCTAGCCTGCACTCCAGCCCTTCCTCTGTCCCCTCCACTGACAACTCCGATCTGTTCTGCTCCTCCAGAGAGCCGATTGTCGATAAGATTCCTGAGTCACTGTGGGCAGGCTGTGTGGAATTGTGGGTACCGTGAGTTGCCAGGCAACACCGAGACAGCTTCTCCCCCTCTTCAGAAGGGGAGCCGAGGAGAGCCACATCTCTGACAAGCTGAGATACAGCCAAGATCTCGTCGTCTTTTGGGATTACTGCTCGTTTCTGATCAGTTGGGGAAGCCTGCAGGACGGTGCCAAAGCCCCGAGTGTGGCGGCCATGCTTGCGGGGAGCTTTACGGACCGGGGAGCTCTCAGGGGTCATATAGCGCAGGGCTTCTTCATCCTGCCTCTGAATACGAGAGTTTGGGACCCAGGCAAGGATAAGTGTAGTACCAAGTAGCTCATCTTTCTCCATGTACAAGCATAAATAGCCTTCAAGAGAGCACAGGACCAACAAGTTAGGACTTAAACATTTATCAGCCATATTTAGCCCCTGCCCCCCTCCATTCCCAATACCACTGGGCTAAAGCAATCCAGTCATTTGGCAGATTTTCTCCTCCGCAAACAGACTGTGAAATTCTCAAATATTCATTATTTGCAAATAATCCCTTTGAATCTGCATATGGTTTATGAATAAGTAGATAAAAAAGGCTATACTGGGTCAGATCAAAGGTCCATCTAGGCCAGTATCCTGTCTTCAGACAGTGGCCAGTGCCAGGTGCCCCAGAGGGAATGAACAGAACAGGCAATCACCAAGTGATCCATCCCCGGTCACTTGATGGACCTATCCTCCATGAGCATATCTTGTTCTTTTTTGAAGCCTGTTATAGTCTTGGTCTTCGCAACCTCCTCTGGCAAAGAGTTCCACAGACTGACTGCACTGTGTGAAAAAAATACTTCCTTTTGTTTGTTTTAAATCAGCTGCCTATTAATTTCATTGGTTGTGGTGTTAGGAGAAGGAGTAAATAACACTCCCTTATCGACGTTCTCCACACCAGCCATGACCATACGGACCTCAATTACATCCCCCTTGATCGTCTCTTTTCCAAGCTGAACAGTCCCAGCCTCATTTCTCTCGCCCCATACGGCAGCCATTCCAGACCCCTCTTCATTTTTGTTGCACTTTTCTGAACCTTTCCCAATTCCAATAGATCTTTTTTGAGATGGGGCGACCACATCTGCACTCAGTATTCAAGATGTGGGCGTACCATGGATTTCTATAGGGGCAATAGGATGTTTTCTGTCTTATTATCTATCCCTTTCTTAATGATCCCTAACATTCTGTTCGCTTTTTAAACCGTCGCTGCAAAAACACTGAGTGGATGTTTTCAGAGAATTATCCACAATGACTCCAAGATCTTTCTTGAGTGGTAACAGCTAATTTAGACCCCAATTGTATGTATAGTTGGGATGATGTTTTCCAGTGTGCTTTACTTTGTATTTATCAACATTGAATTTCATCTGCCAAATACCTACTGGGCTGAGTAGCTACAGAAATCACGCCATCATTTCAGTCCCCTGATTGGACGAGTTATGCAACTAATCAAGAGTGAATTTTGAATTACAGACTTTTATGTCAGATTTGCACTGTTGTTTATTTATCCCCAGTCTACGTGGGCACTAAACACTAGTTACTCCCGAGTATTTGGTCTAGAAGGTTCCTGGAAAGCCAACCCAAAATAATCACACACACACACACACACACACACACAAGTCTAATGCAAACCAATATTTGCAAAATAATTATTTTGCAATATTAAGCCAGTAGCTGGTGTCCATTTACAAGGATACACAGGGTCCCACTAGCAGACAAGAATGGGGAGAAAGCAGCATTTGTCTTAAAGAAAAGCCCTATATCGACTCCAGAGAAGCCAGTATCAGGGTTTTCCTTGTCCCCAGATGCCTGCAGTGGCTGCTTGTTCCATCAAGGTGGTGTGATGGCACTTGACATGCCGGAGTTTAGCTGAGGGAGGGATGGACCAAGTGTTACACATTAAATGACAACTCTGACCCTCTCTAGAGATCTCAAAGCACTTTACAGACATTAACGATAAACCTCATTACCCAACTGCCCCGGGAACCAAGGCAAGTACCATTTGGACTGGTTTATAGCTGGGGACACTGATGCCCCGAGACGTGACGTGATCAGTGCATTGTCACACAGGGAGGCAGTGGCAGAACCAGGAATCCAACTGCTCCATCCCCTGCTCAAACCACCAAAGGGCTCCTTGGAAAACAACAGATACATTGATGAGAACAAGTGGCGGCTCAGCTCAGCGGATGCCTTTCCTCAGTCCCTCCGGAATGCTGCCTGTATTGGGTGGCAGAAGCTCTCACCTCCCACACCCCACGGTAACACCCCTGAAGTGCTCAGACTCAGATGCATGCCAAACCCATGCAGACATGGACATGCAGACGCTCCCAGAGATAGAAAGAAGAGTGAGCAGCAAGTGCAGCACCACATCACCTGGGTGATGCTCCCCGACACCTGGCAGCACCTCAGCAGGGTGGACGCATACATTGTTCTTGGAGTAGATAATCTCCCCATCCAGTATGGAGGACGAACCACTGCCACCACCGGGGTTTAAGGTCAGGAGGTCAGAGGCTTTTGAAGAGGCACGTCGGAGGAGTCGCCCCAGAGACATTGCCAGGGGAATGTTTCCATTATCCGTCAACTTCAATCAGGAGCCAAATTCAGACAAAAGATCTGCCAAGAGGGAAGAAACAGTATTAGGAGAAATGCAACATGACAGCTGCAAGACAGGAGCAAGAACTTCCTGATGCGGCCCGCCACCAACAGAGGACAACATTGCTACCCCTCACAGAGAGGCAAGTTTCCCGTCTACTGCCACCTCATCCCCACGACTCATCCATGAATCTTCAACTACTCAGAATCAGTCTTATCATCCCACACCACAGATGGGAAAACTGAGGCACAGAGAAGGGAAGAGACTCGTCCAGTGCCACAACAGGTCTGGAGAGACTCAAAGCAGGTCAGACTGACATGGTACTTAAGCCGCGGCACCAGCTGGTGAGCCATGCACCCTAGGCCACCCTCCACTGGTGGGGCTCCACTGGTGATAGCAAGTGAGAGACCAGAGAAGCTTGCCTGCTGTAGGCAGGGCCTGCACTACAGCAATGGAGACCAAGGTTTAAGTTCTGGTCCTGGGCTTTTGCTCCCTGGGGGGCCAGAAGAGCGAAGTATTGTTATTATGATGGGGGAGGAGAGGAGAAGGAGCAACTCATGTCATTCAAAAACCCCAACTACAAGTGACCCGGAGGTCTCAGAAAGAGGTCTGATGTATTCCTCCTAGGAAGCCACGTGGCAGGCCAGGGAATCCTGCAGGGTCTACCCAAATCAAAGTAAACAAAAGCTGTGAGGTGAAGCAACATGAGGCAGGGGAATGAAAGTGGAAGCAGAAGCCCCATCCTTGGTACAGGGCCTCAGCTTGGTCCATTGATGGTAGAACAGCTTAAAAGGCATTTGCCTGGATTTCCTGACTTTTGACATAACCTTGACATGATTTAAACAGGGCTTTTGGGAGGATGGGAAGAGGGGAGAAAACATTCAACACACAGCAGGCAAATGGATTCTGGAACAGAATATGGAATGCCATCCCTGGGCCACATGGGGGATGTCTCAGCCGTCAATAGGTAACTTAAGCTAGCTGTGAAATATGATCCCCCTGTAACCACCGAGTAAGCTTTGTATTGAAAATGAGATGCGTTCTTGTGTGGGGCTATTAATGAGAAGCCAGATCCCAAATCCAGATGGGATGTTCAGGCCATACATAAACAAACAGCTAGGCCAGGTAGAGCACTTGATGTGCTGCAACATGGTGTGGAGCAGGCACAAAGCAATCCCACTAACAACCCGAAACACAAAGGCAAGGCAGTAATCGCTCTCCACGAGGCAGAGCTCCAGCTTCTGTTCCACCTAAAGTACAGGGGAAAGAAGCTACCTCCGTGAAGTTCTCTCTGAGACAAAGCTGTTCCTTTCTGTTGACTCCTCTTTATTCCCTAATGGACAGGCCAACCTGACCCAGCACGCACCAGCGATTTCCATGGGCCCAAGTGCAGCACCTGGAGAGATCAGCTAGTGCATTCCACATGCCAGCAGAACAAGCAGAGGATGTAGCCGGGAACAGAAAGAAAAAAACGTTACGGGTCAGTGAGAACCCTGCCTCCACCTTACTTGCAGAGACACTCTGTACTCTAGAAACACCACTGGGGCCTGAAGGGTTCACAGCTCCTAATACCGAACAGCCCTAGCCCTTCTGAACAGCAGCTTCACTGTTAATGCCCTAAAAAGCGCATTACCTGAAAAGAAGGCATAGAAGCTGGCCTGTCTGCAATGATTTAACCTACCATGCCTGCTGGAGACATCAGTCCAAATCCCACCTGGGCCAGCAGGAGCTGGGAGAACTGCCAAGATAAAACTGGGGGTTTAGTGGCCACGCAGGAGACTGATGTTCAATTCCCAGTCTGGGTAGACAAGGCAGCAGAGCAGTGGGATGCTACATTGGCATCACCAGCAATGCTGGTTTATTGACAGAAGTGAACAAAAGGGAGCAGCTTGTTCTCTGCACTGGAAACACAGAGGCAAAAGAAAAATGAGCATTTCTCAAACGGGAGGGTAAATGCTGCAGGGATGGAAATACAGTTTTCCAGCTTCTAAGAGCTCGTCACAGAAACAGTAAACAAGGCTCCGAAGAGTGGCAGATAGTGCCTTTTCCACAGGAAAAGCCATAAGCCTCAACTGCAAGTTTCCTGGTTTGTGTCTGCTTGAATCATCACCTCAGCAAAGGCAGTTTGTGCTCATCAGTGGGACTTGACCGAGATGGATCGACTCTGCTCTGTGCTGAGCCCACTTGGCTCTGAAGGTGATCGGTTTGCAAGCTGTTCCTTACTTTTTTGCCTCCTCGTAGGCTCTCTCCTGATCCTAGTGCTGCACACACCTTTAGAAAAGCACCTGTCAGGCACAAGAGACAACACAGCCTGGGGCTCTCAGTACTGATTCTTCTCCAGGCGGTCTTAGAACACAGTACTGTAAGCTCAGACTCTATATAGGTGGAAGAGCCTTTCGCAACAATTGTCAACAAAAAATAGTCCCTCCGCAGCCCAGAATAGAAAGTAGAGGGATGTCTGGAGCAATTTCCCCTACCGTCTCTGTAAGAAGTTACAAAATAACATTTCAACAAAAGACGCTGAGGGAATTCACAGCAATGGCGATTGGCGACACTGAGCAACCTGCCTGTTTATCACAGGACCCGAAGCTCCAACACCTCTGGAGTGGAGACACTTAACCTGTATCACATCAATGTAATAGTCCACACAGCTTGTATCCTGACTTGGGGCGGATAGGCTGCCCCTCGCTGTGTATGCTATACAGAGAATGGACTTTAGCTGCATCAGTCATCTCACCAAAACCTTAAATATCAACTTAAAGATTCAGAATCTGTTTGAGCAAGATACGAGATCAAGGCAGAAGCAGCTATGAGTCAGTGAAAGCATCTGAGAAATACAGGGAGAGGATTCCCACTGGAGGCAACAGACACAGAGAGACTTCTCCAGGCGCAGAGCAGGAGGTCCCATCTAGCACCACTGCAGCTCTCAAGGGGGCCCCAGGAACATCGGAAGAGGCCCAGACCTTCTCCCAATAAAAAGCAGCAGCAGCTGCATTTAGTTAGCTTCCATCTAGCTCAGAAAGAATAAAGCATCAGCCAAAGATCAAAAGTTGCTCCCTGGGAAGTGAAAAGGATCTAAAACAGAAAGAGCTGCTTTGATCCTAGGCTGTGGCTATTGCTCCAGCTCTGTCTGCACACAGGAGTCTGCTGGGAGTGGAAGGCTCAAGAACATGAAGCACTGGCTCCTAAGGAAATCTGGGCTGGTGCACTGGGCACGCATTGCTGAAGTGCTGCGTTTCAGATACAGCGAGTGGATGGTTCAGGGGACTGGGAAGGAGAGAGATTATTTCACTTCCAGGTTGCTGGCGCGATTCTAGCCCATGCTGGCAGCGATCAAGCGTTATCCACCGACTGTTCCGTGGCCTACATGAAATGACATTGGGGAGTCTCAGTCTCATTCCTAGCAGACAGATGCTGCCATCACCAAAATTAACAAGCAGCACAATCGTTATCAGCCTCAGCAAAGAGGTCTAGGACTGAATGCACCATGGAGACTGACCTCTCCTCCCCTTGTGAGGATCTGCCCACAATGGTGGGGTAGTACAGTACTACTGCTCCTTGCCTTGCACAATCCAGGGGATGCAAAGATGAATTCCATCTCCATGGCTGGAAAGTCAACATTAGAGTTGTACCTTTTTTTTAAGTGGTACATTTCAGATTAAGCTTGTGTTTTTTGTGACTGCGGGGATTATTCCAACGTAGCAGCAGCTAACACTCCAACAGGAACTAGATCACCCACCCTGCCCTCTGGAAGCTGGAGAACTGAGTTAGCTGATAAGACCTCGCTGCCTGCCAATTTTTATTACGTACACACAGAAAAGATTTGTTTGTTCCACTCAGCAACTATTGTCAGACCCCATTCATGCAGCCATTAATTCCTTTCTTAGCCAATGCCAGGGCTCCCCAGTTAGCAGAGAGCCCCAGAGAAACATCATGCAGCCAGCAGTCATTCAGTTGCTAACCCCCTGAATCCTACTTCTGTTGTCCTCTTCACTAGAAGCCAAGCACAGCTGCAGCCAGCAGCGTCTCAGATAGCTCTGACAGCCAGCCATCTTGTTTAGAAAGGCCCTTCCCCTTTCACAAACTTAAACAAGATCCTGTTGAGGGTTTGCAGATCACACCCTCAACTTGGCAGATATTCCTGGACCAACTTCTGCTGGCTCCATTTGCACAAGCTTTCAGTTCTCTGATAAAGAAGAGAAGTGCAGGGTTTCTGCCTGGCCCTGGCAGGGGTTCAGCATGTATTTTTGGGTTTGCGCAGTATCATACAGCTGTGCTTTACAGACACACAAGGCAACAAAGCTCGATATCACAGAACTTAGTCTAGATAGACAAATTCAGACCAAACTCGGGAGCAGGGAGGCTGCAGCTTGAAAGCCAAGCTGCTGAGCAGTTGTGTGCACAGCAATGGATCTTGTTGGATCCGAGGAGTGATTGTTAATCAAAGAAAACAATACAATACTTAAAAGTAATACGAGCCAAACAAAGGGTTTGGAAACGAGATTAGGCTGTCCTGTGGATAAACGGGATAAACCAGCACTAGAGTCACACTTGAATCAGATTATCTACCTATCAATCTATTTATAAATTAATTTTGCATTTTCCTGATCAAGGCAATCTCTTCCAATTGACTTGAATTTGACTTTAATACTATGTCAGCACAACACCTTATTCCACAGGAGCGATCCCAGGGCTACTCTCAAATGCCCAGGGAGAGAGGAGTGTTACTTTGTGTTGGACAAAGGCAACACTGAGCAGGGAGACTGACCCAGTCCCACCACAAACAGGAACCTGGGAACCCTGACTACCACCCTATTCCCAGCCCATGTGTATGACCTTGAGTAAGTCACTGTCATTCTCTGACCCTCGGGGTCCCCATGTGTCAAATGGGGATAATGCTGACAGTGACCACTCCTTTGTGCTTTGAGATCTGTGTGTGAAAAAAGCAGATTACTAGCAACTTGTTTGAGCTATTTAAAATTAGACTAGCCAAAGCCATGGAAAGCTATACTGTAGAGAACCATCTGAACTAGTCCTGGATTGTGGGGAGAATGAATTAGGGTCCGTCCCCGAAAAATCTTTAATTTCTATCTATTGGCAGCAGCAGTGTGCCAAGCACACAGTTAAGGAGAAGGGCAGGAACTGTTATTAGCATCAGAGTGAAATCCTGGGCTCACTTATGTCAAGAGTGGAGCTCGCCCAAAGTGACAAAGCATCTCAGCCCAGAAGAACGAGGGGGAAAGAGGTTTGGCACCCTACTTGGACAGGCCCAGCATCCCAGGTCTGAGAGTCAGCTACAAGAGAAGTGAGAAGCTATCACCAGAGCCCATTCTTCACTCCCTGGCTCCAGTATTCACCTGCCTTGGCACAAAAGGCAAACATTAAAACACCCCATTCCTTCTGCATTAGAGCCAAATTTTCCAATAGTAGCACAGTAACTGAATCATCATTTGTAACGCATTCTCCTCTCCACACATGCACACACCCTCCGCCCACAGGCTGGGCGTCATTTCATGCAGCGCTCGTACAATGTGCTGTTAATGTTTGATGGCTTCTTTTTTTTTTTTAAGTGCCTGCCAGCCATATCCTTATAACTGCTCCAGTACTGCTCTTCTGTCCTAACCATTAACATCTAAAAAATTCCAGCAATGTGTTCTGATCACTAGACGAATAAGCCAATTTCAAAGCTCTTCCCCATATGCTACGCACATCAGACCAAAGGACAGAAGCCAAACAGTAGCTGTTTGAACGTCATATTCTTATCACATGACAGGCTGAGAGAAGACAGGGACAGGGCTAGCAAGATCCTACTCCCCTAGTGAATAGGGAAGGCAATCTTTTTCCCCAGGCTGGCTCTCAGACATTAGATTGTTCACACAGTGAGATGTTGAATGAATGGAATCAAAGATCTTTGTCAAACCCTCCAGTGGTCAAAATCAGCCCTTGATTAAGCCCTCTGATTTCAAAGGAGTTACCCAAAATTACATTAGATCTGAATCTGACCCTAAACTAATTACTAAGACAATCTTCCTCACAGCCCATATTGAAACATAATAAGGGAACCTCATCCTAGCTACAGAAATTCACCATCAGTAGAGTAACCAACTACCAGCGCATTCTTCAGGCACTCAAACATTAATGCCGTTTGGGAGAGGACTGCATACACAGATGGACTCTTCCCATTATCAGTCTTAATCACTGTATGTAGACAGCAGCCCAATAGCTCAGGACAAAACCAATTAATCACATGACCCAAACGCTAAGAGGTCTACCAAAATTACTTCACTGGGGTGTGGGCGGGACCCTACACGGGGGCTGACAGATGTGCAGTCACTCACTTTTGATAAGTGGAGAGAGAAACTCAGAAGCCACCTTTCTGTCCACCTTCAGTAGGTCTTGACCAAATAGATTTGCCACTTCCTCTCAATTTCCTGCAACTGAACATCTCAAAGACACAAGTGCCTTCCTTACCAAGATGAGCATCCTGAGACAACATTTTCCTCCCTGATTCAGGCCTCCCACTTGTCCTCCTTCCTCCCACTATCTGTAACCTTGGCTTGATTCTTAATGTTTCTTCCACACCTACAAAATACTCAGCACTTATGCTCAAAGCATTCCTCAAACATTAATCTACACAATCCCCCTTGGATGGAGGCAAGCTTCACCCCCATTTTACAGATGAGGAAACTGAGGCAGAGAGGTTAACTCATGAACTCAAGGCCACAAGGAAGTAGTAGAAGCAGCATTAAATCTCAGGAGCTCCTGATTGCTAGTCCCACGTTCAGACCACAATGCCTTGTATGGTTACATTCTACTCTCCATGTTCCCTATGGACTTGATTCCACCCAAGCTAAAATTCTCATCCATGCCTCCATCTTGCCCTGCCTAAGCTATTGCAATTAATTTTTTTTTTTTTAAAAAAACACTCTCTCCAAATTCAGACTCCAGTATTCAAAGAACACTGCTACGTGTAATGAATGATGTTTACACAACTTCACTGGCTGTCCTCTCCTTTCAGGAGACTGGTCAAAACTGTCATCCTCCATAGACTGCTCTAGTCTTACTTCTCTCACATCAGTCTTCTCTCTTTACACAATCTCAGCCCAGTGGGAGCAAGAGTCTTCTTCTCTGCTGCATCTATCTCTCTGGATCTGGCCATCTCATCAACTCTCCACTTTCAACTGTCATCTCAAAAAGAGGAGTAACGTGGCACCTTAGAGACTAACAAATTTATTAGAGCATAAGCTTTCGTGAGCTACAGCTCACTTCATCGGATGCATTTGGTGGAAAAAACAGAGGAGAGATTTATATACACACACACAGAGAACATGAAACAATGGGTTTATCATACACACTGTAAGAGAGTGATCACTTAAGATAAGCCATCACCAGCAGCAGGGGGGGGGAAAAGGAGGAAAACCTTTCATGGTGACAAGCAAGGTAGGCTAATTCCAGCAGTTAACAAGAATATCAGAGGAACAGTGGGGGGTTGAGTGGGAGGAGAAATACCATGGGGAAATAGTTTTACTTTGTGTAATGACTCATCCATTCCCAGTCTCTATTCAAGCCTAAGTTAATTGTATCCAGTTTGCAAATTAATTCCAATTCAGCAGTCTCTCGTTGGAGTCTGTTTTTGAAGCTTTTTTGTTGAAGTATAGCCACTCTTAGGTCTGTGATCGAGTGACCAGAGAGATTGAAGTGTTCTCCAACTGGTTTTTGAATGTTATAATTCTTGACGTCTGATTTATGTCCATTCATTCTTTTACGTAGAGACTGTCCATATGGCCAATGTACATGGCAGAGGGGCATTGCTGGCACATGATGGCATATATCACATTGGTAGATGCGCAGGTGAACGAGCCTCTGATTGTGTGGCTGATGTGATTAGGCCCTATGATGGTATCTCCTGAATATATGTGGACAGAGTTGGCAACGGGCTTTGTTGCAAGGATAGTTCCTAGGTTAGTGGTTCTGTTGTGTGGTGGTGGTTGCTGGTGAGTATTTGCTTCAGGTTGGGGGCTGTCTGTAAGCAAGGACTGGCCTGTCTCCCAAGATCTGTGAGAGTGATGGCTTGTCCTTCAGGATAGGTTGTAGATCCTTGATGATGCGTTGGAGAGGTTTTAGTTGGGGCTGAAGGTGATGGCTAGTGGCGTTCTGTTGTTTTCTTTGTTGGGCCTGTCCTGTAGTAGGTGACTTCTGGGTACTCTTCTGGCTCTGTCAATCTGTTTCTTCACTTCAGCAGGTGGGTATTGTAGTTGTAGGAATGCATGATAGAGATCTTGTAGGTGTTTGTCTCTGTCTGAGGGGTTGGAGCAAATGCGGTTATATCGTAGCGCTTGGCTGTAGACAATGGATCGAGTGGTATGATCTGATGAAAGCTAGAGGCATGTAGGTAGGAATAGCAGTCAGTAGGTTTCCGATATAGGGTGGTGGTTATGTGACCATCGCTTATTAGCACCGTAGTGTCCAGGAAGTGGATCTCTTGTGTGGACTGGTCCAGGCTGAGGTTGATGGTGGGATGGAAATTGTTGAAATCATGGTGGAATTCCTCAAGAGCTTCTTTTCCATGGGTCCAGATGATGAAGATGTCATCAATGTAGCGCAAGTAGAGTAGGGCATTAGGGGACAGAGCTGAGGAAGCGTTGTTCTAAGTCAGCCATAAAAATGTTGGCATACTGTGGGGCCATGCGGGTACCCATCGCAGTGCCGCTGATTTGAAGGTATACATTGTCACCAAATGTGAAATAGTTATGGGTCAGGACAAAGTCACAAAGTTCAGCCACCAGGTTAGCCGTGACAGTATCGGGATACTGTTCCTGACGGCTCGTAGTCCATCTTTGTGTGGAGTGTTGATGTAGAGGCTTCTACATCCATAGTGGCTAGGATGGTGTTTTTAGGAAGATCACCAATGGACTGTAGATTCCTCAGGAAATCGGTGGTGTCTCGAAGATAGCTGGGAGTGCTGGTAACGAAGGGCCTGAGGAGGGAGTCTACATAGCCAGACAATCCTGCTGTCAGGGTGCCAATGCCTGAGATGATGGTGCGTCCAGGATTTCCAGGTTTATCGATCTTGGGTAGCAGATAGAATACCCCGGTCGGGCTCCAGGGGTGTGTCTGTGCGGATTTGTTCTTGTGCTTTTTCAGGGAGTTTCTTGAGCAAATGCTGTAGTTTTTTTTGGTAACTCTCAGTGGGATCAGAGGGTAATGGCTTGTAGAAAGTGGTGTTGGAGAGCTGCCTAGTAGCCTCTTGTTCATACTCCGACCTATGCATGATGACGACAGCACCTCCTTTGTCAGCCTTTTTGATTATGATGTCAGAGTTGTTTCTGAGGCTGTGGATGGCACTGTGTTCTGCATGGCTGAGGTTATGGGGTAAGCGATGCTGCTTTTCCACAATTTCAGCTTGTGCACGTCGGCGGAAGCAGTCTATGTAGAAATCCAGGCTGCTGTTTCGACCTTCAGGAGGAGTCCACCCAGAATCCTTCTTTTTGTAGTGTTGGCAGGAAGGTCTCTGTGGGTTAATATGTTGGTCAGAGGTGTGTTGGAAATATTCCTTGAGTCTGAGACGTCGAAAATAGGATTCTAGGTCACCACAGAACTGTATCATGTTCGTGGGGGTGGAGGGGCAAAAGGAGAGGCCCCGAGATAGGACAGATTCTTCTGCTGGGCTAAGAGTATAGTTGGATAGATTAACAATATTGCTGGGTGGGTTACGGGAACCATTGTTGTGGCCCCTTGTGGCATATAGTAGTTTAGATAGCTTAGTGTCCTTTTTCTTTTGTAGAGAAGCAAAGTGTGTTATCCCTGCCCCCCTCCCACATCCTTGCCTACCTCTCAATTTTTCTCTTCCTTGGCTATTACTTTTTCATTGTATAACTATTCTAGGTAGATCTAGAGAGTACTTGGGAATGCAGTCTGTAAGAAAGACACTATAAAGCATAATACCATAGGAATGAGCTAGGTTTAGTCCTTACAAACATTTTCTTCCTAAAGGAAATTTTCCCCAAGTAGAACATAAATGCTTCATCAAAAACCACAACTTGGATAAACTTCACTGATTCACACCAATGACATTTGAAACAATGTGGGTTTAACACAACAGTTATCTTTCTCTTACCCAATTTTTTTTAAATTTACTTATTTGTTTGTGCTAGCAGCTAGATTTTGCCCTGACACTCAAGAAGGCATGGCCCCTGCCCTGAGATGCTCACAATTTGAGGAAAGACACACAGGTAGATGGAGAATAGGGTACTGAGTGCCAAAACTATGACAAGCAGTATATCCACACACAGTCCCTGCCCCAAGAAGCTTGCAAACCATACGGATTTTTTATGATACTAGACTAAAGCACTTATATTAATTTGTATATTTATTCCTTAAAACAATCTTCGTATATTAGTTGATGATAAAATTGCAGCAACTAAAATTGCAGTGTGCTGAGATCACTGCCTATCATGCTGACCAGTACCATTTCATACTCCTTCATCTGTATCCATCTGTTATCTCGTCTTAGATTGTAAGCTATTTGGTGCAGGAACCATTTTTTATTGTGTGTTTGTACAGTGCCTATCACAACAGAGTCCTGGTCCACAACCAGGGCTCCTAAGCACTACAGTAATACAAAGATTAATAAAGTCAAGTCACAAGTATTGTGACTATTCAGAGGAAAACAATGTTGTTCAAGTTAACTTAAAAGGGAATTTCAGTGATTGGCAGTGGTTAGTTACTACTCGAAACTGCCATGGGAGAGGGTCTAAGTATTATTCCCAGTTCAGCTTCTGCTAAGAATGCAGGGACAGCACATTCTACTCCTGGGGGAATTCTGCATTACTGCATGTGCACAGAATTCATGTCCCCCACACATTTCTTTGCTTCCTTGCAGAAAAATGACTTCTGACAGGGAAGCCGTGAGAACGGGCATGTGCCCTTGCCTGGCAGCCCAGATGGGTCGGTTTGGATGCCTGGAGCAGCTGGTAGAAACATAAATCACCGAGTGCAAGGGGCAGTCATGCATGTGAGAGAAAGCGACACATTCCCTCTTGCTCACTATGGCGGTATGTTCAGTATGGAGGGGCAGGGCTTCGGGTGTTTTCTGAGGAGGTAGGAGTGGGGGAGGCTCTGTCTCCTCAGGCAGAACAGAATATACTCCTGGGGAATTCTGCGCTACTGCACAACACAGAATTTTGCAGAAATTAACGTGCACCCAAAATTTCCTTTGCCCCACAGAAATAGGCTGCACTGCTGCTGGCCGTCACTAGGGGCCACTGGACCTGGCAGAGCCCAGCTCCCACACAGAAGACACTGCTGGGGGAGGGAGAGAACCGGGGGGAGCCTGGCAGCCCGCAATTCCCAGCACACTCCGCGGGACGGAGATGGAAACTCCTTGCAAGTCTGGGACCCAGCATCCGGCTGTTTCTCCCTCTGCATCCCTGGGCTCTGGGAAGGAGGGGGCTGGTGTCTGACCCCCTGGCTGAACTCGGGGGGGAGGAGAGGGAGGAAGGGGCAGAGATACAGGAAGGGGGTTGTCAAGTGATTTCTTCAACTCTCTACTACTGAGGGAATTTAGGTATGTGCCTGTATTGTTACAGACATACTAGCTAACAGTATTTTGAAATAAATTACCAAAATAATTGAAACTGAAATGATTATGTAGTATTATTTTGACAAATAAATATTGTGTACAGAATTTTTAATTTTTTGGGGCAGAATGCCCCCAGAAGTAACATTCACACCTTTTGAGGGCAGCACAAGGGACAGGAAGGCATCTTGCTTAGTTATCCTGAGACCCTCTGGAGGACTCCGGAATCGTGTTGCTGAATTCACAGTGGAGTGGATCAGCTAGCCAGTGGGAGGACAGCAAATGTGAAGTGTAGGGGACAGAATGGGGAGGGAAGGAGAAAGAACAGGATAAAATGGACACATATTCAAGGTCCCAGGTAGAACACAGTGCTCACTTCTTGTCCCCTCCCATCCCCACTAAGAACAAATGGGGGTAGGAGAACATGTAATTAATATGCATTTTAACATCTGGCTTCCGAGCCCAGAGACCTAAATGTACATTAAAAGGATCTCAAAATGCTGACACCACGGTATAATTACAAGATTAATGTTTTATAGATTCTGGAGCTAACATTCATTATTCATCACATACAAATTACAAAAACAGTAATAAATAATAATAATACCCTCCTTCAGCACTGATGGCATTGCTACATTAAAAAAAACAAGTGGGCAGAAAAAACTGCTAGTTTATTAGCTACAATGTTACATTTACAGATTGCTGTGAAAGGTTTGATACTGTCATGTCATTATAGTGTAGTCATAATAAAGACAAGTTTTAAAAAGAATGTGTGTTAGAAATTCATACACACAGAAATAACTAGAAATTAACAGAATTGTATCCTCAGAAAAGTTCCAGGCACTGGCACCTACTACATATTGCCAACTATTTTGGAAGCAGAGACTCTCATTTAACCACTCAGAGATGGGACAGAGTCCCAAATTCATTCCAACCCAAAGTTTTTGTTTTCAAATAGAACTGTTTTAATTAACTCATTTTTGAACTTGTAAAAAACAGAATTTACAAATTGCTTGAAAGAAAAGGAGGACTTGTGGCACCTTAGAGACTAACAAATTTATTTGAGCATAAGCTTTCGTGAGCTACAGCTCACTTCATCGGATGCAAATTGCTTAGTACCTGGTAGGCACCCGAGATTGTTTCTAGCAATCTTAATTGCTTATTCTATTAAAAAAAACACCCAAAAATCCATACATAGCAAAAAGAGAAGCAGACAAGGAAATAATCATAAGTACAGTACTGTTTAAAATGTGCACCTGGTAATGGGACAGAAGGACAAGTGTTCAGAAATCCCCAGGGCAGAGACCACACTAAGTGTAGGTAGAAGATAGACTCCAGGATTAAGAGAACCACAAGAAGAATCTCAGTGGGATTTAAGAAGCAACCGCATGACAAACCCAAGCCACATATATTAGAACATTAGCCCCAGAGCCTAGGCACCCGTTAAACACACATTCCTTGTGCTCCTTAATGGCCAAAGGAAGACAGAAGCTGAGAGCATCTGGATCAGGCATGCTTATGGAGGAGACATGTTTATACAGGGTTGCCAGTGAGATCCTTCCTCAGTCTAGAAAATACTATTCCCTTGGTGCAACCACCAGTATCCCCCCAAGTCCAAACCTCACCCCCATCCAGCATACAGCTCCCCCTCCTCCTGCAGCCCTCCCCCATCCAGCTCCCCCTCCCCCTGCACCCCTCCCCCATCCCGCATACAGCTCCCCCTCCTCCTGCACCCTCCCCCATCCCGCATACAGCTCCCCCTCCCCCTGCACCCCTCCCCCATCCAGCATCCAGCTCCCCCTCCCCCTGCACCCCCCCCATCCAGCATCCAGCTCCCCCTCCCCCTGCACCCTCCCCCATCCAGCATACAGCTCCCCCTCCTCCTGCACCCTCCCCCATCCAGCATACAGCTCCCCCTCCTCCTGCAGCCCTCCCCCATCCAGCATCCAGCTCCCCCTCCCCCTGCACCCCTCCCCCATCCAGCTCCCCCCGCACCCCTCCCCCATCCAGCTCCCCCTCCTCCTGCACCCCTCCCCCATCCCGCATACAGCTCCCCCTCCTCCTGCACCCTCCCCCATCCAGCATACAGCTCCCCCTCCTCCTGCACCCCTCCCCATCCAGCATCCAGCTCCCCCTCCCCCTGCACCCCTCCCCCATCCAGCATACAGCTCCCCTCCCCTGCACCCTCCCCCATCCAGCATACAGCTCCCCCTCCTCCTGCACCCTCCCCCATCCAGCATACAGCTCCCCCTCCTCCTGCACCCTCCCCCATCCAGCATACAGCTCCCCCTCCTCCTGCACCCCTCCCCCATCCAGCATACAGCTCCCCCTCCTCCTGCACCCCTCCCCCATCCAGCATACCGCTCCCCCTCCTCCTGCACCCCTCCCCCATCCAGCATACCCCTCCCCCTCCTCCTGCACCCTCCCCCATCCAGCATACCCCTCCCCCCTCCTCCTGCACCCTCCCCCATCCAGCATACCCCTCCCCCTCCTCCTGCACCCTCCCCCATCCAGCATACAGCTCCCCCTCCTCCTGCACCCTCCCCCATCCAGCATACAGCTCCCCCTCCTCCTGCACCCCTCCCCCATCCAGCATACAGCTCCCCCTCCTCCTGCACCCCTCCCCCATCCAGCATACAGCTCCCCCTCCTCCTGCACCCCTCCCCCATCCAGCATACCCCTGCCCCCTCCCCGCACCCTCCCCCATCCAGCATACCCCTCCCCCTCCTCCTGCACCCTCCCCCATCCAGCATACAGCTCCCCCCTCCTCCTGCACCCCTCCCCCATCCAGCTCCCCCTCCTCCTGCAGCCCTCCCCCATCCAGCATACAGCCCCCGGATGCAGCCCCACCCCCACAGTGCAATCCCCTCCTCCCAGATGCAACCACCCCCAGCTAAGCCCCCGCTCAGACATGCGGCCCCAGGTGGCAGCCTCACCCCAGCACTGGGTTGCACAAGGGCCGGGACTAGCGGCTCCCTCCTGCTCCTGCCGCCTTCGCCACCGCGTTTAGGAACTTGAGGCCGGGCCGGGCGCAGGGGGTGAGGGAGGGGCGACGGGGGCGGGGACATGGGAAGCCCCGCCCCCTCCCCCATCAGCCCCGCCCCCTCCCGGCTCGGCGCGAGGATACGGGGCGCGCTCGGCCCGGGCGTCGCCCATCCCGCGGGGATCGGCGAGAAACGGGGAGCGGGAGGGAGGGACACGCGCCGCTCCTCCTACTTCCGGTGACTGTTCCGCTTCCGCGTCAACGAGACAGCCCCTCCGGCGGGCAAGAGGGACCCCGCGCTCCCCTCCCCGGAGCAGGTGTCCCGCTGCAGGGGCAGCCCCTCTGAGCGACCCCTGGGCAGTTCCAGCTGCGGCCCGTCCCGGGGCCTCCACCGTCGGCCCCAGCGGGCGCCTGAGCAGGGCCGCTGGAGCAGTTGTGCAGTGGGGGTGCTGGGGGCAGTAGCAGCCCGAGTCCCAGCCCTATGGGGCCCAGCTACCTTCCTACACCCTGCCCGCCTGAGGGTCCGGCCCTCACACCTGGCTGTTACCCCGCTGAAAGCTGCCTCAGCGGGCCCAGGGGGGTCCTGTGCCAGCCCCAGCCCAAGGAGCCTCAGCCCTGGGCAGATCCCCAGCTTCCAGCATGGGGGTCCCAGGAGTGGCAGCGTGGGGCAGGGGTCCACCTGGCCGCCTGCATGCTCCAGACAAGCGAGGCCCCTTTAACACTGATGGCAGAGAGGTGCCAGATGGGAAAAATGTCTTATCATCAACTAATGAGGGCAGGGGTGCCAGGACAACGTTTACTGCGTGTATGCTGAGAGCCCTTGAACCCAGCTGTAAACCCTGCAGATAGTGGAGAGCACTTCAAGACTGGGGGTGCAGCAGCACCCCTAGTTCCTGCACGAATGAATGAGGGGACATCTTTTGGCACAGACCACTTAGTTTCAGTGATCTCAATGCAGACATTTCAGGTGTGGGGGGGAAATTCTGGTCCCACCCAGCACAGACTCCATTTTTCCACCAAATGCATCCGATGAAGTGAGCTGTAGCTCACGAAAGCTTATGCTCTAATAAATGTGTTAGTCTCTAAGGTGCCACAAGTCCTCCTTTTCTTTTTGCGAATACAGACTAACACGGCTGCTACTCTGAAAAAAGCAGACTCCATTACAGTCTGCACTCTTCCCCTCCCCCCCCACTCTTCCTGCAGGGACCCTGGGCCTCCTTGATCGGGGAGTCTCCCCTCTCTTATCTACAAAGTGCAGAAGCTGGTGGCCTGAAGAGTCAAGTTTACAGCAGACTCCTCTGAGCTCCATTGTACAGGTGCAGAGAGACCCTGTGCACCAGCTCGCAACACCACTTGGCCCGGCTGTTCCTCCTCTGCGTGTACACGGGTGGCTGGGTCACATTTTGATGGTGGTGCAACCATGCAGCTGGAGCAGGATGGCTCTGGCAGCAGCCACGCTGATTTACTGTGGCACCACTGCTTAAAACCAGTGGGGACATGGCCTGGGTGATCAGGAAGCAGATAATATTCCTTTTCTGGAACTTTGAGCAAGTGCAAAAACCCGCAGGAGGGTCATTTGTCATCCCCCCGACTCCTCCCTAATTGGCACCATGGTGTTAGTGATGTTGGTCAGGTCAGCGGGAGTATTCAGCAGAGAGAGGGCAGGAGGGAAGGTCCAGGGGAAGAGTGAGTGGAAGGAGGAAGCAAAAATAAGTCACCGTTTAATGCTGCTGTTGGGGTCGCTTTGCACCCATTAATTACTTTGCACTAAAATTTTTACAAATTGAATCCAATTGACTGGATTTTAACAAATTGAATCCCGCCCCCCTCGCACCAGTCTCTGGGGATCCAACGCCCATCATCGAGCCCCCCCATCCAACCCCCACCATCGCCCCCCTGGGGCTCTCCCCGGGAGGAGCCACGGCGGGCGGGGTGAGGGGGAGGGGCGAGGAGACCCGGCCCCGCTACCCCCCAGCTCCGCGGCGACTGACCCTCCCCGGCCCGGGCGAAGGGATGGTTCAGTCCGGCTTCCCCCTCCCCCGTGGTACCTCCCGGATGTTGATGGTGTCGCCTGGCAACGGGAAGATGGAGTCGGGCAGCGGGTGAGCGAGAGGGGGGCGCCCCAAAGGGCCCCGCACGGGGAAAGATCCTGTGCCAGGCCCCCCTCCCTCCCCCCCCCGATCCTCTTCCCCGCCCCTCCTCATCCTCACCCTGCCCCCTCCCTGCCCCTCCCCCCTCCAGCCCCTCCTCATCCTCGCCCTGCCCCCTCCCCGCCCCCCCAACCCCTCCTCATCCTCGCCCCTTCCTTCCTCCAGCCCCTCCTCATCCTCACCCTGCCCCCTCCCCGCCCCTCCTCACCCTGCCCCCTCCCCGCCCCTCCAACCCCTCCTCACCCTGCCCCCTCCAGCCCCTCCTCATCCTCGCCCCTTCCTTCCTCCAGCCCCTCCTCATCCTCGCCCTCACCCTGCTCCCCCCTCCTCACCCTGCCCTCCTCATCCTCACCCTGCCCCCTCCCCGCCCCTCCTCACCCTGCCCCCTCCAACCCCTCCTCACCCTGCCCCCTCCAGCCCCTCCTCATCCTCGCCCCCTTCCTCCTCCAGCCCCCCTCATCCTCACCTGCCCCTCCCCGCCCCTCCTCACCCTGCCCCCTCCCCCCCCTCCAACCCCTCCTCACCCTGCCCCCTCCAGCCCCTCCTCACCCTGCCCCCTCCCTGCCCCCCCAACCCCTCCTCATCCTGCCCCCTCCAGCCCCTCCTCACCCTGCCCCTTCCTTCCTCCAGCCCCTCCTCATCCTCACCCCTGCCCCCTCCCCGCCCCTCCTCACCCTGCCCCCTCCCAGCCCCTCCCACCCTGCCCCCTCCCTGCCCCTCCTCATCCTCGCCCCTTCCTTCCTCCAGCCCCTCCTCATCCTCGCCCCTTCCTTCCTCCAGCCCCTCCTCATCCTCGCCCTCACCCTGCTCCCCCCTCCTCACCCTGCCCCTCCTCATCCTCACCCTGCCCCCTCCCCGCCCCTCCTCACCCTGCCCCCTCCCCGCCCCTCCAGCCCCTCCTCATCCTCGCCCCTTCCTTCCTCCAGCCCCTCCTCATCCTCACCCTGCCCCCTCCCCGCCCCTCCTCATCCTCACCCTGCCCCCCCAACCCCTCCTCACCCTGCCCCCTCCAGCCCCTCCTCACCCTGCCCCCCCCACCCCCTCCTCATCCTGCCCCCTCCAGCCCCTCCTCATCCTCGCCCCTTCCTTCCTCCAGCCCCTCCTCATCCTCGCCCCTTCCTTCCTCCAGCCCCTCCTCATCCTCACCCTGCCCCCTCCCCGCCCCTCCTCACCCTGCCCCCTCCAGCCCCTCCTCACCCTGCCCCCTCCCTGCCCCCCCAACCCCTCCTCATCCTGCCCCCTCCAGCCCCTCCTCATCCTCGCCCCTTCCTTCCTCCAGCCCCTCCTCATCCTCACCCTGCCCCCTCCCCGCCCCTCCTCACCCTGCCCCCTCCAGCCCCTCCTCATCCTCGCCCCTTCCTTCCTCCAGCCCCTCCTCATCCTCGCCCTCACCCTGCTCCCCCCTCCTCACCCTGCCCCCTCCCCGCCCCTCCTCATCCTCACCCTGCCCCCTCCCTGCCCCTCCCAACCCCTCCTCACCCTGCCCCCTCCAGCCCCTCCTCATCCTCACCCTCACCCTGCTCCCCCCTCCTCACCCTGCCCCCTCCCCCACCTCCTCATCCTCACCCTGCCCCCCCCCTGCCCCCCCACCCCTACCCCCTCACCATCACCACTCCCTCCTCCCCTCCTCATCCTCGCCCCTTCCTTCCTCCAGCCCCCTCTCATCCTCACTCCTCACCCTTCCTGCCCCCTCCCTTCCCCCCCCGCCCCCCCAACCCTCCTCATCATCCTGGCCCCTCCCCCGCCCCTCCTCCGTATCCTCACCCCTTCCTTCCTCCATCCCCTCCTCATCCTCACCGGCCCCCTCCCTAGCCCCTCCGTTCATCCTCACCCTTCCCCCCCCACCCCTCCTCATCCTGCCCCCTCCCGCCCCTCCTCATCCTCACCCCTTCCTTCCTCCAGCCCCTCCTCATCCTCACCCTGCCCCCTCCCTGCCCCCCCAACCCCTCCTCACCCTGCCCCCTCCAGCCCCTCCTCATCCTCACCCCTTCCTTCCTCCAGCCCCTCCTCATCCTCACCCTGCCCCCTCCCCGCCCCTCCTCATCCTCACCCCTTCCTTCCTCCAGCCCCTCCTCATCCTCACCCTGCCCCCTCCCTGCCCCCCCAACCCCTCCTCACCCTGCCCCCTCCAGCCCCTCCTCATCCTCACCCCTTCCTTCCTCCAGCCCCTCCTCATCCTCACCCTGCCCCCTCCCCGCCCCTCCTCATCCTCACCCCTTCCTTCCTCCAGCCCCTCCTCATCCTCACCCTGCCCCCTCCCTGCCCCTCCCAACCCCTCCTCACCCTGCCCCTCCTCATCCTCACCCTGCCCCCTCCCTGCCCCCCAACCCCTCCTCATCCTGCCCCCTCCCCGCCCCTCCTCATCCTCACCCCTTCCTTCCTCCAGCCCCTCCTCATCCTCACCCTGCCCCCTCCCAACCCCTCCTCACCCTGCCCCTCCTCATCCTCACCCTGCCCCCTCCCTGCCCCTCCCAACCCCTCCTCACCCTGCCCCCTCCAGCCCCTCCTCATCCTCACCCCTTCCTTCCTCCAGCCCCTCCTCATCCTCACCCTGCCCCCTCCCTGCCCCTCCCAACCCCTCCACATCCTCACCCTGACCCCCTGCCTCCCTGCCCCCTCCAGCCCCTCATCATCCTCACCCTGACCCCCTGACCCCCTGCCCCCGCCAGCCCCTCATCATCCTCACCCCAACCCCATTCCTTCCTCCAGCCCACATCCTCATCTGTTCAAAAGAGGAGAAAGAGTGGGGAGGGGGAGCAGGATGAGGTTGGAGGTGACAGGAATGGAAGAAGAAAAGCCCAGCCCCCCACCATGGTCTGATCCAGGACAGTGCGTAGGAAAGAAGGAGAGGCATCTGTGAGAGAAGGCAGCTGCAGAAGCAGAGTCAAACAAAGGGATCCAGGTCTCTCTGGGAGCTGGAAGGAGTGGGAGAGGAAGAGGTTGTGGATGGAACGGGCATTCCAGAGACAGCAAGAGCTGGGGAAAAGGAATGGGAGATGGGCATGAGCTTAGGAATGACGGAACAAAGGGGTGGAGGTGGTGGCAGGTCAGGTGTGGGGATGGGGGAGAGCCAGTGTTGGGGCCAATGTCACCAGAGGGGATGAGGCAGAAGCAGAGGAGGATGTGGGATCTGTATCTGTGCCGGTGGGAGGAGGGGGGAAATTGGGATGGGGAGAGGAGCAGATTAAGCTAGTGGGAACTGTAGAGGGGTGAGAGTAACAAGGATGGGGGAAAGAGCCAGCGAGGGAAAGGGACAAGGAAGGAGGATCCTTCCCTTACCTCTCCAGACTAGCCCCAGCCCCCAAATTGTAGCTCACTTCCAGACTCTGTCTTCTCCAGCTGCACCAGCTTTCTATTTGTTTTCATTCCATGTCCGTTTCTGGTTCTCAGGCACTTGCAGAAGGCTGCAGTGTCTGTGTTGCAAATACAGAAATTCCAAGTAATAAACTGTCTTCACTCACACTGAAACAGACCATGCAAGTGTTCCTGATGGCATTAGGTTCTGAATGTTTACAAACTCCTACATTTGGTTCTGATCCCTGTTAATGCTCCAGGAGGCAGTGCTAGTATTTGACCAAAAGCCAAGCTTTCAATGTTTGTATGTTGTTGTTCTGTTTAAAATTGTTCAATAATTTTGTTCAATTTAATTAAGCCCTGAATCAGGTGTTGGACAAATTTCAGAAGAGGAGGAGGAAGAGGAGGAGGAGCTGCATCCAGAAGGCAATGGGGTAAAGTTGCAAATATGAAAGACTTTATGCATCTTGGGAATTAGAATCACATGGGAATTAGTGCATATTTTGGTGCCCAGATACTATGTGGGTGGGTTCACTAGAAATGCAACTAATATTGAAATATAGGATTTCCCAAGAAATGCTTAAACAAAACATTCAAAAAACAAAAACATTCAAAACACGAAAAGAAATGTTTCTCCAAGAAATGTTAGAGATCAGAGTGCCTTTGTCCTGAAAAGGATTAGCTAGAATATTCAGATCAGATTTTGGAAAATTTTCTAACTATAAGGATAGTTTAGTACTGGAATACGTTACTGAGGGAGAATCCCCACTGGAAGATTTTAAGAAGAAGGTTAGACAAACACCTGTCAGAGATAGGCTAGGTTTACTTGGTCCTGGCTCAGGGCAGCGTTTAGACTAGATGACCTCTTGAGGTCCTTTCCAGCCCTACATTTCTGTGATTCTTTTGGGATTTTTTTTGTACACCTCACTTTACTAATAAGGATGTACAAAAGATGTGTGGGAACACATTTACTTTGGAGCCAGAAAAGCATAAAAATAGTTAATACATTAAAAATATCCTAAATTTTCAAAAAATTGTGAATACAGAAACTTCCTCCATCTGACAGGTTTCAGAGTAGCAGCCGTGTTAGTCTGTATTCGCAAAAAGAAAAGGAGTACTTGTGGCACCTTAGAAACTAATAAATTTATTAGAGCATAAGCTTTTGTGAGCTACAGCTCACTTCATCGGTCCACCAAATGCATCTGATGAAGTGAGCTGTAGCTCACAAAAGCTTATGCTCTAATAAATTTGTTAGTCTCTAAGGTGCCACAAGTACTCCTTTTCTTTTTTCCTCCATCTGAGACATTGTGGTGACCTATTGGTATAATACGTTTAATATTCAGAACGGTCTCCTCCTAAATAAAATTCTAACATTTATTGGGAAATATTGTGTCTGCAAACAAGTCAAATCATAATCTTAACACAGAATAAGACTTTACAGATTTTGAGTTATGGACTTGGATGTTGAATTTTTATAATCATTTCAAATTGCTTCTGAGTTAGGGATTTTGTTTTTGTGCTACATTTTAAAACAACCAAACCATTTTTTTAAAAATCTCTGTAGAGTCTGGGAGGAATTTAAGGGTTTATTACCACATCTCTAATGACTGCAGCACTAGCAGATGCTTCAATATTAAGAGCATTTCCTTATACTAGATGTAAAGTGCTGTGTAGTAGTAGTACAGTACATAATGGGGAACTTTGATTGGAGTCAGTCAGTTGTTACACTGTTGTTTTCTGCTGTATGCTAGGTGGAGCAACCAGAGAGTAGCCATAACAGAAAGAAAGAGGCAGATGGTGTTTCAGCAGAGGAGCCAGGAATGGAACTCAACCCAGCAGAACATAATGCATCTGAGTCCCCAGAGCCTCCCATTGTAGAGGTGGATGTTTATGAATTCTCTCTAGGAGAGCGTGGTATTTACAGAACAATCAATCCAATGCTTTGACATCACAAATCATTAAAGAAGCAATTCCAGTGTAGCAAAAAATTGAGAAACTATTGCTATCTTATCTTGGATATGAAAGGGAGGCCTCAGGAAGCTTAATTTGGCTACAGTCCAGTTTCCAGGAGAGTCTTGTAAAACTTAGCTCTTACTCGTCTCTGACATGGCACTTTTCATCTGTAGATCTTGGAGCACTTTTAAAGGAAAGATAAACACCATTATCCCTAATTTCTCAATGGGGAAATTGGTTCACATGCTCTGATCCTGTCTGCTCGGTGGATGTTGGGTGAAAGTTGAGTTTCCCACTGAATATAGATTTTGCCTTTTCATTTTCAAAGTTCTCATAGTAAAGAAAGATAAGTCTCTGCATGGAGCTTTCTTATTTAGTAAAGGCCTCATCCTGTGAGGTGCTGAGCAGCCTCTAACTTTATTAAATTGATGACCTCAAGCACCTCGGTGCTTGGGAATTTTCAGGACTTGGACCTAAGAGTTATATTCTGGTATTATGGAAATCTGAATGCTCATTACTGTAATATAGTAATTAAAGAACTTACATCCACAATCCATTCAAAGTAGGAGACTTATAGGAAGCCTGAATTCATGTGGAGTCCATGTATTGATTATTTGAAGTACAACAGGCTCATTGCATATGTATAGCTTACAATGTTACAAACATGCATAATAAATAGACTGCAACAAAATAAATTTAAATATTAACTTATGGAGGAGATAGAATGTACAGATTATTCATATTTGTATTCTGGGCTAAACAATATTTTACACTAGACATTTTACTGTGCTGTCTCAGTCCACATAAGAATCCTCCTATTTGTTTTCTCTTATTTTCAAAACCACTCCAAAAGGGCCTGATTTTCAGAAGTACTGAGCATCTTTGATGCAAGTGAAAGTGAATGCAAGCTGCAGGCACTAAGCAGTTATGAAAATCAGGCCCCAACTGTTTAAGTAGGTTATCTGTTTGTAAGAGTAATTAGGTTGCATCTATCCAAGACTCTAAGTACCCTAATACATAATTAATAGTACAACAAAATCCCAGCAGTACTAAAATAATCATTTAAACCGGAACTCAGCTAGCCAGCCACCTACAAAAGAATCCTTCCCACTCTTTCATAGTTCTTGGAAAAATATCCTCTCCAAACCAACCTGTCAAACAGGTGCTTTCTCAGTGGGCCCAGATGGTCACCATATTTGGGCTATTTTGGACTGGGGGCAGCAAGTTCCATAGTCCTGAACACTCAAAGAAAATGCCCTGATAGCTGCCACCTCTTCTATAACCAGAAGGATCCAGTTTGGGCTCCCTGCTGATTACAGCTGCTGTGGAAGTTTGGCCCAGGGAGAGAGGCGATCTCTCAGACAGACTGGTCCCAAGCTATTTAGGGCTTTATAAATCATAACCCACACCTCAAATTCTACCCAGAGATCAACAAGCAGCCAGTGCAAATGCTTCCAGTAAGATGCCCCACTTGGTAAGTGAGCCACTGTCTGTACCAGCTTCAGTCTAGGATGGATCTAAAGTGTATCCTCAGATATAGCAAACTGTAGTAGTCTCGTTTTGAAATAACAAAGGCATGGGCAACAATCTGAGACATAATGGTAATTTCTAATTACATTAATAGAACCCTACAATATTAGAACCTAGTAACTTACAGCATTAGTTAAAAGGAACAGTTTGAAAAGAGACAGACAGAAAGAAAACAAAGCAAATTGGTCGGGTATAACGTGGCTTTGAAAACCACCTTCGGTAAAATTTAAAGAGAGATTTTTCACTTCTGAGTTATAAATATGGGAAATTAAAAGCTTCTCATGGAAATTTTGAGAGGGCCTTAGCCACTGTAGTCCTAGCAGGAGCTGCTGTTATACTAAATGTGGTCAGATGTGCAAAGCAGCTGTAAAGCACTGTAGTAATAGCCCTTAGTAAAGAACATGGACCATTATAATATTGTTTTGTTGTGTTCTGCTTTCTGGTTTTGCTAGGGAATGCAGCCAGAGAACAATGATGACAAGGAAGAGGGAGAAGCTTTGCCTACAGAGGACCCAGGAGAGAGACTCATACCAAAAGAGCAGGAGGTCGCGGGGGCCACGGAGCAGGAGGTCTCTGAGATCACCTTTGTAGAGGTGACTGGTTATGAAGTTAAACTAGGGGAGCGTCTCATTCACAAGACCCACAATCCAGTGTTTGTGACATTACATTCCCAAATTGTTGAAGCAATTCTAGTACTGTAAACACAAACCACTGGATGAATCATGCAAAAGAGAGGCTAATTGGAAAGGAGACAATTGGTAACCAGCCATGGTGGATAAAGAGCTCCTGACAAAATTCAAGGGGTTAGTTTATTATTGCATGCATTTCTAACGTGCCCATCACCATGAGTGATACAGCCTTGCTGGTATATCTGGGATAACTTTAGAGCCTTTTAATTGCTTTCTGGCTTCCTCAAGAAGCAGCAAGACTGTTTTTATAGCTGACTATATTTCTACATTGTTCCTGTCTTGTGATGACAAAGATAAGCAGAATTTTAGCAGCAAACTGTGTTAAATTGTAGATCCTTTCACAGCCCTAATTTTATATGATGGCCTTTATGTTCCAGGAAAAATCTGATGAGGTTTCCTCAGACCAAGTAGAAGTGGATAATCTTCCCAAACTGCCTGACATGGAGCAGCCAGTGATAGACAGCTGGAGCAGATCCCACATGTCCTCAGGAGCTAGCACCCAGAAGTCTGCATTATCAATGCACATGGAGATTCATGCTGAGTCAGGTATCAGTTAGTGTCTTACTAATAGTACTATCCTTGCAGCCAGCTTTCAAATACAGTATCCAGTTTTTTCTCCCCTCCCAATAAATGTGAATCTAGTTGGACATTCAATCTAAGGGCTTGTCTACACAGGGAACTCAGAAAAATTAATCTGAATTAAGTAAAGGTGTGAATTTAAAGTGTATTAATTACATAGCATTAAGCCCCCATATGGACACTCGTATTCAGAATTAAAGTGGCCTTAATTTGGTTTATTTTAATTCACACTTTAAACTCACAACTTTAGTTAATTCAGATTCATTTTTCTGCATGTCCCCATGTAGACAAGCCTTAATCCTTGTTTAACCTCTGCATGATGCTACTACTAAGCCTGTCCTTAAATATTTTCCATAATAACTTTCCTCCTCACTATTAGAATTACTGTATATTTTTATTATGATTTATTTTCTGTGTGCTAGTGACATTGTGAGGCAATCTAAAATTCCAAAGAAAGCTGGCTCTGTTAGGTATATTTTCCCCCATCAGGACATCTGCTAATCTTAAAATACCTTTAAATGCATTGAATTCTCATTCTGTGATGCCTACTCTTTGTTGTCCGAGCACAGGTGACATTGGGGTAGCCATCTCCTCTCCCTATTCAGACTCTGCATTTCAGCTGTTTAACCAGGACCTCAGCAGGCTTGGGAGTGAGGAAAAGAATGCAAGTCTACATTATGCAGATGAGCAAGCTGAAACAGAGGGCAGTGAGGAAATGGAGGAGGAAACACAGCTGATTGTCTTGGAACCGGAACATGTAAGAAAAGTCGAAATTCAAGACTTGTCACTGGTATTGAGGATTCCATGAACTGGGAGGCAAACTGGTCTGGCCATGGTTTAGCTGTATTCTACATTAAATATGTTATACATCCTTTTTACAAAAGTTCTGACTCCTGTATGGTATCTGCTCCCTCTGTAATAAATTAGAATTGCAGGTTAGAGCAATGGGAAAATCTGGTGAACTTCAGTTCTCATGAAAATGAAGGACCTATAGTTGGTGGGAAAATGCTATGCAAGCTTCCCTCGCACAGCTCTGCCATTCATTTCACTTCTGATCTCCAAAGACTCTGGGCCTCTCCTAAACAGAAATGACTAGTGATGCCAAACTAGGTGGTAGTTTTATGATATGAACAAATGTCCACGAGGCTCAAGGCTGAATCTGCACAACCCATTTCACTTGCAGCCTGCTCAGGACAGGAACCCAAGTCTCCAGAGGTGAAAATGCAGTGTTGTACCTGACATATGTTCCTTGATAACTTATTCATGCAGGTGTTATAAGGATGCTATCATCATCTTCCTTCCCTCTCTAGCCCCTGATGAAAAGATTCCAAGCTGCCCTAAAGAATTACCTTAGTAAACAGATGGAAAAAGTGACCATGGAGCTTCGGGAGCTGGTATAGTAGTCTTCCGTGCACTTCCCACAGCATTCCAGCCCTTTCCAAGTTGGTGTGAATTGACCCATCTCCTCTTCTGTCTGCAGACAGTGGCCACAAAGCAGGGTAAGGTGCAGAGAGAGGAGCTGGGAATGGTCCTTTATGGGGTCCAGCAGCAGCTGGCCCGGCTGCAGATGGAACTGGAGAAGAACCAGGACCGATATTCTCAGATAGCCATGGTGCGTCGGCAGCTAGAGGAGGAGCTGCAGGACATCAGAAATTTGTACAAGAAAACATGTCAGAGCACTGAGGATGAACGTAAGAAAGGTGACTAAGGCGCTCTTGCTTAGTCTTTCCTCATTCTAGTCATGTAAAGACAAATGAGGTTGAGCGTAAGTCAAACAATGGTTTGAAGAACATCAGCCCAAGCATTCAGGAATGGCTCGCTGACTGGAAAGATCAACTCAAGCATATCTGGTATGCCTTGCCAGTTAGGCCTCCTGTAGCATAGCTCGGCAATTGTATTGGTTAGTTGGTAATCTCTTTAGGGGGTGGACCATATTTTATTCTATATCTGTAAAGCACCATGTATATTCAAAGCATTATAGATGTACCTAATGCTTGTCTTGGTTTTGATATAATTTCTACCAGTATAACTCACATCTTTGTCATAAGACAAATACTTTTCTGTCCCTTTAAGGGGTTCCTTTGAACAAAGGCCACTCCTGGCAAGTAGGCTTTCATAGATTCTAAGGCCACATTGTGATTATCTAACCTGACTTCCTGTATAGCACAGGCGAGAGAACTTCCCCAAAAGAAATCTTAGAGCAGATCTCTTAGAACATAAGAACGGCCACACTGGGTCAGACCAAAGGTCCATCTTACCCAGTATCCTGTTTTCCGACAGTGGCCAATGCCAGGTGCCCCAGAGGGAATGAACAGAACAGGTAATCATCAGGTGATCCATGCTTGATCAAGTGATCCATGCCCTGTCACCCATTCCCAGAAAAACATCCATTCTTGATTTAAAAATTGGCAGTGAGCGAGAATTCACCAGAACCTTTGGTAAGTTGTTCCAATGGCTTTCCAATATTCGACACAACTCATTTCCCACCATTTGGCTATTTATACTTGTCTGAGGTCTCTGTCAGGGACTGTTGAGGCTTTGCTGAAGATTGCATATCCTTAGTTGATGAGACAGCCTGGTGCATCAGACGAGGATCTTCTGCTTGGCAACCCTTTACAGTCAAGGCAGTGAACTTAGCTGGGCTATTTCAGTATTGTGGAGATACAGGATATACTGGGAATTGAAGGCACTTATCTGGTCTCTTGGGCAGCTTCTCCTCAGGAATTCTGCTCCAGGAACTGATGTCCATGCCCACCTCAGAGAGGGTCATATGACTTGGGTGGGTTTTTTTATGGGTTTTGCTCTGCCCACATCCTAATTACTTTCTCTTTTAGCTATGGTATGGTACATGCTGCAGAAATCCTCTTCTGTATCTAACCTTTCCACCTATCTCCCCAGTTTCTGTAATGCAGACCGAGGTGGAAAACCTGGCCTTGCGTCTGTTCTATATGCAGAACATGGACCAGGATGTGCGTGATGACATCTCTGTGATGAAACGGGCAGTGAAGAAGGCTGAGGCAGACAGGAACCAGGCTGAGGTGGAGAAGAAAAAACAGGTATAGGGCAAATATCAAGTCTGACAAAGAGGCTTTGAATTATGTCATTGGAGTTCAGAGTCCCTTGGGAAAATACTGTCTTGTCATACAGAATGCTAAAAGAATATATTCTAGGAAGATTGATACAAAATGTGGTCTACCCTCTTCCATTCGTAGATTGTACATGTTTGCAAATGGCAAGTAGTTCCTTAGATATGCATTTTAACATAAGAACATACGAATGGCCATACTGGGTCAGACCAAAGGTCCATCCAGCCCAGTATCTTGTCTACCGACAGTGGCCAATGACAGGTGCCCCAGAGAGAGTGAACCTAACAGGTAATCTAGTGATCTCTCTCCTGCCATCCATCTCCACCCTCTGACAAATAGAGGCTGGGGACACCATTCCTTTTTCTAAATCAAATCATTCATAAGAACATAAGAACGGCCATACTGGTTCAGACCAAAGGTCCATCTAGCTCAGAATCCTGTCTTCTGACAGTGGCCAATGTCAAGTGCTGCAGGGGGAATAAACAGAACAGGTAATCATCAAGTGATCCACCCTCTGTCGCCCATTCCCAGCTTCTGGCAAACAAAGGCTAGGGACACCATCCTGGCTAATAGCCATTGATAGACCTATCCTCCAGGAACTTATCTAGTTCTTTTTTGAAGCCTGTTATATATAGTCTTGGCCTTCACAACATCCTCTGGAAAGGAGTTCCACAGGTTGACTGTGCATTGTGTGAAAAAAATGCTTCCTTTTGTTTGCTTTAAATCTGCTGCCTATTAATTTCATTTGGTGATCCCTAGTTCTTGTGTTATGTGAAGGAGTAAATAACACTTCCTTATTTATTTTCTCCACACCAGTCATGATTGTATAGACGTCTATCATATCCCCCCTTAGTCGTCTCTTTTCCAAGCTGAAAAGTCCCGGTTTTATTAATCTCTCCTCATATGGCAACTGTTCCATACCCCTTATCCTTTTTGTTATCCTTTTCTGAACTTTTTTGAATTCCAATATATCTTTTTTGAGATGGGGCGACCACATCGGCATGCAGTATTCAAGATGTGGCGTACCATGGATTTATATAGAGGCAATATGATATTTTCTGTCTTATTATCTATCCCTTTCCTAATGATTCCCAACATTCTGTTTGCCTATTTTCCCCTCCAAATTTAAAAAAAAAAAATCACAGAAACCTTCCTGACAGCAAAAAAACATTAGAAAAACGCAGCACAGCTTCTTTGAGCAACTCTATACTAACAACCCAGTATCCAGACATGCAAAGGAGGAAGGAGAGGTTTAGTGAGGAGACACCTTATTTTCAAGCCCCAGGGGGATTATTCTGAACAATGATGAATTTAGAAAAGTGATTTTACAACACAAAATATAGCTGGCCAGTTTGTTTTAACTCATGCTCCCTCTGCTGGTTAGATGGCTGCCTCTTGCAGCAGCATAAATATTGTAGCATTATGTCAACAGTGGCAATGGAGTATGGATTTTTGATAGCTATTTAGAGGGCATTTTCTTCTAAATTATTACCTTTTAAGATAGTCAGATGCCATCGTGAAGAGCACAGTATAATAACCTAGATAGATAGAAGTTAGGTGACATATTGGACCTGATGCTCTTCCTTGATATGAGACTGAATAATATAAATGGACTAAATGAAAATGAATCCTCTGCAGCATGGTGCAATGGACTGAGCAATCTTGTCCACTCAGCAGAAATGGAGATGACTGTCATCACATGGCACTGCACTCATTAGTGAGGATGGTGAAGACCTGATAGCCACCAAATCTAATGCAACTCCCTCACTTGACCTTGCTTCCCCCATGTGTCTCTTGCTGAATCCATGTTGTCAGGGCTGGGATTGTTTGCAGTATTTGTGCTGATCTGTTGTGGTCTGATTTTTGTAGGATCTGCTTGTAGACCGCTTAACAAGGAAGTTCAATGAACTGCAGGAGCAGATTGGTCTGTATGAAGCTCAATTTATTGCCCAGGCTGAAGACACAAAAATAACACGAAAAGCAGTGAGTGAGGTAGGAGATGATAATATTTTTCATGTGTGGTTAATATTACATTTTGTGATGGGCCAGAGTCCTCCACCTTGCACTTAACACAGTACACACCCCCTCGGTTTGAGTCCAAATTCTCAGACCCCTGCCCTTTATGTGAATAAAGGGGTTCCTATGTTCTTAAGAACAACAACAAATAAAACTTATCCTGAATTGGCTGTTTCTAGGGTTTTCCCTTTCCTCTTCTCTTACCCCCTTAGTTCCTTTACCTTGAAGGGAGAGACACACCTCTTCTGTGCTCCTGGACTGGAGCTAATCAGACCCATCTGATGTGACTGACAGGATGAATCTTCAGCAGAGCAACTCCATGCCAGGTCCAATCTCTGACATCCATTCTCCTACATATTAATAACATATATTTCTCCTGTACATCATAGTATCATGATATCCAAGTATTACATAGTAATTATATTTAGGTGTGACCGCAGTGTAAATAATAGCTTGATAGTGCTACCATCACAATACACTGCACAGATGCACTGACCCAACTGTGCTAGCACAAAACCCCTTTTCTGGTCTGGATTTTCATGTTAAATCTGTAGCTTTATATATTACCATTTATAGTAAATTGCATCCCATAAGACACACAGGATGTGAGACAAGCCTGAGTTAATGTTGCTGTGGGGGCCTTGTCTTTTGCATTGCATTTCCTTTCCTTTCTGCGGTTTTTGTCTGTGACCTTAATGTTGTAAAAAATGTTCATGTACATAATGATATAAATTGCACTTTTGATTACAGTGACGTTGTTAGAGTAACTGAAAACAAGATGTACACCAGTGCGTTTAATTCACTAACTCTACAAGGGTAAAGGTAAAAAGAGCCAAAGAAAGAGCAGGGGACATAGAAAAACAAGAGAAGACAAAGCAAGAATATTTTGAGCTGTTTCTTCTCAGCTGTATTGTGAAATGAAGTGGGCAATGAGGATGGAATGCAGGTGTGAGACCCCAGCCCAGTGTTGATTCAGTATCTCAGAGTGGTCTCTCTCTGCAGGCTTGTATGGAGATACAAACTATTAACATGGAGAAGAAGCAACTGATGCATCAGTGGAATAGCAGCTTGACTGGGATGAAGCGACGAGATGAGGCCTACTCTGCCATGCAGGAGGCACTAAGGTATAGCATCTGAAAGTGGGCCAACAAAAAGAATAGCTACACTTTGGATGGGAGTTATTGGAAGAGAGAAAAGAGTGCTGTCAAGGTTATTGTTAATATAGTGTTGTATGTATACCGTGCGCTAAACAAAGAATAAATCTGTTGCTTTGAAGAGCTTAGAATGGCAAAGGGTCATTAGGGTCAGGAGTATCATTTTTTGTTAGTGTTTTCTTCCTTCACAGCATGATCTTCCTTCAAAGGTATGAAATAGATAACTAGGCAGAGTTACCTGGTTTGCATTTGACTCTATCCCTTGAAGGACTTCCCAGGACAAAAGAACAGTCATCAGGAAAGATTTACCTAGGTAATTTGCAGTCATGATTTTGTGACATTTGGCAAGAATCCATTCCTCAGAAAATCCCGACCTTGGGTGCCGAAGGGAACGTGCATTCTTTCCTAAAGCCCTAAAGCTTGCCCAATGGTGCATGAATCTGCAAAATACTTTTCTACTCTGATTTCCTGGGGAGAACAGGGAGAAGAACTGAAATAAATTCATTTTCTGTAGACACATTTCCTCTTGACTTTTGGTTTCTCCATCCATCTGCCAAGAGCTCTGTGCTGTCGCATTCACACTGCAGCAAAGGAGACATGATGACACAGTCTGCTTTCCCTTAATCTCTACATAAGGGTTGGGAGAAGGATGTTTCCATTGTCAAACATCCATCTCTGCCAGCCACTTATAAGGCTCCATCTTGACTACTCCATCTTGGTTATTCTGCTAGTTTCAGTAGTTTGGTACCTGTGTAATGAAATGTGCCTGTGGGAAGACATTGTGTGGCGCTGGACAGGTGATGGCAAGGAAATGATGGCTGAACTTGAGAAACAGAGAGGGCTTCTGAAGTGGAATACATTATATCCCCAACTCACAATGCTCAGATACCATCATGAGGGAAGCGGTATTAAAACATGGAATGGAAGTGGAAATAAAAGGGAATTTATTGCTGAGTATTTGGATCCTACTAAGATTGAAAGGTCAGCCAGCTGTTACCCAGCTGTTCATCCAGCAGCTAGGTGAAGGTAGAGAGAAACTTTGTGAAACATTATTTTATTTATCACAAGCCTGTGGGCTACTATTGGGATTGCAAGCAGTTTGTTTTAACTGCAGAGTTGCATGACTTGCATCCATATGACTGTGGAGGGGGAAATTAGTGAGGAATTCAACAGGAGATCAGGGCAGACGAGAGAAATACTGTCACCAAGTTAATTACTTCCAGGTACTCAGATAGAACCCACCCAGAAACAGAATATGTTTTTCACATAGTATGTGGTAAAGTATTTCATAAAATGTACTAAATGTATATTAAAAACACTCCTGATGATATACAAAATTGGTTAGTTTTCATGTAGTCAAATAGGTGCAATCTGTAGTAAATTCGTATGATGTCTCTCTCACAATCACACACTGCTGTTTCCTGTGAGAATACAGCTTTGCTGAAGCAGTTCACTCCACTCTAAGCAGAGAAGAAAAACCCTCACTTCTCAGATACTGAAATCTGTGATTCCCACCTCTTCCAACTCCCCATAAGTGAGAGAGCTGCATGCATCTCTGCATACACTGGCATCTTCTTTGTTTTCTCTCTCCTTAGTGTAACTTCCCAGCATGGTGATCCACCCATTCCCAGTGTATCCAGGCTGTGATCTCCTTCACCCTTCCCATAAGGACATCCTCTGGAATGTAGACTATTGGCAAGGAAATGACATGATGCCACCAATAACGGTTGTGTCATCACAGCATGGGCTTGTTGAAAAGAGGGGGGAAAATAGCATGAAAAAGAGCGTACCCATTCCAATACAAATGGGTACCTGAGGGCCTGAAAGGACCCCTCCCCCAACAGAACCTATGTTATGCCTCTCCTTTTGGTCAGGCAGGACTGAAGGCAGTTCCTCACATCAGTGTCCCTTCTGGGCCAATTGGAGCGTGGTGCTAGAGAGCCATGCAAGGAGCTTCTATCCTCTCACTCCTAGAGCTAGTGCCCCAGTAGTTCTGTGTTCCCATCTGAACTGGCCCTGGGAGTTTTGGGCTGAGATCAAGCCCTGAGGTCTCATCCCCTGAACTGCAGTGTAACAAGACTGGGAGATCTAGAGCACAAGGAGCTATTCAAAATTATCCAAAAAATTAGGTGCCTTAGTTTTATTTCCAGTAGGGTGATTTTAATGAACACAGATAGCCCCAGTGCTGAATGAACTTGTCTGATTTTCTTGCTCTTCACTTACTCATTTCTGCAGCAGCCTGTTTGAAAGCAGGAATTTGGAGTTGACTATCCAGTGCATAAATCAATCCCCATGACACTCTCCTGTCTTCTCCTTGCCCTTGCAGGCAGTCCAAGCACCAGCTCAGGTCCTTAGAGACAGAGATCCAAGTCTACAAGAAGTCAGTCACAAAGGAGGAAGAGAGGAACGAGCTGCTTGCCAGCATCTTGAACCGCTCGGAGAATGATGCCAACATGAGCAAGAAGCTGATTGCCCAGTGCACAGCCAAACAGGATGCCCTGAAAGTTGAATACAGCACCTACACCCGCACGCTGCATGAGACAGAGCAAGCCCTCAGCAGGGCCAACTCGGTGAGACCAGATACCCGTGAAGAAGAGGCTTTTTTAATCAGATGTTGATATTTTGTCACCTGTAGATTCTATCCACTTTCCCAAATCCCAACAGCCTACACTTTTTAACAGCCCTGTTTCTGGGTCTTTCCTCTCAGGACCGAGCTGCTCGGATGAATGAGCTGCAGGCCATCAGTAAGGAAACAGAGAAAGAGACTGAAGCCAGACAGGAATTGGAGAATCAGATCATGGCAAAGCTGCAGGATCAGCTGATGTCCAGCAAAGCAGCAAAATATTTTTCACAACTGGCTGCTAAACTTCATAAGAGAAAGCTGGATCTGGTATGGCATCTGCTTCTGTGTGACTGATGGTAGCTGACATGCAGGAGAGAGAGAGAGACACACACATTCTGTGTTTATTCCCTCCAGGATACTGCAAGCATGGCCCAAAGGCCATTGCCAGCAGTAGATAGCCTCCCCTGCCAAAAAAAGAGGACCCCCTCTAAAGCAAGCTCCATCACATTCCCTGTGTTCCTAGTGCTCCAGCTACTTGTCCTTGATTATGTAGCATTCTAGCCAAATTCCATGTTGGGTCATTCCCTTTGCCCTATTAAATTTCTTGTACAGGTTCAAATGGCTAGGATTCTTCTTCACTTACTGTCCTAAGCTATTGCATTATGTTACCATGTGCTGTTAAATTGCTATGTTTCACCCTACAAGTGGCTGTATTTCAGTGGCGGGTGAAGGGACTCCCTTGTAAACCGTAGGCTGAGTTTGTACAATACTTTAGGACTCTTCAGGATGATGGGTACTACAGAAATATGAGATATCTCTGTTACTGTTAATCAAGTTTTCAGGTCTTGTGGAAAGGGCAGGGGACACTCCTATTAAGCATAAAAGCAGAAGGGCCTGCAAAGCAAAATGCAGCTTCTCTGAATTCACCTCCAGGTGCAGATGTGCCTAAGAGCTCTTCCCTTCCCAGCTGCCTTTTGAGGATCATATTGCAGGGTTTCAGAAGATAATTTAGCCAAAGAAAGTATGACAGAAATATTAGCGCCATCTTGTACAGCAGGTACCGGCTTCATGTTCTGCTTAGAGAATGGCATAGAGTGATGCACCCTGGGCATGTTCAGACTCAGTGCTGCATGCTTTCACATGTGGAAAGGAATACTACAGACCCACTCTCTAAATGAAGCGAACCAGAGACTGCCAAACACAGACCATGACATTTTACAATGTGGCTGCCCTCATCAGCATACAGAGGTGCAGCTCACAGACGCTACAAGTTCCAGCAAGAAGTGTGCCATCCTGAGTTGTGACCTACTGGTCACGTCAAGAATGTAACAGCGAGTGCTCAGACCTGTATTTCTATGGGCCCCGTTTCTCTGTTCAATATTCAGGTGACTTCACTCTTCTCCATTTTCTATAAATCAGGTGCAGTCCTTGGGCTCCTGGCAAGCTGTTAATGCTGCCTTTGATTGTGAAATATGCAGGTAACTCTGAGATAGATGCAGGGCAAGTGGCTCTTCTGTAGTTATTTGCATCTCTGTCTGTCTGGCCAGATGTAACTGAGGCATATAGGTTGGGAAAATAACTTCAGGGATGAGGATGATGATAAAACTTTGCCTTCTCTAGCATCTTCCCTCAAAGGACTTCAGGATTACTGCCTCCCATCATCCCTAGGAAGTAAGTAAATATCATTATCCCCATTGTACTGATGGGGGAAGAGAGGTGCAGAGAGTTACTTAACTAGCCCAAAGCCCCATAGCCCATATGACAGAGCTGGAAATAGACTCCAGGTCTCCTGACTCCCAGTCCCATTCTTTACGTACTAGATGTGCTCCTCTCTTAGCCATATTTCGTTGACAGGATTGCAAACCTATTTACAACACTAAGAAGTGGATTACTGCTGAATGACCATGCTTTTTTTGTTGTTGATGTTATTAGGAGCTGCATTTTTCCAAAGTTGAGAATGACACAGCCCAGGTCATTCTGGACACAACTCACACCAACTGCAGGCTCTCTATGCTCCAAAAGACATTCTCTGCGCTGGACAAGGAAATGAAAAATATCAATGACCTGATCAACCGCAGTGAGAATGAGATCAGCAAGCGCAATCTCCTGATCGAGCGCAAGCAGGGGGTCATCAACCTGTTCAACAAGAAAATGGAGATGATGATTTCCCAGTTGGGGGTACGTCTCTTATACTTGAGAGACCCCCCAAACCTGATTTCATTCTTTGATGAGATTACAAGTTTGGTTCATAAAGGTAACTGTGTAGAGGTAATAGACATGGGTGAGGTAATGAGAGGAGGTGTCTATCCTGTACAGTGCACTCAGAATGCCTGTCATGCTGATTTTTGTGTTCCTCTCTGTAGCCATAAAACACTATCAAAGAAGCAGCCGTGGCCAATACCTCTCCTAGGAGGCCAGACTAAATGTAAATGGGGATAATCCCAGTTCTGGCTGCTGAATTCTGCTGTTGATGTGAGCAAGTCCCCAGTTTAGACTCATGATTAGTTTTAATGCAAAAATTAAATCCCAACTTCACAGTGTGTCATTTTAAGAAATAATCCAACAATTGATTAAGAGCAAATCTATGGGATGAAGATTTTTCTTGGTGAATTTAGGGACTTCCATTCAGGGTGTGCACTTACAATCTAAACACAAGAAAGGGGATGGAGGAGGGTAAAGATGAGGAAAGCCATACACAGTTCTCTCTGGTTACGCATGACAGAAAGGAATGCCAGCAGCAACACCCAAACCTGTTCACATGATCCCAGAACTCAGATAGCAGCACTGCTGATGCAGCCATGAGCTGGCTACCAACATGCAAAATGACCATTTCAGGCATCCCTGAGCTGAGCTTCAAAAGGTCTAGGGATGCCACAGTAAGTAGCGTCTCTGTTTGACTAATACTAAACTTCTTTCCTTTACAGGGTCAAGAACTGGGACCCTTGGAAGTTGAGATCAACAGGCTGACCAAGCAGATAGATGAATACAACTCAGAGGTGATGACACTGCAGAAGTACTGGCTCAGGCTGCAGAAAGAGCTGGTCAAACTGACCCAGGAGCGGGAAGAGCAGCTGGCCTCCTTGGATATGTTAAAGAAACAGATCACCATCATGCAACAAAAGAAAGTGCGCACTGAAAGTAAGTGTTTCCCTCAATCCTCCTGGCGGTGTTAATCAATGAGTGGGCATGCGCTGCCAGAGAACAAAGGGAGAGAAGGTTCAATAACTTGTAATTTTAGAACCTTGCAACCAAGAAAATTTTCAGTATCTGCAAGCATAGTGCCTCTGTATGCATATACAGTGTGACGTGTGGTTCTATTGTATCCCTGGGTGTACTCAGGGGCTACATGCCAGGCACCTTCTGCCACTTGAGCAGCCTGGTATCCCTTCTAAGGGCTGCATCTTGCAGCCTTTACTTATGTAAGAGGAAGGGTTGCAGGATCGCATCACAGGTGACCATCTTGATATGTTACGGTTCTTAGGAAATAGTCATAAAGGTTAAGGCCAGAAGGGACAACCAGATCATCTAGTCCATGGGTTCTCAAACTTTTGTGCTGGTGACCCCTTTCACATAGCAAGCCTCTGAGTGCGACCCCCCCCATAAATTAAAAACACTTTTTTATATCTTTAACACTATTATAAATGTTGGAGGCAAAGCGGGGTTTGGGGTGGAGGCTGACAGCTTGCGACCCCCCCATGTAATAGCCTTGTGACCCCCTGAGGGGTCCCAACCCCCAGTTTGAGAATCCCTGATCTAGTCTGATTTCTTGTGTATCACAGGCCACCAGCATCTGCACACTAGACCCAGCAACCAAATTAGACCAAAGTATCACGGCTTACTGGAGCCTAGACTATTATGTGCCACGGGCAGAGAACAGAAGGGGACTGAGGTGCACCAGTGCCCTAGTCCCCAACAATGTCAAGGAAGTGAGATATGTGACGGGTTACCCCCCACTCTGGGGTATTACTGAGCCTGCCTGGGCTCCCTTACACTGTCCTTCTGAGCCAGGCCCTCAAGCCTCCTCCAGCACACACACAGGTAGGGTTTCATCATAACCATTTTCAAAACATGGATTTGATTTTGGCTTTATGGAAAGGCTTGTGGCTTTGTCAGTGTCCATGGAGACCTTCAGAGTGGGTAGCTACAAGTGCAGCTTTGTCTACGCTGTTGAAATCCCCCCATCTCCCTCCCAGCTCCAATGCCCTGGTGAGTATTCTCTGCTTTCGCTTTTTAAAATCTTTTCCATCTCTTTCTTATTCTCCTGTAGATGAAATCCAGCAGGAGAAGAATGAACAGAAAGACATTGAACGCCACATGAGGAACATGGCCAATGACTTGATGAAACTCAACATGTTAATCAACAAGAATAGCCACAACTCGGTGGAGCTGCAGCATGGCAACACCATCATGGAGAATGAGTTTGTGCGCTCGCTTAAGGTAGGGAAGGCTTTGCTCCGCGTCTCCAAGACACAGCCTGACAAACAGCAATCTTGCTGAGCTCTCACTGGCACTGTGTTGCACAAGACAGAGATTGCTAACTGCTGCCCCTATGGTACAAAACTATGTAACCAGATGGAAATGTACAGCTATGCACAGAAAGGCTATCCCAACTTGGTTCCTATGCAGAGACAATGATTCCCTTTACATAGCCCAGGAGGGTTAGACATTCTACCTGTGTTGTGGGGAGGGCTGTCAGCCAAAAGAGGCAGGAAGATAAGAGGCAAGCAGTGAGCCTGCCAGCGCCTCTCAGTCTGACACAGTGATGTTGATTTCTGCTTCCTAACTCCAGGCAGCAGAGAGAGAGTCGATTGAGATGCAGGAGAAGCTGGACCGACTGCATGAGGAGAAAGAGAGACTCCTAAATAGCCTGGTGGAAGCAGAGTGAGACCCAGACCCCTTGTTTTATGCCACAGTGTTTGAACTCTCTTGTCATGCAACTGCATTACCCTTCCTTGCCCTAATGCTGGAGGGGAAAATGTGTTCTGTCACATCCTGTCCGATTGATGTGCTCCTTTCCTGGCTCCCCTCTACCTTTGATGGGAAGGTGGGATGAGTTCTAGAACTTTTTGTAACCCAGAAGATTAAGAGTCTATCATTTATTTTCTGCAGGCCAGATACAGTCACAGTAACTGCTGTTCAGTCTTCCCCATACTGCTGCACCAGCAGCCTGTTTCTGTAGATGAATGAGAAGTAATGCGGCCTCCACCCTCACTCAGTGCTTGGCCTCTAGACAGCAGAAGGCTGCCAGCGTTGAGTGTGTGGGGGAGAGAGGGAAACTCAGTATGGAGTGGTGTGATGTAAGCCCAATGGCTGTCCCGAGGAAGGTAGCTACATGATCCAAAATTCTCAAACTTGGGACTTCACAGGAGGCCCCTAAATAAAGGGCCTGATTTTTCAGAGCTGCTGAGTTAACAAATGTTGGCTTTAATCCTTTATGCTGCAATCCGAACCCCGATTTCTACCATTATCATGGCACTTCTGACCTGCAGAACCCTGACTGATTCTCATATTGAGGGCACCAATGTGTCATGTTCCATACAGTGAACTCTCTGTTTCCTGCTGGGCTGTTGAGCTTTGGACTCAGAATGGGGGTCCATAGTGTGACATTACTTATACAGGGGAATCATGTGGCTGGATGACCCCTTCTTTTTCAATAGAAAGGCATCCCCTCCCATTCTGTCCTTGAAGGCATCAGATCATGCTATGGGAGAAAAAGATCCAGCTGGCCAAGGAGATGCGTGCTGCAGTGGACTCAGAGACAGGGCAAGGCGAGATCCGAGCCATGAGAACAGAGATCCATAGGATGCAGGTGAGCCAAGGTGGGAGGGGAAAGAGGAGATTCCCAAGGAGATTACCCAGCCTTGCAGGAGATGCTGAAACATCAGATAGTTGATAGGAGATAACTCCAAGGTTCCTGGCAGTGTCAGGGATAGGTGTCTTCCTTTGACCTGTCCAGCAATTGACCTAGCTCAGTATGCTGTTACACCTCTTTACGTATTCCTTGTGTTAGCCTAGCAATGGGGGAGCTCAGCAAAAGGTAGACCTGACTGGGAAGGAAACTTACAGGACAGCGTTTATCTTACTACGTGGTGGCCCAGGATGTAACCAAAGCACCACTTATGGAATACTACATCCACCAATGCACTGATTCAGAGAAGTGTTTCTCTCTCTGCCAAAGCAACCTCCTCTCCCACCTACAGGATACTTCTACCTTCCTTCCCTTATTATTGCGTTTAGATGAATTTATTGCATTGAAATCTTTAGAAGACTGTGTTGGGCAAGCGGATAGGGAGTCAGTTATTAGTCTGATGCCCCCCAGATCCATGCTGTACAAACCTGGTTCATGATTTAGTTGAAAAATTTGGGCTGCCAAGGCCTGTGTGTCAAATGTGTCCTGTCTCTGTAGCTGGAATTTGTCACGCTGAAAGTCTTCTATCAGATGCAATTTGTGACCACTGGGTATCTTCAGAGTTTCTCTCTCTTCACACATGGCAGGTCCGCTACAGCCAGCTGACAAAGCAGCAGGAGAAGATGATTCGAGATATGGAGGCAGCTGTCTCCCGCAGAGAGACCATCATGATTCGGGGGGAGGGTCAGAGCAAAATGGGTAAGAAACATTTCACCAAGAGTGACTTCCACCACAAGACACAGGAGCTGCGGAAGAAGATCAAGGAAACCCAAAAGGTGAGCATGTAGAGAGGGGCCATAAGAACTCATATTTTCTGCACTTGCTTTATAACTAGAAATAAGTCAGATATTGCTTGACATCAACTTTGCTTTATGACCTACTACCAGACTATGCAAGGAGGATGTCATGCAAGATTCACTGAGCCAACCTTTCTCCCAGATGGCAAGGAAAGTGCTGTGGACATATGTCACTGGGGATAAGCCATGGTGAAACTCATGTTGATCTCCAGAATTCTATGGTATTTCTCATGTAGCTCTGAAGATCATCTACTTTTTGCCATGCCAGACCCACTAACCTTCTGTCTTAGAAGAACTTGACAGGACTTTTATTCAAACCCTTCAACGCTGCTCCTCATTCCCCAGTTATCCTATTTTATTTAATTGCTTGGAGTTGGGATATGAAGTGCTTGGAAGGAAAATGCCTGGTGCATATTCTGTGCCATCTGCCTCTCTTCATGATAGTGTAGAGAAAAGTGCAGTAATGTGCCCCCAGGCATGGAGACACACTCACTGTATGGCAATGCAGTGACACACCAGTGGATTGTCACATTTCCTGGCACAACATTAGAATGCCCAGTGTGCCCAATGGGCATCTAGCAGTGTGAGTGCCTATGCCTTTAGGCCACAAAGAATACTTACTAAATACTTACTTTAAATGTCCAAGAAAGAGAGAAGTTCTCAGGTGATAATTTGGCAATGCAGTTGGCAGACAGAGGCAGAATCTCAAATTTCCTTCCTTTCCTTTCATTAGAATGCTCAAGACTGCAACAGAACCATCACCGAGCTGGAGAACGCCCAGAAATCTCTCAGCATCGGCCTTCTGGAAAAGCAGCAGCAGGTCTCCAGCTTGCAGGCTGAGACTGATGTCCTTGATGCAGACATAGAGAGGCTTCAGGACAAGAAACGTTGGGTAAGATGTCTTTAATATGTATGCACTGCATGTATTATTTTCCTGTGCTGCCAGCCCACACGGCTTTTCTACCTCATCCCAAACCACATGTACCGAGCTCAGGCTGGTTATTTGAGCACCATTATGTTCCGTTCTAGAACTGGCAGTCTCAACAATAAGACCAAAGCTCATCTGTGTGGGAGACAGAACTTTCTCTGGGGATGGTGTGACCCGACAGATCTCCCTTGTCTTTTAAAATTCACAGAATTGCTCTATCTTTGAAAGATTTTTCTTCTATGCATGTGTCTGATTTGGAGATTCACTAAGCTATGTTGTGATCATTTATATATATAACTCAAAATGGGGGATGCCCACTTTAGTAGTTAGAATAGGACTTCACTGAGTTCTCCCTCTTCATAATCCTCCATTTCAAGATGCGATAATCGCGTTTCCTCCCCCATTTAATTAAGTCCTCCTTACTCTCATAGCTCTTTTTTATTCAGTCAGATGTCCTTAATGTAGTTTTCACTGTTGCTCTTCTAAGAACCTTTCAGAAATTGTGGCCTATCAGACTCGTCAGAAGCATCTGCAGGCAGTGAAGGACGGGAAGTATACCCCACTGTGCCGCACCCAGCAAGTCCTGCAGCAGGAGCAGCGGAAACAGCAGGACCGGCTGCACACCATTAATGTCATCATCCATCAGATTCAGCAGGAGTATCCTCAGTACCAGAGGGTGTTGTCCTGGCTCAGCCAAGCCCTGGACTCCAGGCTTGGTTCACAGGAAGCAGAATAGGCAGAAGCACAGAGCCAGATCGGAATAAAGTATCTTTTGACAGATATTTTCACAAATAAATACAGTATAAGCTTTTACTGCTCTTGCCACTCTCCTGGAGGCTGAATAACAGAAAAATGAGCAGTGGTGGGAAACTGACACACATACTAGTAAAACTGCTTCTGTGATCTTAGGTTCCAGCCGTGTGTGCCCTGCTCCAATCTCTGGCTTTTCTGTCTGCTTCAGGACAGCAGGCTGGTTTAGGTCCAACCACTCAGATAATTGTGTATTGTGTTAGAACATGGGAAAGAGGTGCACATCCACCTTTGGGGGGTTAAGTCGCACAGTCTTCTCCATGGACAGAGAGATGGGTCCTAGAACACTTTCTGCCAAATCTGGGGAGCTCACCAGCTTTGAGCTGCATCAGAGTTGAAGATGGAATATGAATGCTTCTGGAATGGGAAGATGAGTGCAGACAGGGCCTAGAAAGACATTCCAGAATGAAGTGGAAAATCCTCTAATCTTGTTCATACTTCCCTTCTATACAGAATACTATTCTTCAGTGAATGGCCAAGTCTTTCCCCTCAGTGTGAGCACTTCACTTAAGAGCTCCAATTGCAAAAACAAATCCACATGATTTTGTTTAGTGGCAGTGCCCCTAAATTAGGGAGTATAGGACAGGGTGAAACAGTGAGGTATGGTCTCTGCTGATCAGAATAAGCAGAGGGACAGCAGAGGGGAAATGCACGTTTTTCTAAGCAGACTGGGCTTGTGTTTAACAGCCGCTTATTTCATAACCTTGTGTAGGATAAAGAGGAAATGAACCTCCCATCTTTAGCAATTTCAGATTTCCGTTTCTTTCATTTCAGCGGGTGGCTTGGCCTCTCTGTGTTGTGTTTGTTTTACTGACTCGCTGCTTGGCAGTGAAGAAATCACTACCGCTCTGGGCCCGTTTCCTCGCTTGTACCCCGTGGATCGTGCCCACCACCTTCGATAACGTGCTTTTGAGCTCCGCGCGTGGGAGCGGCTACCCGGTGCTGAACCGCGTGCAGTTAGCGCCAGCCGCCCTTGGGTGCGCAGAGGGGACGGGCCGGGGCAGGCGGCGGCAGGAGCAAGGTCCCGGTCCCGGGAGCGCAGCAGGCGGCGGGGGGAGCCAGCCTGTCCCGCTTGGAGCGCCGGCCTGCCACGTGCTGCGCTGGGCGCCAGCCCCTCGCGTAACTCGTGGCCGGGGATCAGCTGACTGGCTGCTCACGTGATCGCCAGGGCGCGCCGGCCCGGAGCCCAGCGAGGCGCTGCAGCTGGGCGAGGTGGGGGCGGAGCCAGGTACGGGGCTGGGAGAAGCGGGGTCTCCCCCCCCAGCCGGCCTCGGGGCCATCTTCTCTCCCCCTCCCCCCCCCAGCAGAGTGTGGGGCTCGGGGGCATCGTCTCTCCCCCTCCCCCCCAGCAGAGTGTGGGGCTCGGGGCAGGGGCTCGGGGGCATCTTCTCTCACCCACCCCCCAGCCGGTTGTGGGGCTCAGGGCAGGGGATGGGGGGCATCTTCTCTCCCCCTCCCCCCCCAGCAGAGTGTGGGGCTCGGGGGCATCGTCTCTCCCCCTCCCCCCCAGCAGAGTGTGGGGCTCGGGGCAGGGGCTCGGGGGCATCTTCTCTCACCCACCCCCCAGCCGGTTGTGGGGCTCAGGGCAGGGGATGGGGGGCATCTTCTCTCCCCCTCCCCCCCCAGCAGAGTGTGGGGCTCGGGGGCATCGTCTCTCCCCCTCCCCCCCAGCAGAGTGTGGGGCTCGGGGCAGGGGCTCGGGGGCATCTTCTCTCACCCACCCCCCAGCCGGTTGTGGGGCTCAGGGCAGGGGATGGGGGGCATCTTCTCTCCCCCTCCCCCCCCAGCAGAGTGTGGGGCTCGGGGGCATCTTCTCTCCCCCTCCCCCCCAGCAGAGTGTGGGGCTCGGGGCAGGGGATCGGGGGCATCTTCTCTCCCCCTCCCCCCCCCAGCAGAGTGTGGGGCTCGGGGGCATCTTCTCTCCCCCTCCCCCCCAGCAGAGTGTGGGGCTCAGGGCAGGGGATCGGGGACATCTTCTCTCACCCACCCCCCAGCCGGTTGTGGGGCTCAGGGCAGGGGATCGGGGGCATCTTCTCTCCCCCTCCCCCCCCAGCAGAGTGTGGGGCTCGGGGGCATCTTCTCTCCCCCTCCCCCCCAGCAGAGTGTGGGGCTCGGGGCAGGGGATCGGGGGCATCTTCTCTCCCCCTCCCCCCCCAGCAGAGTGTGGGGCTCGGGGCAGGGGATCGGGGGCATCTTCTCTCCCCCTCCCCCCCCAGCAGAGTGTGGGGCTCGGGGCAGGGGATCGGGGGCATCTTCTCTCCCACTCCCCCCCAGCAGAGTGTGGGGCTCGGGGGCATCTTCTCTCCCCCTCCCCCCCAGCAGAGTGTGGGGCTCGGGGCAGGGGATCGGGGACATCTTCTCTCACCCACCCCCCAGCCGGTTGTGGGGCTCAGGGCAGGGGATGGGGGGCATCTTCTCTCCCCCTCCCCCCCAGCAGAGTGTGGGGCTCGGGGCAGGGGCTCGGGGGCATCTTCTCTCCCCCTCCCCCCCAGCAGAGTGTGGGGCTCGGGGGCATCTTCTCTCCCCCTCCCCCCCAGCAGAGTGTGGGGCTCGGGGCAGGGGATCGGGGGCATCTTCTCTCCCCCTCCCCCCCCAGCAGAGTGTGGGGCTCGGGGCAGGGGATCGGGGGCATCTTCTCTCCCACTCCCCCCCAGCAGAGTGTGGGGCTCGGGGGCATCTTCTCTCCCCCTACCCCACAAGTGTGGGGCTCGGGGCAGGGGATCTGGGACATCTTCTCTCACCCACCCCCCAGCCGGTTGTGGGGCTCAGGGATCGGGAGGGGAGCGCCTCCACTGATCTTCCCTATCCTGCTGGGCATGGGGTGCACCTGGTGCAGGGCCCCTTGGCATCCCTCACAATGTGGTGGGTCTTGATCTGTTCACTCGGAGGCTCCCACTCGACCTTCATGTGTAAAAACTGACCACAGGCTCCTCCCTGTCCCCATCCAGCTGGCTGCCTGGGCAGGCTCTCCCGTGCTGGAGGGACACTTGCTCATCGGCCCCACAATGCCCCCAGTGAGACTGAAGGAGGCAGAGAATTTTCCCGTCTGCAAAAAGGCTTCTTGCACCGTGCTGCAGGTGTCTGTCATCAGTATTGCTGCTCTGCTCACAACAGTTGCCCTACACATCATATTCAGTGTCCATGAAGTCACTGTGGCTGCTGTGAGCATCAGAGACCCCCCAGGGCCAGAGACTAACCACAGATCCAGTAGTGCTAATGGAGAAGGGCGAACATGGTATCGGAAGTGGACAGGGCAACTGGAGACCCCAGGCACTGCTGCATCAGGGCCCTTGCACTGTGACATCTCTCCAGATAGCCAGTTTGACTGTGCACCTGAGAAGCTTCTCTCCAGAGCAGAGTGTGAGGCTCGCGGTTGCTGCTACGTTCCAGTTTCCATTAGGGGCTCTGCGATTTGGCAGCCCTGGTGTTTCTTCCTGCCCACCTACCCCAGTTACAAGATGGAGAACCTGAGTGCCACAGAGACAGGCTACACTGCCAGCCTGACCCGCACCGTTCCCTCGTTCTTCCCAGAAGACATAATGGTTCTGCGGCTGGATGTGGTGTTTGAGACGGAGGGCAGGCTCCACTTCACGGTCAGTAGGTGCATTAGCCAGCCATAACGGGGCTTGGGTGGCAGGAGTCGCTAGCCATGGTACTGGGTGAGGGATGTGTGCAGAACAATGAGTTTCTGCCTAGAGTCCATATATATTACTTCCCTTGCTGAGCAGTTCTCGGAGCTGGGTTTTCTGCTCTTCAGGATGACTGGTGACCTACAAGGCGTTATGTCAATCCCAGAGTTTACTATAATGAAATGTCACTTGCTCCAGCCTGTACAGCTCTCATGGTCTCTCCCTTTATTACAGCTCAGGGATCCAGCAAACAAACGCTATGAAGTGCCACTTGAAACCCCCAAAGCTAGAGGCCAAATAGCCTCCAAACTGTATAGTGTGCAGTTCTCAGCAGATCCCTTTGGCCTGATGGTCTTCAGGGAATCCAGCGGGCAGGTTCTGTAAGTGCTTCCCCGTCCTGTAACCAAATATTCCCCTCTGACTTACCCCCTTCCGGAGCCTGGGCCCAGCCACTGCCGAAGATGGGGATGGAGCTACAAGTGGGAAGTGTCATTACTACCCACCTCTAATCAAAATAACCTTCTCTTCCCACCCCCACCCCCCGGTCCTTGGCTTTGTGTTGTCACTACCTCACTTGACTTACTCTCCCTCAAGAGACAGAAAGGCAGCTGCAGCCGTACCTGCCTCTTATGCCACAGCTGCCCTGAGAAGAAGCAGTTCCACTGGAATCAGGAGCTGGCCAAGCCCTCAGGGCAGTTACCTGGGTTTTGTGGACCAGGTGCCAGTATAAAGTGATGGAAGCGGAGGCAGCATCTTGCTGTCAGTGAGTTTCCTGTTTTCAGGATACCTAAATCCATAGCTTGTGTTGATCAAGGCACCAGGTGACTCAATGCCTTGCCCAGGGTGAAGCAGTGATTCTAGGCCTTATCTGGGGTATGGGGCCCTGGGTTCCCACTCCCTTGCTGCTCCCCCGCCCCCTGTTAGTTCACAGCTGAGGAAAAGGCTGCACTTTCTGTGACAACTAACGCTTCCAGCTGGAATCGTGTGTGTTCTTCTTTCCCAAGTAGCTGCCATTTCTCTGGCTTAGAGGCTCCTTCCTCTGCCTGGTATCTAGTATGTGACGGGTTGAAGGTCTGTCTGGGTGGAAGAGCAGCTTCTAAGCAAGCTTTCTGAGCTCAGCTCCCCATGGGATTTGCTGTCTGCCTTCTGGGAGTCTCCATTTCTCTTTGGCAGGTTGAACACCACAGTTGCTCCCCTCTTCTTTGCTGACCAGTTCCTCCAGATCTCCACCTCCTTGCCATCCCGTTTCATCTCTGGCTTGGGGGAGCACCTGACCTCACTCGCCCTCAACATCAATTGGACCAAAGTCACCCTTTGGAATCGGGACATGGCGCCCACGGTAAGGGATAAGAGTGAAGTCCTGCTTAGTAATTACTCCGTTTTGCATGCAGGGCCTGGCAGGAAGGACAGAGGCCCATCTTAAGTGTCCCTGCGATGTTAATATGGGCAGTTCCAGATCTCTTGCTCTCAAATGAACGTTAAGTTTTTGAGGTTTCTCTCAAGCCTGAGCTCTCAAGAGCTCTCTGGGGGTGGGCTTGGTGCCTCACCTGGCAGTGGGATGCTGGTGCTCTTGTTCCCACAGTTAGGGTTTAGGGTCCCTGGATTCAGCTCTTGGACACTCAGGGGTCTCTTTTCTCCTGCAAATGCAGGTGTGCTTGGCTCCATCAGCCTAATGCTTCTCACAGCTGGTTGGGGGCCCCGGTTCCAGTCCCTCGGGAGATCTCTCCCTGGGCAAGCTCATTTCTCTGCGCCACCTACCAGCAACCCAGGTGTGTACAATAGGGATCCAGGGGACTGTCCTGCGTGTCACAAGCTCCCTGATCCCCACCCTGATGCCAGGGCTAAGAGCATATTTTTATAGCCAGCAGGGAGAGTTCGGGGCTGTAGGAGAACTAGCTGCATCACCACAGGGTGCTTGCTTGTGTTTCTATAAATCCCCATTGCTGCCTGCTATTAAAGAGCAGCAAGAATCAAAGGCAGGATGATGTGGCTGGCGCCATGGGAGTGCCCAGACTTTGTCACCACTATGTGAATGCCCAGCATGGCTGTCAAAGCAGAGGTGAGCCCTGAAAATTGGGTGTGTGAAGCTACCCAGCTGTGTACCCAGCCCTGTGCTGGCCGGGAGGATGGGCTGGCTGCTGCATTGCTTCATGTGAACTATGCCTTGCCCAAGTATCACTGACATGATACGCTCTACTGTACTTTAGCCGTATGTCAATCTCTATGGCTCTCACCCGTTCTATCTGGTGATGGAGGATGGCGGCTTGGCCCATGGAGTCTTCCTGCTGAACAGCAACGCGATGGGTATGTGCCTGGCTACCAGTCACTCCTGCCTTTATTGTGAACGTCTCTGGGGAAGCCAGCCAGTTGACAAGCCCTCAGAGGGGTTTGAGGTCAACAGCTTGGATTCAGGGATGCACTTCTTCCTGTGTCGGGGGAGGTGTCATTGCACTTGCCTGCGGCTAGTGCAGATGAACAGAGACATCCAGCAGAGACTTGTGGAAGTTGCTCCACGTGTGGTTGGCTGCTGGTCTCAGCAGCTTGTGTGGTTGTAGGGGGAAGGCACCTGTTGTTGGATGTGGCTGGACCGATGCTCCCAGGCTGTGTTCTCAGCCAGCTTGCTTTACCTTTGCTCCTGTTTGTCTTGCAGATGTGGTGCTGCAGCCAAGCCCAGCCCTGACTTGGAGAACAACAGGCGGCATTCTGGATTTCTACGTCTTCCTAGGCCCTGACCCCAAGAGTGTGGTCCGGCAGTACCTGGATGTCATCGGTAGGGTGTTCGGAGGAGCCGCCTTCCTGCTCCTCTAGCCTCTGGGAGAGGAACTGGGCCTTGCCCTGATGCTGCTTGTGTTGGGAGCGAACAGTAGAGCTGGTTGGGCTGGGCAGCCTTTACAGGGCATGAGCGGCTTCACAGCTGGCAAACAGTTTGTTTCCTCCTTTGCCCAGTGCATAAGGACTGTCTGTGTTGGAGCCTTGGCTTCTAAAGCAAAGTCAGGCTCCGTCCCGACTGCTATTCTCCCGAGCACGCCGGGGAGGGCAAGGGGCCATATCATTGGCTCTGAAGGCCACTGTGTCCCTTCTGCTGCCTGCTGATTGCTGGGTGTGGAGGCAGGTGCCAGTGAGTGGCCTTCAGTCAGGACCCTGCTCTCAGGGTAGCAGGAGAGGAGGCTGCTGAGTGAATTGGGTTTAATCAGTTTCCACATCTTTGGGCTACTCTCTAATCTGCTTCCTTCTATCTTCTAGGGTACCCGTTCATGCCCCCCTACTGGGGCCTGGGATTCCACTTGTGCCGCTGGGGTTACTCCTCCACCACTGCAACTCGGCAGGCTGTGAAGAACATGACAGCAGCCCGGTTCCCCCTGGTAGGTCTTGGTCTCTCCTGGGACAGGCTGCGTACCCCGGAAGCAGCACCTCTTGCTACGGAGCCTTGAAATGAGCCAACCCTGAGCCCGCTCAAGGCAACCAACGCAGGTGCTGAGCCAGACAGCCAGGGGGAGGGGAGTAGGGAGACTACACAGAGTGGCCACGGTGGGTGGGTCACCTGGCTGGGGGGTGTCCCAGTCCCTCTCTGACACTGGGGTCTCGGCCCTTCCAGGATGTGCAATGGAACGACCTAGATTATACAGATTCCAAGAGAGACTTCACCTTCAACAAGAACAACTTTAAGGACTATCCAGACATGGTGCAGGAGTTCCACCAAAGCGGCCGGAGGTACATCATGATCGTGGTAAGTGAAGCCCTGAATGCCAGTCCCCTGTTCTCTTACCTCTGGATGGTTGGTCCCAGGACTCTGCTCTTTGCCCCGCCATGCTGTGTCCTCCATATTCCACCTTCCCCTTCAGTTGTGGAGATTTGAGAATCAAACGTGCCGCAGCCCGAGTGGTGACTTGGGTTTGGTTGCCAGGGCTCAGTCTGGTGCATCACCAACCCTAACGATTTGATGGTTGAATGCCCCTGGAGAGGGGACCAGTGGAACCTCAGAACGTGGAGTAAACCAGCTCTGAAGTACCCCTTCTTCTCCCCATGCCCGGTTGAGAGTTAGTTTCCCTTGCTGCTTATTCTCATCCATGGCACTGAGTGCCCTGCGGTGGGTTGGATTTAGCTGGCAGGAGTTCGCTTTGGTTGTTGGTCTGATCCTGTTTCTGAAGACCAGGCCCAAAGTGGCCAAGGCAAAGAAAACAGACGATGGGACTGTGGTGGTGTTTCGCTTGCAGAGAAGTTGCTGATTCGGCATGTGAGTCACTTAGCGACCCTGGCAACGCAAAGAACTTGGTAACCTCCCTGAAACCTGCTGCTCAGCAGTTCCTTGCGTTCACTTTGCACCACGTTCACAGGCTCCACCCTGGCCTTCTGATGCCAAGCGCCTCTCACCCTTCTCACTGCTTTTCCCGCCCTTCGGCGCTGTGCAGTAACCAAGGGTTGGGTTCAGCCCGGGGACTTACGCGCAGGCTCTGGGGAATCACATTTGTCTCTCTCCGATACTGTGATGTTTCTCTCGTTCCCCTTCTCACTGATCAGTTCGCTGCTCATGTTTCTTCTATCAGGATCCAGCAATCAGCAGTTCTGGGCCCCCCGGCAGCTACAAACCCTACGATGACGGGCTGAAGCGAGGGGTGTTCATCCGAAATGCAACAGGGCAGCCTCTGGTTGGGAAAGTGAGTTCTAGGCCTGGAGCGGGAGATGAGTCAGTGTCGGAGTTGAAACCAGGGGGGCTCCAGGGGTGGGTGAAGATGTTAAAGCCCAGAGCCCACGTCCCACTGGTGTCAAACCTCCCAGTCTGTGTTCTGGGCTGAGTGGAGCCCTGGCTACCTCCCAGTGTCCCCTGCCAAAGCAGAGACCTTCTCCCCCAGGGAGGAGGAGTCTCTCTCTCACAGAACTCATGGGAAATGTCCCCTGCCATCACTGGAGGCCCTTGATCCTGCCCCACAGCCCATTTTGCTCTCCTTAGCATGTGCATGAGTTACTGAGGGCAGCAGCCAGTGAGCGGAGAGGGAGAGGACTGGAGACTGACTAGATGACCAGAGTCATGCTGACAAGTGTGGCTCCAATGACATCCAAGTCCAGGAACATGGTGTGAGGAGGGGGTGAGTAACTGGAGCCCCCTCGTTTGCTTCTTCCGTTGCCTCCCAGGTATGGCCTGGCCCGACCGTCTTCCCAGACTTCACTAACCCAGAGACTCACCAGTGGTGGCACGACATGGTGAAGGAGTTCCATGACCAGGTGCCCTTCGATGGCATGTGGATTGTGAGTGGCTTCCCTCTCTCTGCCCTGCTGGGACCCAGGGCACCTGGAACAGGCTGGGGATTTGGAGCTGGAGCGCTCGGGGGGTGTGGGGGTGTGGTGCTGTATCCACAATACTTCTGATTCCCTGCACGTCTGCCAGCATCCTGGTCCAGAGACGAGAGTCCCTTCTCTTGCCAGGACATGAATGAGCCATCCAACTTTGTGGCGGGCTCCTTGGACGGCTGCCCAAACAACAAACTGGAAAACCCACCCTATGTGCCAGGTAAGGAACTGCAGGCAAAGAGCTTTCTGCTGGCAAATGCGGGGGCAAGAGAACCAGTGGGGAAGAGAGCTTTGAGTCCCTCACGCCAGGAGCAGCTGGCCTTGCTATTGAACTAATGTCCTGGAGGACTCCAAGCACGCAGCCCGCCACTCTCTGGCACTGCATGAAGCCTGTGTGTGAATGAGACGCAGGGGTCCATTGCAGAAGAGCAGGGAAGGAGCTGGAGGCTGCACAATGAAGCAAACCTGATTTGAGTCTTGGGGAGGCTGAGCTGGGAGACTCGCAGAGTCTGGGCTAGTTCCTGTTCTCTCTGCTCAGGCAGCTGGAGGCTGAGTCCAGAGACCTGGGGCAGTAATTGCAAAGGTGCCGCTGTAGCCCTAGGAGTGCTGATGTCAATTCCTCTTTCCCTGGTGGTGACGTGCCCATCTGCAGGAGAACGGGACGCCAGAGAAGCCTTCAGCTGCCCCCAGGAGTTGCCAGGAGCCCCTGAGGCCCCATGGTGCTGGCACCCCTGAAGCAGCATGGGGGCTGAGGACTCAGCCCGCCAGGGTGTGTTCCCTGCAGGCCCAGCACTGCTCCGGCCAGGCTGCATGGCGCCCTATGACTCACCCATTCCCTCTCTCCTTGCAGGTGTCATGGGGGGCAGCCTGCAGGCAGGGACCATCTGTGCCTCCAGCCAGCAGTATCTGTCCTCACACTACAACCTCCATAGTCTGTACGGGCTGACCGAGGCCATAGCTTCCCACCGGTACGCCTGGCATGGACCGCAGGCTCCTGAAGAGGGGACAACGCGGTGGGCGGGCGGCTGGCCCCTAGGAATCTGCTCAGTGCCGGGGGCCAGCCCTTGGGAAACCTCGGGGAGGGGGGTTCCCGGGGCTGCTGCTGCAGGGGCAAGCTGACTCCGGAGGCTGTGGCAGCCTGCCGTACCTCAGCGTGTGATATGCCCCCAGCTGGCCCAGGAGAGACACTTCACCGCAGCCTTGCGCGAGTGGCCAGACGCATTATGGGTGCTTCCCCATCCCATGGCAGTGTCCGCTGCCGGCCACTCCAGGATGCAGAAGCAGACTGTGGCCCGTTGCTCTGGCCTTGTGTGGCAGGAGGCTGGATGGGCAGAGGTATGGCAGGTCCACAGGTCTCTGGAATCCTGGTCCATTTACTGGGAGAGTTTCCACCAGTGTCTGAAGTCCTCGTTTTAACTGTGCAGATTTTCTGCTGATCTGCTTCCCCCGAAGCCTGCCCTGAGATGTGCCCAAGCCCCTGTGTCGCTCCTGGCATGACAGCAGGCTCTGAAATGCCCTGTGCAGTCTGAGTCACCAACGCTAGGGGGGCATGTTAACTGCTTCAAGCCTCTCAGGTGCTGTGGAACTCGATCTCCTGAGTCCTGAGCTGGTGGCTGGTGAGCTGTCTCTGAGCTGACATGCGTCCGCAGGAGCCAGCGGGCTCAGGCTGCACCCCCTACAGGGCTCTTATCCTGCGCGCAGGGCTGGGGAGCTGTGCTCTTAAAGGTGCCTTCAGCTGAATTCCTGAGATAGGCAGAAGGGCGTGTGAAGGGCCCAGCTTGTGAAGGGCACCGCTGGCCAGCATCCCCTGCCCCTAGTAAGGCTGGCTCCAGTGTCTTGGGCTGAGAGCTGCTAGCAAGCAGCTGCCCCGTTTGCTGGCTTCCACGTTGCTTGGGCAGGTTTATAAGAGGTGATTCCCTTGCAAGCCCTGCGCAGGGCGTCTGCCTGGGTGTGTTTCGAGTTTGTTGCATTGGCAGAGGCTTATGCTGTAGGTGGCTGAATCCCTGTTCCCCTCTGGCTGAGCAGCGCTGGGTGCTGGGAGGGGACGGATGCTTGCACTGAGCTGGGGAGACTCCTGCTGCTGGCCTGACTCATGTGTTTCCTTTCCCCAAGTGCACTGGTGAGGGTGCGAGGGAAGCGCCCTTTCGTGGTCTCGCGTTCAACCTTTGCAGGTCACGGCCGCTTCGCTGGTCACTGGACTGGGGATGTCCAGAGCAGCTGGGAGCAGCTGTATTACTCTATCCCAGGTACCCTCATCACTGCCGTTGTTCAGGTGTCCTGTGCCACAGCCCTGTCCTGATCCCTCTAGGACCCTTCCCTTCCCCGCAACGTCGGCTAACGCCCCCCCAGAAGCGTCTGGGAGCCCTTGCTCCTCCTGTCCTGTGCAGTGAGCTCTGCAGTAATTTAATTGTCTTGGTGTTGCCTAGCACCAATCTCTAGGTGCCTTCCTGCTGCATTTCAGGTGCAGTCATCCAGGCCCAGTAAACCTCCACAGGGCACCCCACCCCAAAGCATAATCCCCTTGTGCCGCCTCCTACAATCAGCTGCCTGCCCCAGAAAGGCTGGGGGAAATGGAGGATACTTGTGGCATGTCCTGGGGCTCAGCGGATGGGGCTGTGTCAGGCCAAGAGAATAAGTGAGGCCAAGCCAAGGCCTCTTGCCGAGAGCACCATTCGAGCCGCTCCCTCCGTTTAAACAGGGATGGGAGTGTGGTGAAATCACATGCCACAGCAGAGCTAAATGGCAGAGGTAAGTCCCAGGGGAAGCCTGTCTCCTAGAATACAGGTTGCAGACTGCACTGGGTTCATAAATCTGCACTGGTCACTGGGATTTCCTAGCACTGATCTGACCCTGACGTGGTCCCGAGAACCTCCCCTCTCTGGGGTCTGCTGCACTGGGTCATGTGCAGTCTTTATTCCTTTCCCTCCCACCCCTCGGTCAGGGGTATTGTCCCTGGTCCATTCACTCTGCTCCCATTGAACTGGGCAACCTGCCCCAGTGGTGCATGGCAGAGCGGCAGCGACATGCCCTGTGGATTTGGTGCTAACGTAGCAATGGCAGAGCCCACAGAGGACTCACACAAGCGGGATGTGTTCCCAGAGCCAAGGAGGAGATGGGGGTAAAGGGCCCTGCCATCCCAGCTCCTCCCAGGCTGTGATGTGATATGTCCCTTTGGAGAGTCAACGCAGCATGGTGGATCCCCTCTATCTTGTTCAGGGAAGGAGGATGTGGAAGGAGCTGTGTATCCCAGAGCTGGGTCAGAGAGAGGATGTGTATAATGGATACCATCTGGACCTGATGTTTGCCCTGGGCATGGTGACCTGGGGCTGTATGCAGTAAACCCAGCTGCAGGGGAATTTGCCTGATGAAAGGTTTTTCCTCTGAGGCTGCAGGGAGGAGAGGAACTACTTGGTATTGCGACTTTCTCTCCTTACTCTGGACCCTCCAATAATCCTCATCTCTCCCTGTGCCCCATGATGTGTCTCATGCCAGAGACGGCCAGCCCAGAGACCCAGCATGTTGTCTCCCGCGGCACAATCTTCTGCTAGAGCAGTGAGCTTGGGGCTCTGTCTGCAGCTTCTCCATCTCCTTCTCTGTCTTCCCCTCACCCCTTCCTGGGACTGTGGGTCGCTCCTCAGCAGCCCCCCCATCAGACCAGCGAGACAGGCAGTTCCACTGATGATCTTCCCTGGGTTAATAGACTGGCAGCTGGGAGAGCTGCATGGTGACTGAGAGCAGCCACTTTCCACAGCTGATGTGCCACAACCACAGGTGTCATCTCTGGTTCTGTCCCATGGGCACGAGTCAGCTCCAGTCCCCCTGTGGGAAGTGGGGGAGAGGGCATTCTCACCAGTCCCCTCCAGCCTGCCCGGGATCACGGTGTTGTTCTCCATGCTTCAGAGGCTTTGTGTCCCTCCCCCGCCCCCCTTTTCCAGAGGTGCTGCTCTTCAACCTGTATGGGGTGCCGCTGGTCGGGGCGGACATCTGCGGCTTTCTGGGTGACACCTCTGAGGAGCTGTGCGTACGCTGGACCCAGCTGGGTGCCTTCTATCCCTTCATGCGGAACCACAACGACCACGGCAACAAGGTGAGGGCAAGCAGGAGCCCAGTGCCTGTACAGGGAGCGCTGGAGGGAATCTTGTGGCCAAGCTGGACTCGTCTGGCAAAGCCCTGTTCTTCCTTCTCAGCCACTGGTGATTCCAGAGAGCTGGAGGGATGTGACCGGGGAGGGGGACAGAACAGCCCTGGCAAGGTGTGTGGTGTGGATGTAATGCTGTGTGGCCTAAAGGAGACCTGGAGGGATGGGGTACAGGTCTGTGCCCTGCGTGGCTCCTTTGCTGGATAAAGGCGCCCGGAAGGGCTCCTCCACAGAGCGTTTCCATGTTAGTTTTACGGTAAATGTTGGGAAGCCGATAGGGACTGATGTTGATCTCAAGAGGTCTGGGTCCTGCTGCTGACCTGGTTACTGACGTGCTGTGACCTTTGAGGCTCTGCCCCTTGTTACCTGCACAAAATTCTCTGTTACTCGCACGCTCTAGGGCACACCCCCCTTACCCTTCTGTGGGCTCGGGGTGTAACCTTACACTCTAGAGCACCCCCCCTTGCCCTTCTGTGGGCTCGGGGTGTAACCTTACACTCTAGGGCACCCCCCCTTACCCTGTTCCTAGGGCTCAGGGTGTAACCTTACATGCTGCAGGTTTGCGGGGTCTTTTACCAGTGACAGAGCCTTACACAGTATTATTCTACTTAACCTCTCTTTATTAACAATCTCCAAAACAGACTGCACCCGGTACACGTACAATGCCCACCCCCTCCCAATAAGGCAAATGAACTTTGCCCTGCTGGCCCGTCAGGATCAGGTCATCTGGGGACTCCAGCATCGCATGGTGTGGCTAGCAGGGTGCTGAGGTCTGGCAGCTCTGATCTTTGGGGCTGTATCCTGGAGTTGGTTCCCAAAGAACTTCCTTTTGGACCCCAGTTTATATAGTGAAACTTGAGTCCTGCTTAGCTCTACCATAACCAATCATTTTATTACAATTTTACTAAGCAATCCTACCCCACCACCTTAATTAATTTACACCTAGCAAAATTAATTATGTAACGGACAGAAACAAAGAAGCGGACAGAGACCATACAGACAGGCCATAGATAGTGGGAATAAAACAATAAAGAAATGAGGATTTCACAACCACAACTATTGATAGGAGCATTCTGTCTGGCAAGAAATCAATCAAGCTAAGTTTTCCTTAACCACTGTAAGATCGGCTTCTCTGTCTGGTGATGGTGGGTGCCATTAGTACAGGGTCTCCTTAACAGCCCAATATTGTGTTGTTTTAGTGTAATTTAGATGGAATGTGAGGATATGACTTCCTGCTTCTCGGCTAATGGCTGCTGCTCTCCTAACATGGTTCAGACAAAGGCCTTAGGCCTCACAATATGGCTACAGGAAAAGGCCTGATCCTTAGAGTGGGATCTGCCTGCACCCTCCTGGTTTCTCAGCTGGACTCCTCCTCTCTCGTAGCCCCAGGAGCCGTACGCCTTCAGCCCTGCAGCCCAGGAGGCCATGAGGAAGGCCCTCTTCCTGCGATACTCGCTGCTGCCGTATCTCTACACCCTCTTCCACAAGGCCCACTCTGCGGGGGAGACAGTAGCACGACCCCTCTTCCTGGAGTGAGCATCCTACTGGGCCCACAGCAGGGAGGATGGGTTTGTCAGGTGTCTGATCTGGGGATGGGGGCATGGCACGGGGATTGGCATTGCCAGTATTCAGTCCAGTGCATGGGTTGACTTAGCACAGTTGCCACTGTTCCAGTCCTCCCCCTGCCACAGCAGGAGGTGCATGGGCAGTGGGGGGCTCTGAAGGGGCAGTGTACTCGGTGTTAGAATATATGCTTCATCCAGATCCATTCTGCAGGTTTCCCACAGACCCGAACACCCTGAGTGTTGACCGCCAGTTCATGTGGGGAGCGGGGCTCCTCATCACGCCAGTGCTAGAGGCAGGGAAGACCAAAGTCAGCGGCTACTTCCCCATAGAGACTTGGTATAACCTGATGGCAGTAAGTACATGGTACAGCCGGTGCTCTTTGGAATAAAGTGGGTTCTTGGCCTTACCCCAGCAAACAGCTGGGAGTGTAGTCTGCACCGTGAGCAGACAGCAAAGCACAAGCGGTGCCTAACTCTGGTCTGGTCTCATCTCCCCTCCACTCCTAAATGCACAGCTCCCCCATCGCATCCCAGCAGGTGTCTGTTAGTGCGGTTCCTGGTTGGCCTGGCTTCCTGCTGCATGCTGCTGGCTTCCCAGAACCTCCGTCCCCACGCGAATGCTGGGAGCCTGGTACCTCACTGTTCAGAGCTGGGTCTCTTCATAGTGTTTGCAAGGCCTCTGATGTTTGGTTTGATTGGGCTTAGCTGATGGGCTGTGCCATGGGGTGTAATGGCTTCCTCTCTCTATCTTCAGGGCTCCGTCATCCACAGCAAGGGCCAGTGGGTTCTCTTACCAGCTCCACTGGACACCATTAATGTCCATGTGCGGGCAGGACACATCCTGCCTCTGCAAGTGAGTTTCTTCTGAACCATTGCCGTGGGGCACAAGTAGCCATTTCCTCCTCCAGTGTAATCCCGGTTCCCCCAATCCCTTCACTGAGGCACCAGCCACAGGTGGTGTGACTTCCATCCCATGTTTGCACCTCATGTCCGAGGTTTTCTGGCGAAGGTGCGCGCAGTGCGGAGCGTCAATCAGCTTATGAACTGCAGGGATGGGGATGTTTGCAGAAGATGAGGAAGCTGAATAGTGTCAGAAAAAGGGCCTTACTGCTGGAGGGATTCTTATGATAAGGATAAGAGTTAAATCTGAGGGGTCCTGCTATAATGTGAACATCCCAGCATGTAAGAAATGGAGAAAAGGGAGGAATTATTTAGTATCGTAAAGGGCAGTGTGGCGAAAATAGCCAAGGCTTCCTTGCTAAAATGAACCTTAATGAAATAGATAAGCTTTTGCATGGCAGTCATCCTTAGGTTTCAGAGTCAACACCCTGTTGAGATGAATGGGGCAGCTAACAACTCTCAGCTGTTGTTTCAATCTGTCTTCACTCAGGCTTTCTGTTTCACATTTTGAAAACTCTTTGCAACCATGAAGGCTAGAACTTTGAACTGAAAGCTTAGGTTCTGGTGCTGATTCCATGGTGGCAGAATGCATGAGGCCTGAGCGTGACTGGGGCTAAGAGAGAAGGGATGGACGACGAAAGACTGGCCATCTGCAAGAGGTTCCAGACTGGGGACAGAGTGTCCCCAGGGCTTTCCTTTGGCTTGAAGGGACGGTGGGCTCTTGCCTGGGAATGCTCCTTCAGGTCCATGTCATGCTGCTTATTGGTACCCAAGTGAGGAAAATCACAGTTATTCAGAGAACCTCACACACTTGGCGATATGACACGACTACCCTGCGCCAGCTTCTAAAATGTACCCTGATGAAAGGGCCTGTTAGTTGTTTAGCCTGGTGCCAGCTCAGGGTAGAGATGCTGCTTCGTGTCAGCCATGTGACAAGCTGAAGGTTGCAGAATAAGCTGCGCAAACACAGATCTTTAGTTCCTCGCACAAGCGTGAGTTGCTAAATTGGCCAGGATTGTGGTTCGATAGGTTCTTGCCGCATGGGCTGTGCCTGGTGCCCTGGGCAGGATGTGTCTGCCTGAGGGTGAACCTGCGGGCTATCAGCCTTGCTGCAGGATTCAGCTTCTTAATGACACCCATCCAGCCAGTGTGTCATGGTTTCAGTACTGGGTGCCCATCTGCTGGTGAGCAGCACCCCCCTTATTGGCTGTTCCCTCCATTGCGTTTCTGCCTTTGTGCGGTTGAAGCTCTGAACTCCTCCAGAGGGACAATGCCGTGGGTTCTGTAGGAGGGGATGCAGTTTGGGTGATGCCCCACGGACCTCCTGCCTACCAAATTGCTAAGTATATTGGCCCTGATCTTCAGGACCTGCCCTGCTTGCTTAGGCTGGGAGTCCCGATGTGGCTGTTACATACAGGGGAAAGAGGGTTAGATGTTATAAACTGGGGCGGTTGCTACACTGGCCCCGTCTGATGAGTTGGGGTCCGGCAGTGAGGGATCTCACATCTAGCAGGTGACTGGCAGGAGATGTACCATTTATATCAGGGACCCTGCCAGCAGCTGCTGAAGCCATCCCTGGGAAGTACTTTGCATAAACCTCTCCGCCTGCTGGCTGCATCTCCCCAGGAACCTGGCTTCACGACCACAGAGAGCCGAAAGAAGGGCATGACCCTGGTAGTGGCCCTGACAGTGGCTGGGGTTGCCAGAGGCGATCTGTTCTGGGATGACGGTGAGAGCCTGCTGACATTTGAGAAGGGCGACTACACTCAAATCCTCTTCCTGGCCACGAATGTGAGTCGAGTGGGGGAGGGATGCTAAGAGTGACATCTGTCTGTGCTGGGGGATGCGGATGGTGCCCTGCCGCAAGCTAGAACCAGGGAGTTTTCCAGGGCCTCCTGGGGTGTACGGCAGAGGTGCGGCCTGGTGAGACTGAAGCCCCACCGTGAAGTGCTCAATCTCAAGCCTTGGCTTGCCTGCTGGGAGCTGGGCTTTCTGCACAAGTTGCTGCAGTCTAGTCTCTTGGGCAAGCGAGATTCAGCTTTTGTTCAGGACAGTGGGAGCCTCCCAGCTGTACCTGGGAAGAGTTGGGGGGCCAGTTCCTGACAGGGGCTGTCCCTCCCGAAGCACTCAGCGCAGCCAAGCAGAACATGATTTCTCTCGAGTTTTCCCGGAGAGCGCGTGCCCTTGCTCGTCCCCTCTCCCCAACCCGGGTGCTGAACCTCACTGGCTGTCCCGGCAATGCGGCTGTTGAATGGCACCACAGGGGCGCGGGCGCTGCCTGTCTCCTCACTCTGATGAAGGACTCTGCCACTCCCTAATGGCTGCAGAGCCCAGAACATTCTGTGCCCGGTGGTGCTGTCTGTGCCCTGCAGACTAGAAAAACCAAAGGAAGCGGCTGAGGCTGGACTCAGGTCTGGGATTTTCCCACAGCCGGAGGCAGGCTCTGTGGATGTGGCTACTTTAGACCTTGGCTTCCATTTCTGGCCAGCACTGTAGGTTAGTGAGATGCTTGGAAAGTACCTGGTGACAGAGCTTCCTTCTGCTTGGCTCATCCCTGGGACGTCCCTGTCCTGCAGAATGAGGCCCCCTTCAGCAAGCTGTATAAATAGGGTATCTTGTGTACCAGGTGTCTGGCTCTGGGGCAGGGCCGCAAACCGTGTGACGGGGGGGGGGGAACAGAACAAGGTTACCCCAGTGGGAGACGACATATGGCATAGCTGCTGAGACTGTCCCTCCCTCTCCGGCCGGGTGTGGGCCTGCCTCCCTTTCCCAGGAGGGTCTGTGCCCAGGAGAAGGTGGACCCTGCTGAGTGACATAGCACAGATCCGGGCATGATCGTTATGGTACGGCTCCTCCTGCCTGACTCTCTAGAGAAATTGGCCAGGGTTTGATGTCGCACTGTCACCTGGGCAGGAGTCCAGCTGTAGCGTCAGAGGGGAGGAGCAGGTGGGCTGAGGCGGGCGTCCTGGTACAAGCCAGCCTGGCTGGAGGAGGAATGTCAACTGGCTTGGAGACCTTACCTGGGGGAACAACCTCTCCCTTCGTTTGCAGGGTGTGCTGCTGAGTGAGCTGGTGCGGGTGAACAGCCAGGTAGACGGGCTGTTGCTGCAGGAAGTGACAGTGCTGGGTGTCCCCAGCCCGCCCCAGAGGGTTCTAGCTAACGGCGTCCCTGTCTCCAATTTCTCCTATCACGCGGACACCAAGGTAAAGACACCTGCGCTTCCTGCCTCATTGCTCTTGTGCTTATTCTGAGGGCTGCAAAATGGGCATCTTGTTCCTGCCCTTGGAAAGGGGAGACCTGCCTGCTCTGGCAGGGGGACCCCAGGGATCACTGCCCCCAGGGAGAACAGTCACAGAGGAGCATCCTGCCCTGGCAGTTGGCGCTGGAGCTGCTGCTGTGGGGAGAGGAACAAGGAGAGAGGTCAGCCTGGATTCTGAGGGTGCAGTGAGGGAGAGTTATTTAAAAGTGGCCTGAACAGAGCTCAGGAGAATAGAACAATCCAGGGCCCCATCAGCTCTGAGTTCCTGGATTCTCTGTGGAGGGGAGGGGCATGGAAAGGGTTGGAGGAGATGTGGAGACCCCAGGGAGTGTGTAGCGGAGTCGGTCTTGATGCTGTGTCGTTATTGGGGGTCAAACGTGCTGCTGCTGTTTGTGGTGGGCTGTGGGGATCCTTGTGGGGGGGACTCGAGAGCTGAGTGTGGATGAGATCAAGGGTTCTCTGGGAATCACTCTGAAGATCTCGGCAGCGAATGAGATGTCGTCTCTAGGGCATCTGCGTTTAATGGAGCTGGAAGTGTGCCGCGGAGAGAGTTCTGTAGAACTCTATAGGAAGATTACATCCCCTGCACCCCATAGATAGAGCATCTCCAGGCAGTGTTCAGGGTGTGCTCACCTGGGGGGCAGAGGGTATTCACATTGCCTTGATGCAGTTGGTGCTGATGGAGAGCAGGTCCCCAGACAATCTGTTGTCACCCACCCTGTCCCCAGAGGCTGTCACTGACATGGAGCTCCCCTCTTGTCTTCTCAGATCCTGAGTATCCCGCTCTCTCTCCCAATGGGGGAGCAGTTCATGGTCATCTGGTCCTGAGGCACGATGGGACGCCTGCCTAGTTCTGCTCCTCTGCACTCCGGTGAAAGAAAGAAGTCATCAGTCAATGCAATGCAATTGCTCCATGCTGCCTTCCCTGCAGGAGCAGATTGTGTCCTGTGACCTCCAGGAGTGGAGGGAGGTTGTCCGGGGAAGCTGTGCTTTAGGAACCGAGCAGCATTTCTCGCTTAACTCCGGTGTTCTGGGGTTGAAAGTTCTTGGCTCTTGGGTGCTTAGGGGCAGACTGTGGATCTGCAGAACCAGCCAAGAGCTCCTTGCCACAGCTGTCCCCAGTAATGCTGCACAGGTGTATTGGCTGCTTCCGAATCTGATTTAAGCTGCTGATTAACCCAATGGCCGAACTCCCATTCACTTCACTGGAGCAGGGCTGGGTCCTGGGGGTGGGGAGGAACCAAACTTTAAATCACTTCGCAAGTGGGCAGCACAGTCACTAGGGGAAGGAATCAGAGGGCTCAGTGTCTGCAAAGATAATCAGCTGCAGTTTCTAAAGCCATGAACCTTCCCAAGGCTCAGACACGCTGGCCGAGGCTCCAGCTGCATTTGGCAGCGACAGTGCGTCCTGTGATGGTAGCAGAACTGGGACCCTTGTTACTACGAGACTTGCACTTTTATTTCCTGTGCCAAATGGGTGCGCAGCTCGGGGCTAGCTGGGGGCAGGTGGAGGGTCTGTCTCCTGGTCTGAAAGCAAAGGAGACATCTTGGTTTAAGGCTTGAGAGTGGCAAGGCCTGCCCCAGAATGTGCTTGTGAGGATGCTTGCTGGGGTGCAGTAGTTCTTAACGTAGTCACCATTGTGGGCTGCATCCAGTACTACCTGTATGGCCCTGAGGATGTCCCGTGGGCCGCAGGCTGAGAACCACTGCTGGGGTGAAGGGGTGGGGGGACGTGCCTTCCCCTGCTGTGTCTGTGCGTTGGGCGTGCCCTGGATGTGAGGAGTCGTCAGCCTGGCCTAGACAAGCGCAGAGGGACGGGCTGTGGATGGCTGTGGATCCTCACTGCAGTGGAGCTTCCCGCTCTTCTTGGGGGATTTATTGCTAATAAAGGGCCACCGTGAATGTTCTTTTGACCTTGGCTTGTGCGGACTTTGTGTGCAGAGTAAGACGGTTCATTGGTGCCAGGAGGTTACTGGGTCCCCAGGTTCCCTGGTGGCAGATGCTGGGCTTCTCCCCAGGACTGTCCTCTCCTAGCTGGCCCCACGTATGACATTTTTTTCAACTTACCCGAGGTGCCTATTGTGAATCCCTGTCCCATGCTCACAGGGGGAGGGAGCCCTGTCTGTGCCCACCAGGGGAAGCTCTCCCCAGCCCCTGGCTGCTGGCAGCACAAGGCTCTCCGCTCCGGGCTCCGCGAGCTCGCTCTTTCCCTCTGCAGGCTACCAAGTTACACCCCCCACGTTGTTACACTGGCGGGCCCCATCCGCTATCTTCTGGGACACCTGCAGTGTGCATTGGTCTGCTGCTTCCATGGAACAGTGCAGCTCAGCTTTCTGTTTTCACCTCAATTCAGCACCCTCCTTAGCACAAGGCACTTAGACGGGGTTATGGTAAAAACCAAATAGAAGTGCATTTCACAAAGCTTGGGATAAAGATTTAAATAAAAGCAAGCGTTGGGGTTTGGCAACAGAAGGTTACAGGTAAAAGGTAAACGTAAATGCTGTCTGTAGCCCATGCTTGTTAACACAAGCCTGGTAAGGTGCTTTCCTTTCCTGCCTGGTAAGGTGTTTCTCACCGAATGGTCCGTTCCTGCAGCGCTTGTCCAGGCCAGAGAGCTGACGCACAGTGGGACGTTAGGATCAAAAGCCCAGAAGATGCTTTGCTCTGACAGTGAAGAACTGGAATTCATTGCTTATGTAAATCCCCCCAGCTCGCTGCATTCCTGACCCACATTCACCCAGAGTCTGCGCTGAACTTTGTGTGGCAGCTGGCAGCACCGTGCATCTGAGATTTCAAAGCCAAATGTGGATCAGGCTGTAAGCTCCTAATATTTGGTTAAATATTCCCTTAAGCTCTCCCCTGTGCTGTTGGAGCCTTACGTGGTTCCTGTTCGTTTGTCAGAGCAGACGTGCACAGCACGGTGTAGATGGAGGGAAAAACCAGTCCCTACCCCAAGGGCCATATCATCTACAAGACAAACACCCTGCGGTGCAGCGGATGGAAGTTGCTGGAACGTGGGGTTCTTCGCTGGGAGGGTGACAGCATGGTGCTGGGGGTGCATGTGTAATAACGGAGGCGAATTTGCATCATGATTCACAGCTAGGTAATAAGCATGAGGTTACTGAACTAACAGCCACCTGTGCCTATGGTGCGGCAGAGCACGTGCCGTCTGTTCCCAAAATCCTTCAGGTGCAGCCAGTCATCTTCCTGCAGTTGCCCTTGTGCAGAAGCACTAAAGAACGTAAAAGAAACTGACCACCTTTCTCTGGGGCTGCTTGGCTCCCTGCCCTAGCTTTTCAGAGATTATATCCCCGCTCTAGCGTTCTATTGTTTCACTCCAAACCCCTGGAGATGGGATCGTCTCCTCTCTCCGGCTGGTTAGGAGAGTACTAAAGCCCCTCTTACCTTCATCCCTCCTATAGGGAGAGGGCAAAGATGGCTCCAGCCGAGCTGTTGGAAATGCTGTACTGAGCTGGAGAAGGCGGGGGGGGGGGGAGGCTGGAGTGACGCCCAGTGAACTTTTTATTGGTCCAGAGTAAAATCCACAGCAAACAGACCTTGTTCCTCAAAAGCAATCCCACTGGACCCTGCCTGGGAGCCCATGCTCACCAGGTAACAGCCTAAATGACTCTGCCAAGGCGCCAGGACAGGCAGGACTATTCTGGTCTGCTTTGATGGGAAGATACCTCTAAGAAACCAATTGCTCTGGATCCCTTCTGGCAGGTTTCAATGAACAACTCTAGGTGCCTGTGTTATTCTTGGGTTGCTGGCATGGATTCCACCCTGGCACGGTGCCATCTCTTTTGTCTGTCACAACCCTGGATTTCCAGTAAGTAACTTGACCTGCCCTTCTATGCACGGGGGAGGAGCAACTGGGATTTCCCCACCTGCCCGGCATTCCTAGTGTCGGGGCAAGTCTGGCTGGAATGGGCTGTTCTCACCCCCTCTTCTTGTTCTTCACAGTGGGCTGCTTTGGTTAAACCCATTCTCTCTGGCATAGGAGTGAGGGAAATGATTATTCCAGAAGGGAGTCGGTGACTTGAAAATCAAGTTTCTGTCTACAAATTCTCCGCCTAGAGCGAGGAGTGCTGAGCTGCCATTGCCAGGCTGGCGCCCATTGAGCAAGGTACAACTGTGCAGCAAGTGGCAGCCCTTGTTTTCGGTGAGATTCCTCTCTGAGGCAGAGCAGAGACGCCTCTCTCACGCACTCGCTTCCTGTGCGTTGGGCAGGGCTTTGTGCAGAGTCAGTTTCGCTGTGGTGGCGATGGTTGGATGCACTTCCTGTCTCATGCCATGGCAGCGTGACACCATGGGAGCTCACGGGCAGGCTCTGACTCGGGCCGTTTACCTCCAGCACCAGCAGAGCTGAGCTGTGTGTGCACGGGCAAGCACCAGCCGGCAGGTTGGGTGGTGGTGCTCTCAGGCATTGAACACAGCAGCTGGGAGGGGAAGGGGCCACAAACAGCTGAAGCCCTAGAATCCTACGGCAAGGGAGCTTCCCCCTCCCACCAAAATAGAATTTTTTTTCAAGTAGTTTTAAAAAAAAAAAAAATCACAGGGAGAGTCCCATCCCCGAAGCTGTGCGGGATGAGATGCTTCCGGCCGTGCCTCAGTAATTCCAGAAGGGGAGCAGTGTCACCTGGGCCAAGTACAGAGCTTGCTGGATAAGCGGGGGATGGCGACAGGCCCAAAAATGTGTGACGCGCACTGTAGCGGAATGGGGGAAGTGACCCTGAATGTAGCCCTGGGAGTCCCATACATGGCTGCTGCCCCAGTGCCCACGGGGCTGGGACTGGATGAACTGTGGTGTCATGTGGGGGCTATCGTGGAACCTGTTTTAAAGTCCCAGCCAGCTCAGGCCTTGTTGCTGCCCCAGCATCATCTGCCTGCTGTAATCACTGGGGAGAGAACCTACCATCTCTAACTGGGGCAGCAAAGCCTACACTCCTGTCCTTAACCCTGGAGTGCTGCATCGTCCAAGCTAACAGCCAGAGGCAGACACCTGGGCTCGGTGCTCAAAGGGTTATATTCTTCCCCACCCCTTCTCCCTTTATGGCGTGTAGCTGATCAGCAGGTGAGGATGGAGACTGGGACTGAGAGAGCTCCCCCAGGCACTGTTAAATGCACCTCCTGGCTGAGCTGCGGGATCTAGCTGTAGTTTTCCCACCAAGGTGCGTCATACCCACCTGATGCCTGTTGTCCCCGAATCCCACATGCCATGGTGTTGCCTATTCCCTTAGCAATGGGAGGTCCAGCACAAGTTCCCCCCAGGCATACGGCGCGAGGGACACAGCCCAGCAGGAGATCTCCCAGAGCCTGCTGGAGAAGGATTCCCTCCGCAGGAAACTCTGAGCTGACGGACCAGATCTGTGAGCTGAGGAAGGAGGCCAGTCAGCAGCAGGTAGAGCTGGGCAGCAGGGTGCACGGGGTGAGAGGCTGGGGCCCTGGCACAGCTCCTGGGGAGCTCTTTGTACTGTGAAATCCACCTGGTGCCAGCTGTTCCTGTGCCCAGCCCAGAGGCCAAATTAGGGCTTTTTGGCCACCAGCCAAGACCCTCCAGGAGACATGAATCTGAGAGCAAAGGGCACAAGCTGGGATCCCATGTCAGCCCATCTGGTAACACCTGTCCCACACCCTCTTCCCACGTGGGAGTGCAGCCCTCATGGGCGGTGGGTAAAAACCACGGGCTTGGGGAGGCTAGCCCCTGGCCTGGCCCACCTCTTTCACCTGAGGGGGAGGGCAGGCCTAGATCCTCATTCCCCAGAGCTCCAGCAGCCTCCAGGAAGCAGGAGCCATTTGCCCTTGGGGGCCGCACGGGCCCGTCTCCACCCAGAGTGCTAATACGTACTCGAGCTTCTTGGCGTTTTTCTCACTGATGGAGACGAGGAGGAGGATAGGATAGATCCCCGCGGCGTGCAGGGCTTGCACGCACTCCAGCCCCACGTCCAGCAGGCTGTGCACGTCCTAGAGAGAACCAGGGAGAGAACAAGAGGGGCTGACACCAAGCGGGCTCACCATGTAGTAGGGACAAGTGCTGGCCAGGGCTGGGGAAAACACCCTGGCAAGAGCCAAAAAGTCTGCAGCCCGGGAGCATTACGGAGTCATTGTTCTGCTCTGGATACAGATTCACCCTTTCTGCTCCCCAGCAGGAGTCCGGGCTCCCAGCTGCCCACTACTGTTATGTGTATTGTGCAGTCACTAAGTCATGCTTCCCAGCAGGAGGCAGGCCTTGAACCCAGGAGTCCTGATTCCATCCCCTTCTCTAGCCGCTGGACAAACAGTGAAATCCTGGCTCTAAAGTCAATGGGAGTTTTTCAAACACTGCCTCTTCAGTCACTAGCCAGCTCTGTGCTCGTCACACAGCTCGGGGCATCCCCTCATGGAGTCTCCCGGTGGCTCTGTTTCAGGAAGGCACTGCAGCACCTTGGAGTGACAGATGAGCAGCTTCTGGACGGTGTGCGGAGAGAGGAGGTCCAGCTGAGAAAGAGCCCTGCCTGTACGGCACCATCGCCCCTGACACCTGGAGTGACCTGGATGCGCTTGTCAGGGCCGTGCGAGCAGCCGTCGCTGACGAGCAGAAGACGACTGTGTGGATAGAACAAGATCTTCACTGATCTCCCTGGACACAGGGTGGGGCGGAGGGGAACAGTCACTTTGGCAACTCTGCAAATGTCACCTATTTAAACCGAGAGGTTTTGGTTTGGGGTGTGGGGAGGGGGAGGTTTGAAAGACCCTCTTACCTAAAGGGTTAATAGACTTTGCAGCGCTGGGTGAGCCTCTTGCTCAAGCTGTAGCGGCTAGTGCTGTCAGCTCTGCAGGTCCCTGGTTCAGACCCTGGTGCTGAAGAAGATATCCGCAAGATGTCCTCCTGCCACCCGTCATCGTGTGAAAGGGCAGCTAGGGGTGAGCCGGGGCTGCCTTTGAACGGTGTCTATGGTGCCAGGGCGGGTCTCAGGGTGGGCAGGGCACCTCCACCTGTTCTCCTAGCCTGGCACTAGCTGCTCGGAAGTGCAGTCGCCAGCCTGCTTGCGCAGGGAGGGAGCACCAACTCTTCTAGGCCTTGCCATGTGCCCCGCCATGCAGGCTCCTCCCTGCCTGGAGCTGCCCCCACTGGTCTGCCCTGCTGTACTGGGTACCCCAGCTCCCTCTGGATCTCTTCGCACCCCACTCTGAGCCCTGTGGATAGCAGGTATCCAGGCCTGAACAGGGTGTGCTCATTCCAGGGACTGTAAATTCTGTACATTTTGCTAAATTAAACCTTCTTGTTACTGACTGTCACTGCGTGTTCAGACCCCTCCTGGCCCTCCCTGATGTGGTGACGCCAACTCCAATGTATCGGCCCTATGGAGAGTGGGCTCTCAGCTCCTCCATGACTAGTTGGAGACTGCCTGGCAAACGGGACAAAAGTCCCAATGTGGGGAGCTCCCAACAGCACAAGTCCCCACCTCTGGCTGCAGGAGGTGCTGTGGGAGCCACCGCAGGAAGAGCTACAGTGAGAAGTGGCTTCAGCACGAGATCGGCACAGACGTTAGCTTGTGAGTAAGCCGAGGACGTTCTCTTGGCGACTTTATTGAGACCATGTATTTGACAGCTTTCTGGTTGGCTGCAGTCCAGCGCTGCCTGTTGCCGGGTGCAAAGACACCCCACTGGAGGAGGAAAATGTCCGTTTGAGCTTCAGGGGCAGATGCTGTTTTGACACACAAAGCACATGCCATTTGTGTGAATGGGGGAGTGGGACCAGCCCATCTCTGGTTGCTGCCCCGCCCTGTGCTAGAGGGCGGGTGAATGGAGCTCTGGAGTGGCTGTGGGGTTGCTCTGTGGACCCTGGAGCCCAGGGGCTGCATGTTTAGGCACTTGATGTCTCATCTGGCAGACAAGCTAGCTGTTCCCTGGGGGTTCTGGGGCTGCATCAGGATTTGGGGAGGAGCCGAGGGCCAAGCAGGACCTGGGGCTGGGCTGGTGTAAGGAATGCAGACTCCAGCAAGGTGAGGTGGTGACTCACAGTTCATTGTAAAGTGGCTGGCACTGGGGGCTCAGTTTTTCTTCTAAAACGCCATCTGGGGCACACACCCAAGGGTCATTAGTGTCCCACTGCCACTTCAACAGATGGGCTTTGAGCAGCTCCAAGACCTCGGCGTACTGGGAGTCGGAAGCCAGATTCCGGTTCTCGGTAGGATCGCTGCTCCGGTCAAACAGCTCCCAGCGGTCCCGGTAATAGTACTGATGCAGGGTCTTGTTCCAATGGGTCGGCTGCCTGGCTCTGGTCCGGTTGAGCAGATCCTGGAAGGTTGGCGAGAGGTAGAAGTCCTGGTCAATAGGGAAAGGCATCCTGAAGTTGAGGTTATGGATCAGGTGGAACTGCTGGTGCTGGATAGCCCGCATGGGGTAGTACATGGTGACCTCATGGTGGCTCTGGCTGCTGAAGGCTGTGATCCAGGGCTGCTCTGACAGCAGGGCTGGCAGGAGTGATTTCCCAGTGAGCTGGACTGTCTTGGTGCCAAAGATGCTGTAGCTGGGATAGGGGATGGCGAACCAGTCCAAGATGGTGGGCGTGAGATCTGGAGAGGGGAAAAGAGGGTGACGTCCACAACTGGCAAGTGAAGTGGGACAGAACAACCACTGAAAAGAGACTCAGTCCCTGAGACAGGAGGGGGCAGAACCCAGTGGGAGGATGGAGGCCGCCCCGGGAATTGCAGCTGGGGCCTGCGGGAGTGATGGGTGCTCCCTGCCATTCTGGTGGGTTCGTCAGGGAGAGTCAGTCACCAGCAGGAGCTGCTGGAGGACAGGGCTCCTGGGCCTCTCTTACTGCCCCTTTCGTCTCTTTACACACTCACCCTCACTCCTTTGTTCCCCCACAAGAGGAGCCGAGCAGCCTCCTGCTTCCAGCCCCATGCCCTTTTCTCCTTCACACCCACTTCCTCCAGGCATCCCTCCCGCACTGATCTGCCCACCTTGCTGCAGCCCTGAGCCATTGTCCCCTGTTGGCTTGTGAGCCCTCTGGAGCTGGGGCCGGCCCTGTACATCCATGGGGTCACCCACCTATCCCACAGTCCCCTCTCCCTGAGGGCAGGGCACCTTCATGCTCTCAAACTCCGTCCTCCTCTTTCCGGCACCAGACTCGTTCCCGTGGATTGGGGATTACACAGCTCTCTCTCTTTGGGAAAGACAAGCAAATCCATCCAGTGGGGAGAGAGTCGCCTTTTGGGCTGTGGAGCCAGGGCTTCATCCCCAGCCATGCCCATGGTGTGAGCATAGGCAGGGGGATGACGACCCATGATTTGCATCGCTCTACTCAGCACTCTATGGGGGCCCCCCAGCCCAACTCCCCTAATGACCCCTGCCTCTGCCTCGGCCACAGAGGGAAAGTGACCGCTCTTACCCAACAGGCTGGCATAAGCCTGGCTGACCTGCCCCCAGCGCTCGGTGTGTTCGGGGGAGGAGACCAGCATGGGCTCCGCAGTGCCCGACCAGTACAGGTTGGTCCTGCCGCTGGGGAAGGGGATGCCATTGTCGGAGGTGTAAATCACCAGCGTGGAGTTGTGCAAGCCGGTGCTGCGCAGCTCCTCCAGGACCAGCCCAATCCCTGCGTGCAGAGAGAAGAGCAGAGCTGTGCGGCTGCTGGGGGGCACCTGAACGTTCACCCAGCAGGACGGCTGCCTCCATCCCAGCCCCCACCCCAGCTGAGGAAGGATTTTCTCCCCGCACCCAGCAAGACCCTGCGCTGGGGGCTCAGGCCCCCATGTCCTGCTGCCCGACCCCAGCTGGTACTTGCCTTGGTCCATGCGCCCGATTGTTGTGTACTGGGCGGCCAGGTCAGCGCGAGCGGCTGGAGTGTCTGGAACGAAGTATGGGAGCTGCAGGGGGAGGAAAAGCAGCAACTAGTCAGCGCTGGAGGCTCCAAGAGCCGTGGGGGTGGGAGACAGGAGGCGTCAGAGCTGAACTGAGGACCGAGCCCCTGCCAGTGACTGTGGCTCCATCTCTGTGCTCAGGGCTGCTCCCCTCCTAACCCCACTCACCTCCCAGAACTCCTTGCCAGGGGGAAGGGCCAGGGTCATCCCGAGACACCCCACACCTTTGCCTGCAGGAGCCTTCTTCCCCGCTCTGCTGCCCAGCTCTGGCCTGGAGCTTGGGGAGCTGGTTCCCTACAGACCTGTCCTACCTGCACATGCTCTGGGCTGTACGTCTGGGGCTTCCAGTCAGGGATCCAGCCCATGCCGCTCTCGCCATTGCCAAACTTCTCACAGAAGGCCCCGTACTGGGGCTGGGAGTGGCCACAGCGATGGGGGTCATGGAAGGCGATGTACAAGAAGAATGGCCTGGAAATCCCGAGAGGAGAGCTTGTGACTGCCGCGCTCGGAGGGGCTGACAGCACGGCTGAGCAGGAAAGGGCTGCTCAATCATTGCTTGATGCCTCCCACGGACCCCAATCCTAACCCTAGCTCTGGGCCACCATCCAGACCCGGTGAGAACACTAGCTCATGGCCAACAATGGGCTCCAACCAAAGCCTGGGGCTACCTGCACAGAGAAACGTCAGCTCATTTCACTTGTGATGAATTGAGACTTGAAGACAAGCCTTCAGAGCTGCAAAGCTGGTTCCCATAGAGCCCCTGAGGGTCCCCCAGATGAGCTGGTAACCCGATGGAAGGTGCTGACTGCTACATCTCCCTGTAACGCAGGCACGGGGGTACCCTGTGCATCAGGACAAGGGTGCTAGGAGGCAAGGTTGCTCAGTCCCAGAGAGAATCCTGCGGTGGCTGTGCAGGGCCTCACCTCTTATCCTGGCTCTGCAGGAATTTCCGGACAAGCAGTTTGATCCGGGTGATGTTTCTGCCCACCTGCAGCACAGAGCTATTCTCCTCAGTATACGCGAAATCAAAGGGATAAACCGTCTCTGGCCCAATGTGCTTCTTCCCAATTATCCCTGCAGGAGAAAGAGCCCCAGCAGGTCAGGAGCAAGCATGTGAGCAGGCAGTTAGAGCAGAGGATGCTGCTTCGGTCTTTCCATGCTTCCCCAGGGCGTGGTTAGAATTGCCCTGCTCTGATGCTTGAGGCAGCAGGGAAACACCAGCTTGCACAACCAAATGTGGCCTATAGATGCCAGATACAGAAGTGAAAGTGACTAGTCCGGGCAGAAGTGCAGACTCCACGCCCCAACTGGGGGGTGGGAGCAGGGGCTATAAAAATTGACGAATTAAAAAAAAATAATTTTTTAAATTGGATTTTTAAAATTTAAATTAAATCCAGGTTTAATTTAAAAAACAGACATATTTAAAATTAAATTTGATATTGACAATCTATGTTAAGGCCTAAACTTATTGTCTATTAAAATAATTTAAATTAAATTTAAAAAGTAGTATTTAGCAATACGTTTGCATCCTTCTGATTAGCAAAATGAAGCACCAAATGTAGTATAAAGGCTGAACATTTAGCTGCAAATTGACATGTTTGAATGGTTACCAACCAATGAAAATCAACCTCTCTTTAGGAACATGAGAGAAGGACAAATGCAAAGCAAGGTTAAAATTGTGATTTAAATCAAGGTTTCCTGCTTGCTGATTTAAATCATGACTAAATCGGTGATGTCAATCACTTTGATTTAAATCGTGTGTGTGTGTGTCTCTCTCTCTCTCTCTTAATGAAACCTGTGTAGTGGGGCAGTATCTTGGCACACGTTTAACTGCCCAGCTCTCACAAGAGAGGGGTTCAGTGAGATCAGTGTGGGAAGGGAAGGGAAGGGGAATGGCTTTGCACACTCTTCCCCTCCCCTGTCTTCCCAGCACCCTGGCTGTTTACCTGTCCGGATATGTGCCTGGCTGAGCAGCAGGGGAAGACTCTGCACCTTGTCAAAGGAGTTGAAATGGTGCACGTCCTGGTGCAGCCCATACATCCCATTTTGGTGCTGCAAAACAGAGACAAATAATGAAACAAATTGGCCAGGAATGCACGTCCCTGCACCGGCCGCCCTGTAGAGCCAAACCACGTCCGTCTTCAGGTGCCATGGGCAGAGCGTGTGCTACCACTGAGGCACCAGACACTGGGACTGGGCAACAGGCCATCAAGGGAAAGTGGGAGAAGACCCATCACTTAAGCTATGGACAAAGCCCCAGAGCAGGGAGTGTAGGGAACGATCCTTGATGAGCCTAGGGAAGGACTAGCTGAGCTATGCTACTGGATGCCTCACAAATGCGGATAGCCAGTGTCCTCTCCTGGCCGCTAGGATGGGCCCAGCAAATGCCTGAGGCAGCAGAACCACCGGCAGAACAGTGGCTCGGGAAGGCCCTACCTGGGGTAAGCCGGTCAGGATGCTGGCCCTGCTGGGGGAGCAGCTGCTGACGGAGGTGAAGGCGTTCCGGAAGATGAGGCTGCGCCTGGCCAAGGCGTCCAGGTTGGGGGTATTGATGGCCGAGTTGTTGTACACGCCGCTCTCAAAGCCGCCATCGTCCGCTGTGCCCCAGGGAGAAGCAGGGCAGGCTGTGAGCTCAGGGACCACGTGGGGAGGCCCAACTGCAGGGGCTCTGATGCCCCAGGGGCTCTGTAACTGGCACTAGAAAAGAGGGGGTATTTGTCCCCCCGGCTGGTCCACAGGAGAGGTTACTGAGTCTGCTACAGGTGCCAGCGGGGAGACTGTCCTCTAGCTCACGGGGCTGATGCTCATGCGCCTGTTCTGCGAGCCCGAGTTCAAATCCTGCCATGGGCCCTGCAGTGTCCAGGCCTTAGCAGTGCACTAGTTGTAGTGAACCAGGCAGCAGAGCCCCTCACTGCTCATGGCTCCCAGCTGCTCAGGCAGTTCCTGTCCCAGGGGCTGCAACAGGGACCCTGCAGTTAGTCAGAGCAGTGACTCCGGAATCCCCTTCTTGCAGCTGCTCCCATGGGTGAGAGTCACGGCTAATGATTTCATGGCCACTAGGAGCTTCTCTAGGGGGCTCCCCACGGTCTGGCTGCCTGTGTCCAGGTGACTGGGGAGTCTGGTCTAGGGGCTGGTTGCTGTTCTCAGGGTGTGGGTGCCAGGAGAGTCTAGCTTTGGGTGCCAGGTCCCCGTGCCCAGTCCAGGAGCCATCCCTAGGGCCTGGGTGCCAGTGGGCCCGGTCCAGTGGTGGCCCTGCTCCCCCGGTGCCAGGGTGTCCGGTCCGGGGGCTGGTCCCGCTCCCCAGGGGCCAGGGTGTCCGGTCATGGGGCTGGCCCCGGCCCCGCTCCCCAGAGGTCAGGGGGTCCGGTCCGGGGGCTCTCCCCCCTCCTTAGAGGTCGGGTTGTCCGGTCCGGGGGCTGGCCCCGCTCGCCAGGGGTCCGGTCCGGGGGCTCTCCCCCCTCCCCAGGGGTCCGGTTGTCCGGTCCGGGGGCCGGCCCCGCTCCCCAGGGGTCCGGTCATGGGGCCGCCCCGCTCCCGGGCGCCCCCCGGGCCGCACTCACCCACGATGAGCAGCACGTGGCGAGCTCGGCCCCGGCCGGCCCAGCCCAGCGGCAGGGCGAGCAGCAGCAGCAGCGGCGGCGCCCAGCGCAGGCCCATGGCGACCTGCAGCCCGGGCCCCTCCCGCAGGCCCGGCCGCCCCGCTGCGGCTCCGCCCCGGGCGCGTCACGGGAGCCGGGCCGGGGTCCGGGCTGGCGGCGGCGGCGGCTGGCGCGGGTGAGTGCGGGGCGGACACAAGCGGGGCGACCCTCGAGGGCCGGGGCAGCCCGAGCTCTGCGGGGCCCCCGGGCGCCTCCTGTCCTGCCCTCCACCCGGCCGTTCTGTTCCGCAGGGCAGCCCCTGTCCCGGGGCTCCCGGCTGGAGGTGCTGGACCTTGGGGTGCTGCCGCCGCACCCCCTGACTTGAAGCGGTTCCATCATAGCCAGGGTTTGACCGTGTGCTTCAGTGGCTCTTAGCCCCCCCCCATACAAAATTGCTCCACTGTCGCGGGCAGGAGCCTCGCCCTGCTCGGGGTCTCAGACGGACACGGGGTTGGGCCGATGATCCGTCTAGCCCAGATCCTGTCTCCCACACTGGCCACTGCCAGGGGCTTCAGAGGGAGTGAACAGAACAATCATCCAGGGATCCCTCAGTCCCCGGGGTCCAGTCCCAGCCTCTGGCAGTCAGAGGCTTAGGGACACCCAGAGAATGGGGTTGCGTCCCTGACTGTCTTGGCTCATAGCTATTGATGGACCTGTCCTCCATGCACTTACCTAATTTTTTTAACCCAGTTGTACTTTTGGCCTTCATCACATGCCCTGGCAAAAGTCCTACTGGGTGGCGGTGTGTGGTGTGAAGCAGTGCTTCCTTTTGTTTTCAACCTGCTGCCTATGTATTTCATCAGGTGACCCCTGCTTCTTGTGTTATGTGAAGGAGTAAATAACACATCCCTATTCACTTTCTCCATCATAACGTTCATGACTTTATAGATCTCTATCGTATCCCCTTTAGTCACTTCTTTTCTCAACTGTACACTTCTAGTCTTTTTGATCGCTCCTCCTATGGAAGCTGTTCCAGATTGCTGGTCATTTTTGTTGCCCTTCTCTGTACCTTTTCCAATTCTAATGTATCTTTGTTGATATTCCTGTGTGAAATGAAGTTTATTGTGTCCCTCAGCGTGGGTCTTTGTCACCTTGGCCCTGCATAGGTGGAGAGGTGTATGCAGCCTGTCCCTGCCATGGATCCAGCTAGCACTGACTGTTCTTCCTCTGTTCTTGGCCCTTGGCTTTGTAAAATAATCAGAGCAAACTAGCCCCTGCTGGGTGACTTACTGCCCAGACCCATGTGCTGGGCATTTCTGGGAACAGGGCGGAGGCTCGCTCTTTCTTTCTTTGCAGCCCCATGTAAAAACTCTATTTCCTTCTCTTTGCCAAAGAGAGAGAGAGAGAGAGAAACCAGTTGAGCAGCACTCTGCCCAGGCCAGCTCCTTGGGACCCACTCCCTGCCCTGGAGTGCAGCTCACCAGTGTCCCTCTGGGATACTGTTCCAGGAGAGGGAGCCAGAGTCCATTCTCGGCGGGGGGGCAGAAAAACTCCACCGAGCAAGTTCTCTGCACTTGCCCCCAGGGCCAAGGCTCTGCCTGAGGAGACCTCACCAGGTGAATGGAGGAGGTGGAGGTGTCCCTCAGTCTGGGCCTTGATAGGAGACTGGAAGGAGAGGAGTCCATTGGTTGGTCTATAAATGGAAAGACAGTGCCCCGTGCATCCCTGCCCAGCCTCGGCTGAGTCTCTGACCCTCCTTCCCATGCAGGTCAGTTGGCGAACCAGAGAACTCTACTGAACAGTGCTGCTGAGGAGACTGTCTTCTCCCGGTCACCATGTCCCCTGAGATCGTTGCAGGGGATTCTAGCGGTGCCCTGACAGACCCAGCTGAGCCTGGAGCATGTTACACACTGGCCTGAATCCCCAAGAAAGCTGCCATGGCAGAGTGGGACCGAGAGGCCCCCGAGCGATGCTGCTCCTACCACACAGTGCAGAGGAGGCTCCCTGTCCTCAGGTGGCTGCCCCAGTATTCTCTGCAGTGGCTGCAGCTCGATCTCATCGCTGGCGTGACCGTGGGCCTGACTGTCGTGCCACAAGCGCTGGCCTATGCCGAGGTGGCCGGCCTGCCAGTTCAGGTGGGTTGCTTGATTCTAGAGCCGGAGGGTTGTGCCGGGGTGGGTGGAAGCAGCTGTTGCAAGTTCCTTTGCAGAGTCATCTTGAGGCAACCAATAAGTATTGTTTCCCCTCCTCTTTTCACAAAGGGACCCCAATGCCTCAGTGCTGGGGACACTGAGAAGTACATCCCTTGGGCTGTCCCTGGCATAGGCGTGTGCTGATCTGATCAATGCAGGCTCCTCACTTGGCCGTACATACAGCCAAGCTTAGAGCTCACTCTTTCCATGTGTGAGTAAGTCCACAGTGTCCTCTTTATAGCACCTACCCCAAATGCCACTACAGGCTGGATGTTCCCCAGCTGCAGTAGCTAAATGTCCAGTGGTATTGGAGGAGTTTCCCAGTCACAGCACAGAGGATATTGTAAATACTGCCACACAGTAAACCTCAATGTTTTAATGGTAGCCACTGCAAAAATGCAGAGTTTTGAGCATTATAAAGGGGGCACTGTTCACAGTGGGGGCGATTACAGTGGAGGGAGGTGCTTGCATATCCTGGCAGAATGCTGAAGATTGCAACAGCAGGGGGGCTGAGTGGGTGTTAGCGAGGCAGTAACACACGGCAAGGTGAGTGGCAGGGCACATTGGGGGGCTGAAGGCAGGCCATGTTCCTCTTTCAGAAAGTGTGTGGTACAGATATCAGGGTGACAAACATGTGACAGACATTTCTTCCAAAGATTGCCCAGTATGTTCCCCTGGGATACTTCCCTGGCCAGACCCTTTGCTAACCAATCACAGCCATCCTTTCAGAATGCCCAGTTCCTGGCATGATCAGAGCAGGTTCCCAGGTCACTGTGATTCTGGCGCTGAAGGCTCTGTTTGTTCCTGTGCAGTACGGTCTTTATTCCTCCTTCATGGGCTGCTTTGTCTACTGCCTTCTGGGGACCTCAAAAGATGTGACGCTGGGTCCAACGGCCATTATGTCGCTGATGGTCTCTTCCTATGCGTTCCATGACCCTGCCTATGCCATTCTGCTGACCTTCCTGTCAGGCTGTATCCAGCTAGCCATGGGTCTCCTGAACCTCGGTGAGATGCTGCGGCCATGTTAGGCCTTATTTTTGTATGACGCTTCTCATTCTAGCAACTTGTCTCCGCAAGAAATGTCTCTGCTGTTGTCCAGCTCTGACTTGTAAAGCCTTGCATTCTGCATGTGTGTGCATGCTGCAGTCTGTACCTAGGAGAGCAGCTTCCTTATAGCAACTTCCATCCTTTGCAGGTTTCCTACTAGACTTTGTTTCCTGCCCCGTCATTAAAGGGTTTACCTCGGCCGCTTCAGTCACCATTAGCTTCAACCAGGTCAAGGTAGGACCTTCTCCTCTGTATGGCCTTCTCTGTCTCTTTAGTTTAACTTGCCGAGTGGCCTAATGCAGCCTTGGAAAATTGTCAAATAAATTCACTGGCCCAGCTGCACAGTCCATCGAGCTCGGCGCAGTGATATCAGTGGAAACATGAAGGATACTTCACTGGCCCCTCAAACAAACAAGCAAACAGAGTTGCGCCAGATGAATGCACTAGAAGGATTTTGCAAGGTTGGTGTGATGGGGTGAGTGCCCCGCACTGCCATGCTGGTGACCCATAGTGGGTTCCTCGCTCACTCCCAGAGCTGAGATCATGCTCAGTGCTGGGGCAAGTGGAGGTGATGTTCTGCCCATTGGCTGGGCTTCCTGGGTGACCTGGTCATTACGCTGTGTGGACTAAGCTTTGTTTGCTTCCCTTGTAAATACACTGTCCTCCTCTCGGCTGATGTGGGGGCTATGGGGGTGCTGCGGAGACAATCAGTATCCTCTGTGTGCTGTGCTGTGTGATTTTTCTCTACAGGGAGGGATGTGGGGGGCTGAGATTGGCTGTGAGGTTTGACTGGTCCATGGCTTGGCCAATCCTCTTCATTCCTTGTGGTGATTTTAGGTATTGCCACATTTCCTTTGTGGTTGACTGTAATCAGAATGGGATGTGGGTCAGCATATGCTTTGCAAGGCGCCAAACAACAGAAATCATCAGCTAATCTCTTATGGTTTTATCAAGTGCTCTTTCTGGGAGGAACCTCCGAGTTCTTTTAGCCACATTCGCTGTCAGCCTCTGGTGACATGTGAGAACTCGAGAGGAGGCAGCTGGACAGTCGTGGGTCAAGGAAAGCACCCCAGTTTGAATACCATGTTTGGGAGAGCCTCTCTGCTTGCATAGGAAGCAGGACTCTGTCTCCATGGGGCTGGGGCTGCCTCAGCACCAGACATCTGGGAGAATGGGAACTGTCTCCCCACTGAGCCGCCAAAGTTGCCTAGGGGCGGGGGAAGGATCTGGATAAAATTCCTTGGCCAGAGGTTTGCACACAGCTACGTGGTCTGGTCCCTGATGAAAGCTCCCAGGTAGCAGACACAAAAGACACTGCATGGGCCAGCGCCATGGGGAAGGGAAGGGTCCAATCCCATGCAGCTGTGGTCTTTCATTGGGGGTACCTGTCAGGTGCATTTGGGAGCTCGGGCTATGCTGGTCTTTCACGGGGCATTTGTTTGTTTGCACAGAACATCCTGGGGCTGCACAACATTCCACGACAGTTTTTCCTGCAGGTGTATCACACCTTCCAAAGAATCGGGGAGACCAGGTCAGCAGACATCTCTGTGCTCTTCCTTGATCATTCCTTCTACCAACATCCTGGCGTGGCTGGTGTGGAGGTGGGGGGAATGCAGGGCTGGGAAAGGCACCGTGAGAATAAGGTGCAGCTGCCTGCTGCATCCTCTGTCAGGTCACACCGGGCACAAGCAGACTCTGCCCAGTGCCCTGTGCCAACATGAAGCTATACTCCATGCCCTCCATCATGTTGGATTGGTTTGGGGCATGAGGACGTATGGGATAAGCCTGACTGTTCGTGGCCTCTCCAGTTGCCGGGGTGGGGGAGGATGGAGCAGAAAATGGAGCTATGAATTCTCTCCCCGCCCAGTCCCATCAGTAGAGCAGGGCACTGAGCCCGTCGGCGAGTTGCCAGTCCAAAAGTGCTGAGCACCAAGCAGTTACTTGCATGGCTCCCAGTTCAAACCAGCCCTGGGACCGTCTGTGCCTCACACTGCCCAGGCAGCCCAAGCTTGTGAGCTCAGTTGTCTCTGTGCCCCACCTTGTCCTGCCTCTGTTGGCTGCCCCTGTGGTGAGGAAATTACTGGGTGTAATGGGCACATGCTACTTACTGCTCAGCAGCACCTCCTTGTGGCTTATCTGGGGAATTAGCTCACCACTGTCTGCGCCCCATTCTGCAGTCGGCCAGCACCTTGACTTGCTCTGTAGTCCCCATCTTGCTGGTCAGGAGCCGCAGTGCTTCTCCTTTGTGGGTTAGCCCACCAGCCAAGACCACTGTCCAGTGTCTCTCCCTGTCCATTGTGCTGACTGCACCACTCCCACAGTGCTTTGTACGGGAACCCAGGCCTCCCTTCTGTACCCGGTTCCAATCTGGGGATCTTCCAACCGGCAGCTCAGGTCTGTTCTCTCAGCCCTCAGTGCCCCTTCCCTGGGCTGCTTCCTTCCCCCAGTATCAGGGAGCAGGACTGACTGAGCCGCCCCGAGGCCAGCTCCCTGGCTGTAGAGCAGCCGTATTGGGATCCAGGCTGGCTGTAAAGCAGCCCTATTTGTTTCTGCCCATGTGAGCTTCATCCCCGATTAAGCCTCCTTGGGGTCTAGCTTCCCTCCAGGTGCAGCCGATAGCTAATTGGCCTCTCTTGCTTCTGTTAACCTTCCAGAGCTCATGTGGGGTGAATGCCCCATCACACAGGGTTTTCCCTGTGACTCCACACCCCGGCACAGCCCTGTCTATCCTTGATCCATTTTGGGCACTGAGGGCAGAGTACATGCCCTTTGCAGCAGTGGCGGTGAGGGGCTGAAACAGGGGGAGGGAATGGTTGTCCCTGGCCAGTTCCGGTTGGAAGTGGATCCTGCTCCACTGATTCCTGTCAGGTTTCTGACCTGGGTCCTTCTCCCTGTTCCCTGATAACTGATCTGATTGTGGCAGAGACGAGTCTTCTCGCTCAGAACTGGAGCCTGGGCTGGGCTGGGCCCTTCCCATGAGAGAAAACCTTTGCAGCTGTGATTGCAGTATGTTGCGACACATCCCGGATTTGGTCTGTTTGCAGGGCTGGGGATGCTCTCTTGGGGCTGGTCTGCCTGGCAGTGCTTATGGGGCTCAGGGCAATGAAAGGCCACATCCCCAGGATCCGTCGGGTGGAGCTGTTGTCCGTCAGGATCAGTCGTCTTATCATCTGGGCCACAGCAACAGGTTAGTTGACTGCCCTGCCCAACTCTGACTTGCTCTTCCCCATGGCAGCTCCTGTAAGGTCCAGGAGTTGTGCCAGGGTCACAGGGTGATCAGGAGAAATGAGGACCCTGCAAAGAGGAAGAAACAGGACGTTGTGTGGTTGCAGCAAATGCCTGCTGGGAGAGTGCTCTGGCCCAGGCTGGCTGTGGGGGGATGTGATGGGCTGTGGGGCCGTTCACCACTAGGCCCAAATCTGGCCCATGCTGGCAGGGCCCACAAGTTGTTCCAATAGGATGGCTGCTCAGGGGCCCTTGTGTGAGATGGGTCTGTCCCCTGGAGAGGCAGTGGTCCAAACCACTGTCCTGACCGGCAGTGCCTGGCCCTTTGTGGGCAGCCCCTACAGAAAGGGCCAGGACTGAGTGGAGACTGAACGCCCCTTGCACAGTCGGTCTCTCCAGGGCAGGGCTGAGGCCTGCTGGTGGGAAGTTCGTTCTGCTGCTGCCCCTGCTCTTATGGACAGCAGGCATCCACCTGAGCTGGAAAAAGTCCCCAGTGCATGTCCCTCCACTATGCCCATCCCCACTGGGCTTGGAGCGATGCTTTCACCCTGGTAATTTCCTCTCTGATGTAGCTCGCAATGCACTTGTGGTCCTGTTTGCTGGCCTGGTCGCCTACTCCTTCCAGGGGATGGGCTCCCAGCCGTTCACCCTCACTGGGGCGACACCCCAGGGGCTCCCTCCCTTCCAGCTGCCGCCTTTCTCCAAGGCCGAAGCCAACAGCACCGTGCCCTTCAGCGAGATGGTGCAGGTGAGTGGTGATGGGAGCGGATGGGATCGTGCCAGGTTGGTGCTCTAATTCTGTACCGTACCTTTAAATGGCTGAGCAAGCTTGAGAGAGATGGGATTCCAATGGGAATTGGGGGTTCTCCCCTTTGCCCCTTTCCCTCCAGTTGGGGAGCAGACAGGGCTGGATGCATGGAGCCTTGGGGTGACCTGCCCTCCAGCATGTATGTGCACAGGGTTGGTGGAGCGAGGGGTCCTGTCTACCCTCGTCCGGCTGAGCTGCATCATGGGAGATTTCCTCTTGAGACTCGCACTTCCTGCTGCCCTCAGAGATGGGGGGACAGTGCAGAGGGCACCATCTCCTGCGTCTGCAGCGCTCTCTGCCATGATATTCATGCTGGCCTCTTCCATCCCCTCCCCAGGACCTGGGAGCTGGACTGGCTGTGGTGCCGCTCATGGGTCTGATGGAGACCGTCGCTATTGCCAAGGCCTTCGGTATGGTGTCGGTTCTGTCGTGCTGTGTTTCAGGCTCCCTCAGCCTTCGCCCCTCACATGGGGAAGGGTCTGGAGTCAGCTGCCACTGGGCAGCAGTGGGGAAGGCCCCTGGGGTGCGATCTTCCACATGTCAAAGAAAAGCACTGGCGGTGCAGGAAGGAAGTGCTTGGGGGCTGTCCCTTGGAGTGTAGGGTCAGCGGATGGGGCAGGAGGATCACATGAAACATTCCCCCACAACTCGGCATTTCCCCCTGTAGTTTATTGTCCTGGTGAGGCAACTCCTGGATACCAGAAAGGGGTAGGGAGGTTCCCCACACCCCAAGGTAAGAGGTCAGTGTTGGTAAGGCCTGTTATTGCTCTCCAGGTGAGGGGAATGTGACCTGCAGGATGAAGGTGGTGAAATGAGCCACTTCTCAGGGGTCCCGTGGAGCCTGTGACACACGTCATTCCCCCGCAAAGGCTGACTCACACCTCCATGCGCCCTGCTGCCCCCGCGCCCGCTGGGTTCTGGCACAGGGTTCGTGGGAAGCTCTGGGATAAAGGGGTGGGGAATTCTGCCCAGTCACCTCCTTCTTCTTTCAGCGTCGCAGAACAATTACAGAATCGACCCCAATCAGGAGCTGCTGGCGATGGGTAAGAGCTCAGCCAGGGTGGCGGGGGATTGCCAGTACATGGTGTTCAGGGTTGGGGGAGCCTCGCTCCAGCCTGGCTGAGGCGGGGTTGGGAGTCCAGCCTGGGGACTGAACTTGGGGGGACCCTTGTCTGCTAATTGGAAGGGGCCTTGGTGGTGGCTGCCCCTCACCGAGCTGGAACTGATGGGATGGAGGGCCCACTCTGCCCCCCCACCCCAGGCAGTATCTTGACTCCCCTCCTGACTGCATGGTTCACAACATCCCGTCTCTCCCCCCACAACAGGCCTCACCAACCTCCTGGGCTCCTTCGTCTCCTCCTACCCCGTCACTGGCAGCTTTGGGCGGTGAGTAGCACCATTGAGGCTGGCAGCCAGTTCGGCAGGCAGGCCGGCCTTGTCAGGGCACGGGGGATCCTTGATAAGGGGCTGGGTGAACCCAGTCAGGGCCTGGGTTTGGATCCCAGCCAGTGGAGAGGGGCCCTTTTCCCTCTGCCCCATGTCAGTGGGCCATGTGTGCCGTAGCTTTGCCCTCAGTCCTGCCCCTCATGCCCCCTGCCTGGACCCTCAGGGTTTGCTTTTGTTCCTACCTGGATAATGTATTGGGGTGGGGGGCAGGGGGGAAATGGGCCTTCCCCAGTGTACTGCATGCCCTGGGGAGGGGCTAGTCTCCAGACAGACTGCAGCTCAGAGTAGGACCTGTCCCCAGTCCTGCCTCTTATGACACTGAGTCCATCCAGCAGCTCCCCCATCACACTGGGGAGCTGGAAGGAGCTGGCCTTCGCACAGCCTGTAACGGTGCATTTGGTTTGTGTTCCAGGACAGCGGTGAATGCACAGACGGGCGTGTGCACCCCAGCAGGGGGGCTGATAACAGGTAGGTGCCCCGCTTTCACCCAGGAACTCCATTGGTGCTTCCCCTGCCATTCCAAGGGCCACCTCTGGGCTCGTCCCTCCCCAGGGCTTTACATCCTGTTCTCCTCACCCGTGTGAGGCTGGGCTGAGTGTCTGTGTATGGGGAGGGAAGCTGGAGTGTCCCTGCCCTGCCGTGGCTTGGGGTCTGGTGGCCGTGTTTCACCATCTGCCTTGTGTCTCCCCAGGGACCCTGGTCCTGCTCTCTCTGGCCTACCTGACCTCGTTCTTCTATTACATTCCCAAAGCGGCTCTGGCTGCTGTCATCATTTGTGCCGTGGCTCCTATGTTTGACGCCAGGATCTTCAGGACACTGTGGCGGGTTAAACGTACGGGCACCACGAGCAACCTGCTTTGCATGCCTGCCTGGGGCTCCATCTCATCCCCGCAGAGGGCGAATTCCTGCTCTTTTCATGGTTTCACTATAGGGGAAAGTTCAAAGGGATACCGTGCCACCTGCAGGCCGTTATTGGGGATACTCAGAAAAGGGTGGGATTTGGTATAACCCCACCTGGTTAAAATATCCGTGAGGATGGTAATATCTGTCATTGGACCAACTTCAGTGGTGGGGAGAGACAAGCTTCCGAGCTACACAGAGCTCTTCTTCTCGGGCAAGACACTGCCTCTGTTGGACCCGTGCCAGTTATGCAGGGATCTGAGAGTGCCATTTGATTGTGTGTGCTCCTCACCTGAATGTAGCGTAGTTCCTTCCCTCCCCTGAGTGCTCTGTGCCCTGGTGTACAGAAAGACAGACACCTGGGGGGTGCCCTGGACCAAGAGGGGACAGTTTACATGATAATATTCAGTGCCGAGGCAGCACGTCACGTTTCCAGACTGCTGTAAAACATCCCATGTCCCAGCCTGGGGATTCTGGCTGGGTGTTCTCCCACTCACTGACCCAGCTCCAGACTCTGCCCTTCATGAGATGAGGCCTTTGAGTATCCCCTCCCCTCCCCGCATCTCTGGTAGCCCTCATTTGGTACTCGCCCAGATGTTGGGATTGAAGCACACAGGGAGCCCCAAGATGTTTGGATGTGGTGTTAGCACTGAACCCTGACTTCCTGCCCCCCAGTCTGAACCCTCTCCCACCACCGGCAGCCTCCGGCCTGTGATGTGCCATGCACAAAGGCATCTCTGCTCCTCCTCTACAGATGCAAATGGGTGTCTGTTCCCTCATCCATTCCCCTTCCCCTGGCTCCACAGGCTGCTGGCTGACGCTGGGGGGCTTCGCGGCACAGCTGCCATGTGGGAGGGTGAACGGATGGGACGAGGCAATGACTGGGGTCTCACTCTCAGGGTTGGACCTTGTGCCGCTGTGTGTGACGTTTCTGCTCTGCTTCTGGGAGGTTCAGTATGGCATCATGGCCGGCATGCTGGTCTCCGGCGTTCTCCTGCTCTATACCATTGCCAGGCCCCGGATCAAGGTGCGGCTCAGACCTCCTTGTGTGGGGTTCAGCTTCAGTGGGGTTCCCTGAGATGTGGGAGGATGTCACTATTTCCATAGGCTTCTACCTGGAGCAATAGCTGGGTGCATTGTGTGGCTTCCTCTTCTCCTGATCCTGCCCCATCCCTACTTAACACCCCCATGGCCTTCATCTGCCCTAGCTGTGGTGCAGAGAGACATTCCAAGAGACACAAGGAAATGGTTAATGCAGGCAGCTGAGAATGATGTGGGCAGCATTTCTTAGCATTAATGGTGTTTGATCCCCTCCATTTCCAGTGTACACACACGCACCAGCCTGTCTGTGTGTGGTTGGGGGAGTCATGGGTGTGTGGTGAGAGATGGGGTGAAGGCTCCATCACATGCCCCTTTAGCATGAGGGACAATGGCTGGCTGTGTTACCTACGCACCTGCCTCCATTGTGAGGGGGACACTGGCTCTGGGCTGAGAATTTGGAGCATGTTACATTACCCAGCACAGCCACCTCTCATCTTTCCCCTCTTGGTTCTCCTGCAGCTATCAGAGCAGGGGGTGCTTCTCATGCAGCCTGCGAGTGGTCTGCATTTTCCCGCTGTTGAGTCCCTCCGAGATGCCATGCACAGATGGGCTCTGGCAGGTACGGTGCAGTCTATCCTGATTATCAGCCCATCTGGTACAAGCCAAACACACCCTTGTTTCAATGCTGTAGCTTGTGGACAGCGCTGGTCTCACTGATGCAGCCTCTGAATATAAACAAGGCCAGAAAGGCTGCTCCTCAGTGGGGTCTTTGTCAGCCTTGGAGCTCCTGGATAAATACAACCCCAAATTCAGATCAACTCCTCAGGTAAATGCCCATGAAGCTGATTCTGAACCTCCTGTGATCAGCCAGCTGGCCCCTGAGAGCTCTCCCCCTGCGGCTTGTAGGGAAGAGAACTTGGGGAAAGCCTTAGTTGGAATTGGACTGGGATTCACCCTGCCTGGGAAGGACCCGTTGATGCAGCTATCAAGGCTTTATCCTTCACGCTCTCTCAGGCTTGTCTGGCCTTCAGCATCATCCCAATGTAAATGGCTGGCTGGGTGGGGCAGGATCAGCAGAGGTTTGGCTAAACTTGTGCCAACACTCCAAACTGCCAGGTTCAGAAAGATCAATTCCTGCTTTAAGTTTCCTGCCCAGGTGGCTGGTGAATGTTCTGCTAGAAATGCCAGTGAGGTGACTACATGGTGTTCTCGCCCTCAGTGTCTCCACCACGCTGTGTCATCCTGGACTGCACCCATGTCAGCAGCATGGATTATACTGTGGTGATGGGATTGGCAGACCTGCTGCAGGAGTTCCAGAAGAGGGGCGTCACCCTGACCTTCTTTGGCTTGCAGGTGTGTCTGGAAAGTGGGGGTGGGCACTGGCTGTCAGGTTTGGACCAGGGACATGGGCACTTGTTATGCAGCTGCTTCCAAAATCAAGGCTGCTGCCATATTCTCCAGTGGGCTGGTCACCAGATTAGCTCAGCCAAATTTCCTTCCCCAGAGGGAGTTTGAGAACTTGGGGCTGCACTTGCAATTTACCAAGAACCTGAAGCTTGTACTTAACATGCCACTAACACAGCTGCTGTCAGTGCCCATCATCTCAGATGCAAAATTATGGCCCAGCATGCATTGCAGCCTGCTGCTCAGGTCAAGATGGAGCATGGCATCTTGAGACCTGCTGTCCTCATGGGCTGCACCTGTCCGCTCAAGAGGGGGGAGGCTGCTCCGACAGTGGCTGCAGAATCTGGGGTTCACTCATATGGATCAAGCAGTGGGGAGGGGCTGCAGCTGTCATCTGTGCTGCTCCTACCTAGGGACTGAGCTCTTGGGGTCAACTCTGCCCAGCCTCCCTTCCTGAGCCTCCCAGGATACACGTCTGGAAGTCTTTGCTGTCTCTGTGAACAATGGAAGCTGGAATGTCACAACCACACTCATCCTGTCCCCTCTCCTCAGGGCCATGTTCTCCAAGTCTTGCTGTCTGCAGATCTGGAGGGATTCCAACATTTCCCCAGCCTGGAGGAGGCGGGTAAGTGAGGCCAAGGCCCTGTTCTCTGTGGGGCTGGGAGGCTAATATGTCAATGGCATGGGACCAGCAACCGGGGTAACCTCCAGAGAAATGCCCCAAGTGTTCAGACTAGGAGCTGCTGCTGCCTGGGGCAATGGTTGAATTGAATCCCTCTGGTGGTTATCAGAGGAAGCGCTTATGGGGTTAGGTTTCAGAGTAGCAGCCCTGTTAGTCTGTATTCGCAAAAAGAACAGGAGGACTTGTGCACCTTAGAGACTAATACATTTATTTGAGCATAAGCTTTCATGAGCTACAGCTCACTTCATCGGAAAGTGAGCTGTAGCTCACGAAAGCTTATGCTCAAATAAATTTGTTAGTCTCTAAGGTGCCACAAGTCCTCCTTTTCTTTATGGGATAAGATAGATCTGGAGACTCCTTTTGTAGTGATAATCAAGGTGGGCTACCGTTCCTCAGACGTTCTTGTCAACTGCTGGAAATGGCCCACCTTGATTATCACTACAAAAGGTTCTCCCCCTTCCTCCCCCCTGCTCTCCTGCTGGTAATAGCTCACCTTACCTGATCACTCTTGTAACAGTGTATAACACCCATTGTTGCATGTTCTCTATGTATATAAATCTCCCCACTGCATTTTCCACTGCATGCATCCGATGAAGTGAGCTGTAGCTCACGAAAGCTTATGCTCAAATAAATTTGTTAGTCTCTAAGGTGCCACAAGTACTCCTTTTCTTTTTGCCCTAAGAGAGACTCCTTCTATTTCTTCAGAGCTGGAATTCAGCCTCTGGAAAGTTAGATGCCCCTGAGTCTGTCATGGCATTTCGGTGGAGCCTAGGCCTTTGCTTTAAATATCCCGTTTTTTGCCTTCCTCTCTCCTTCCCCACCCCTGCCTCTCCTGCAGAGAAGGGCCATGGAGCAGAACTGGATGACAGGAGCCGAGTCCTGCTTCACAGCACCAGCGAGAACATGCTGCCAGCGTCAGGGCTCATCCAGTGAGGATTGGCAACCTCTGCCCTTTTGCCCTCCTTGCCTCAGACTGGCATCTCCTGGATGCTCTGGAGAATGGACATGTGCCACCACCTCTCCCCTGCCCTGTGTAGTTCCTAGTGCACTTTAAGGCAATACAGCTGTGGAGAGGGGGACACTCTCACTGGTGATGCTATCTGGTGAGGGGATGAAAAGCCCACTGGGCTTGTTTCTCCATTGCTGTGTCCCAGGGAGCACTGAGCCATCTGACGTTGTAGGAGCAGGTTGTTAGCTGGTGGTGGGAAGCTTAGTGTTTCCTGGGGATAGCACTGCCCCCCCCAGGGGAAGGGGACATTGCCTTTTAGGGCCCCTTGTGGCCTCCATGGTTTAGGTTTCCACTGAATCGCCCTGGCTTTTGGGGAAGGTGGTGGTGGCAGCGGGATGGGGTGGAGGGCATTTGAATATCAGGGGACAATTGGAGCAGGGATTGGCAGTGGAGAATCCAGCCAAGCCCCCGATGGTCTATGCAGGCTGCACGGGGAATATGGGCATTACGGATGCTGGGTCAGATTGAGACCTGGCATGAGCGGATGCAGCCATGCTGTGGCCCAATGCCTGTCGAGTCTGGCTGGGCTCTCTGGCCAGAGCTGATCTAGGGGGCTTAGTGAGGGCTCTAGAACTTGAGTGACATTATGGACAAGGAAATCAAGAAAGGGAATTATGGGGGTGACATGGTCTGCAAAGGAGTGGAGGAAGCCCAGCAGCGTCTGGGTGGGAGAACTGGGCTTTGTAGGAGGTGCTTTGGGGCACCAGGATGCAGATTCCTCAGTTTACAGGTAGCTTTTAGCTATCACCAGCAATAGGAAACAAGCTGCCCACTCCATGCACTGCACCCTCTGCAGTGCTCATCATCCCACCTGCCTGATATCCCACACACCATCCCGGTTCCAGACACAACTCCGCACATTCCTGAGTCTGCAGGCATTGCACGCTGGATCAGCCCCAAGGTCCGTCCCGACGAGTATCCCATCTCCAGCAGTGGCCAGTACCAGACGCTTCAGAGGAAGGTGTGGGATAATCTGCCCCCCTTGGGAAATCTCCTGACTCCCGATGGAGGTTGGCTGGTGGAGGTTCTCTTCCCAAACTCTGCTTTTAGTATTTATTGTTACAACCCTGCATCTTGTTGTTGTTCATATCAATGTCCAACACCCCTTTGAATTATAGCCTTTCTCTGTTAACGCAGCATTTCAAGGATACAGTAGCTGTCCTCCGTGACCAAGGACATGTCTCTCAGCTCTAGGAATCAGGGTGATACCTGTTCAGGCCACTGGGAGGAGAGTTTTGAGAATTTCATTTGTAACCTAGGTTTCAGAGTAGCAGCTGTGTTAGTCTGTATTCACAAAAAGAAAAGGAGTACTTGTGGCACCTTAGAGACTAACAAATTTATTAGAGCATAAGCTTTCGTGAGCTACAGCTCATCCGATGAAGTGCATCCGATGCATCCGATGAAGTGAGTTGTAGCTCACGAAAGCTTATGCTCTAATAAATTTGTTAGTCTCTAAGGTGCCACAAGTACTCCTTTTCTATTTGTAACCTAGACCTCTTGGTTTAGGATTTTTCTATAAAGCTGCCGCATTCAGCCCACCAGCGTTGGGGCTGAGCTGGTATGCTGCCCTAGCATGGCTTTGAAGCTGCTATCCAAGGCTTCAGAATCTAATTTCCTTTGAAAAGTAAGTCTCTAGCTGCTGCAGTTGGGGGAAAACCTCACCAATGTGAGATTAGTGTAACTGAATCTGCAAAGAGCCTTCCTGGAACACTAGCTCTGAGGGGTGAACTGCTCTGCTCAGCTGGGAGCGGCTGTTAACTCGGGTGTCAGGTGAGGATAATTTAAATGTCACCATTGTTAACTATTCCAGTCCCCGTGTAAGGAAGGAGGTGGAGGGGCAAAGCTCTGCACAATGCACTGGGGGTGAATTGTGGTGCATTGGGGAGAGTCTGTCACTTATTGTTCTTCCCCAATCCAGAATGAGCTGAGCCCAGCAGAGCCTCTCGGCACCTACAAGCCGGAGGAGCCCAGCTGAAATGTTAAGTGTTTGCACAATCTGCTGTGCATGCTGTCTTCTTCTGGCCACTCATGTGGGAGCAGCTTATTTTTTGGGTGCAGCTTTCCCTCCCTTTCCCAGTCTGCAGCCAGCCCAAGTGCTCCTGACTCAGTTCTGAAGGACAATGGAGCGATGGGGGAGGGAATGGCTTTAGTTTTGCAGAGCTGAACTTGCCTCCTCCTGCCCCGGGGTCCAGATTGGGTGCAGCTGACCCCGTGAAATACACATTATGCAATGAAAACAGTTACACCCTGGCTGGGTGCACAATCCTCCTTTCCTCTCAGCTGAACCCCCCCCACCCCCAATGCCCCTCTGCTCCCCATTTAAAAAAAAAAAAGCCTTTAAGGCAGGGACAAGTCTAGCACCTTACTCCAGGATCCATCAAGGAGGTCTGTACCAGCTATGGTTGCCCCAGGGCAGATCTATTCCTGTGCCAGCCTTGGCTGCAGTCTCAGGGGCACTGATCTCTCTGCCTCCAGCTTGGCTGGAGAGGGGGCAGCTGGACTATTTTGCTGCTGTGCGGTTCAAAGCTTTTGTTATACACTGACCCTTCTCTGGACACTCACCTGATTTCCCTCCTACCTGGCACCCGGTGGTGTCATTTACACTTGTACAAAGCAGGTGTGCAATGCCGCTGAATCAGAATTCTCCACTCAAACCGGCAGTTGCATTTGCTGTGCCATGGATCAGGTGTAAATTACAACACCAGGTGCCCAGCAGTGGGGAGTCAGGCCCACTGCCTGCTTATAGAGGATGAAACCTTTCTGAACTAGCACCTGCTCTGCTCTTCCGTTACGGAGGGTGTGTTTCCAAGGGGAACGCTCTGTACTACGAACAATAAAAGTGTACGATTCCCAATCACTCAGCCTGTGGCTCTTCCATTCATTGGAGAAATGGTTTCTCTTTTCAGCTTGCAGGAATGACTAAACCTCAAGCCTTGCCTGTGACGGAGGAGCCCTATAGGGGCAAGAGATGGAGGGTTCACGGTTACAAGTCTGTACCCAGGGACTTGCCTAGACATGACATGTCTCCCCGTGAATTTAAGTTCAGTGAAGGGGGCCATGTGCAGTCTGTGCCGAAAGCTAAGAACTTGCTGGTTGCCCTGGTTATTGGGGGAAGTGTGAATGGAAAATATTGTAGGAGTGATGGAACATGGGATGTTGTGTTCCAAAGCTGCTGGAGGGGAAACTGCTCACCTAGGCTGAGGTGATTTTCAGAGCAAACTCAGTGAAGAGGGAGAACAACTGGCATCTCTCAGCCCAGCCAAGCTTTTACAGTCTAGACAAGGGGCAGGCTCGGGCCCTTTACAGAGCACAAAAGGGGGGAACCTCGGGGCAAACAGCAGGTGACAAAATGTCTCAGGTTAGGAAAAGAGACAAAAGATCTGGAACTGTATAATAGAACACAGAATAATATACAAATATTATAATAGAATACAAAAACTAGACAAGTCATTTACAACACACACTTTGCTTCTCTACAAAAGAAAAAGGACACTAAGCTATCTAAACTACTACATGCCACAAGGGGCCACAACAGTGGTTCCCATAACCCACCCAGCAATATTGTTAATCTGTCGAACTATACTCTTAGCCCAGCAGAAGAATCTGTCCTATCTCGGGGCCTCTCCTTTTGCCCCTCCACCCCCACAAACATGCTACAGTTCTGTGGTGATCTAGAATCCTATTTTCGACGCCTCCGACTCAAGGAATATTTCCAACGCACCTCTGATCAACATACTAACCCACAGAGAGCTTCCTACAAGACTACAGAAGAAGGATTCTGGGTGGACTTCTCCTGAAGGTCGAAACAACAGACTGGACTTTACATAGAGTGCTTCCGCCGACGTGCACGAGCTGAAATTGTGGAAAAGCAGCATCACTTGCCCCATAACCTCAGCCGTGCAGAACACAATGCCATCCACAGCCTCAGAAACAACTCTGACATCATAATCAAAAAGGCTGACAAAGGAGGTGCTGTCGTCATCATGAATAGGTCGGAGTATGAACAAGAGGCTACTAGGCAGCTCTCCAACACCACTTTCTACAAGCCATTACCCTCTGATCCCACTGAGGGTTACCACAAGAAACTACAGCATTTGCTCAAGAAACTCCCTGAAAAAGCACAAGAACAAATCCGCACAGACACACCCCTAGAACCCCGACCTGGGGTATTCTATCTGCTACCCAAGATCCATAAACCTGGAAATCCTGGACGCCCCATCATCTCAGGCATTGGCACCCTGACAGCAGGATTGTCTGGCTATGTAGACTCCCTCCTCAGGCCCTACGTTACCAGCACTCCCAGCTATCTTCGAGACACCACTGACTTCCTGAGGAAACTACAATCCATTGGTGAACTTCCTAAAAACACCATCCTAGCCACGATGGATGTAGAAGCCTCTACATCGACATTCCACACAAAGATGGACTGCAAGCCGTCAGGAATAGTATCCCCGATTAATGTCACAGCTAACCTGATGGCTGAACTTTGTGACTTTGTACTCACCCATAACTATTTCACATTTGGGGACAACGTATACCTTCAAATCAGCGGCACTGCGATGGGTACCCGCATGGCCCCACAGGATGCCAACATTTTTATGGCTGACTTAGAACAACGCTTCCTCAGCTCTCGTCCCCTAATGCCCCTACTCTACTTGCGCTACATTGATGACATCTTCATCATCTGGACCCATGGAAAAGAAGCTCTTGAGGAATTCCACCATGATTTCAACAATTTCCATCCCACCATCAACCTCAGCCTGGACCAGTCCACACAAGAGATCCACTTCCTGGACACTACTGTGCTAATAAGCGATGGTCACATAAACACCACCCTATATCGGAAACCTACTGACCGCTATTCCTACCTACATGCCTCTAGCTTTCACCCAGATCATACCACACGATCCATTGTCTACAGCCAAGCTCTACGATATAACCACATTTGCTCCAACCCCTCAGACAGAGACAAACACCTACAAGATCTCTCTCATGCATTCCTACAACTACAATACCCACCTGCTGAAGAGAAGAAACAGATTGACAGAGCCAGAAGAGTACCCAGAAGTCACCTACTACAGGACAGGCCCAACAAAGAAAATAACAGAACGCCACTAGCCATCACCTTCAGCCCCCAACTAAAACCTCTCCAACGCATCATCAAGGATCTACAACCTATCCTGAAGGACGACCCATCACTCTCACACATCTTGGGAGATAGGCCAGTCCTTGCTTACAGACAGCCCCCCAATCTGAAGCAAATACTCACCAGCAACCACACACCACACAACAGAACCACTAACCCAGGAACCTATCCTTGCAACAAAGCCCGTTGCCAACTCTGCCCACATATCTATTCAGGGGACACCATCATAGGGCCTAATCACATCAGCCACACTATCAGAGGCTCGTTCACCTGCACATCTACCAATGTGATATATGCCATCATGTGCCAGCAATGCCCCTCTGCAATGTACATTGGTCAAACTAGACAGTCTCTATGTAAAAGAATAAATGGACACAAATCAGACACCAAGAATTATAACATTCAAAGACCAGTTGGAGAACACTTCAATCTCTCTGGTGACTTGATTACAGACTTGAGGGTGGCTATCCTTCAACAAAAAAATTTCAAAAACAGACTCCAACGAGAGACTGCTGAATTGGAATTAATTTGCAAACTGGATATAATTAATTTAGGCTTGAATAGAGACTGGGAATGGATGAGTCATTACACAAAGTAAAACTATTTCCCCATGTTATTTCTCCCCCCCCACCCCACCCCACCCCGCCCCGCCCCGCACTGTTCCTCAGATGTTCTTGTTCACTGCTGGAAATAGCCTACCTTGCTTGTCACCATGAAAGTTTTTCCTCCCTCCCCCCCTGCTGCTGGTGATGGCTCATCTTAAGTGATTGCTCTCCTTACAGTGTGTTTGATAAACCCATTGTTTCATGTTCTCTGTGTGTATATCAATCTCCCCTCTGTATTTTCCACCAAATGCATCCGATGAAGTGAGCTGTAGCTCACGAAAGCTTATGCTCAAATAAATTTGTTAGTCTCTAAGGTGCCACAAGTACTCCTTTTCTTTTTGCGAATACAGACTAACACGGCTGCTCCTCTGAAACCTGTCAGAATACAGAAGGCCACAGATGGCATCCATTACAGAGGGGACGCTCTGCCAGAGTGGCTGTTTCAAGAAATGTGGACGCCAGCTCTCGACTGGCCAAGTGCTATATGGACTGACTATTGGGTGAGAATTATTTCATGAGACAGGAAAGGAACTCAGTCATAAGTACAGGTTTCAGAGTAGCAGCCATGTTAGTCTGTATTCGCAAAAAGAAAAGGAGTACTTGTGGCACCTTAGAGACTAACAAATTTATTTGAGCATAAGCTTTTGTGAGCTACAGCTCACAAGTAGTCATAAGTAGTGGCTCTAGATTGCATTTAAGATTTTTCTTTTATCGGTAACCAGGAGTTTTCAATCCTTAGACTTGCTTCTATTTGACTCTCTGACTTAAACTTTGTCAGATAAACGTGTTTATCAACTACATGCCAGGTGCTAAGGAGAGTGTTGAGCGGAGGCAAAGCTAGTGAACTGGGGGACTCTGCTTCCTTGGAGGCAGCAAATCTGTGTGCACTGTGTCCAGAAGTTGAGGGCCTGGGCACTCAAGTATAAGGAAGTGGGGTGTACAGACAGGTGGGAGGAATCTGAACCCCAGAATCAGAGCTTAACTGTGGGGACTATTTCCAGAAATATAGCCACAGGTTAATTCTACTCTGTCCCCTGACTCACTTAAGGAGCCTAAGGGTTGGTATATGCATAATACCAGCCTGCAGAGGGAAAGAGTGGTCCTTGTGCAGGTTTCCTTTGAGGATGAGGACTGATAAGTTAGGTATAGAGTGATCGCTTTGTGGAAAGTGTTCTCCCTCCCGTCTTTTATCATTTTCCCATCTAAGCTCATTCAAGAGTGTTGTGATTGTCTGGTTTCACCCCCGCCGTTGTTATTGGGATGTTTAGTGCGCCGGATGAGGGACACTGCATTTGCTGTGATGCTCGAAGGACCTTTCCCAGACCTGGAGAAGAGCTGTGTGTGGCTGGAACACTTCTTTCTCTCACCAACAGGAGTTGGTCCCATAAAAGATATGACCTCCCCCCCTTGTCCCTCTCATATCTTGGGACCGACATGCCCACAACAACCCTGCATACAGCACCATCTGAGCAGGCAGCAGAGAAATGAAACTGAAAGCAGAGTGAGTTTCAGAGGAGCAGCCGTGTTAGTCTGTATTCGCAAAAGAAAAGAAGGACTTGTGGCACCTTAGAGACTAACTGCTGGAAATGGCCCACCTTGATTATCACCACAAAAGGTTTTCCTCCCCCCCCCCCCGCTTCCTGCTGGTAATAGCTCATCTTAAGTGATCACTCTCCTTACAGTGTGTATGATAAACCCATTGTTTCATGTTCTCGGTGTGTGTATATAAATCTCCCCCCTGTATTTTCCACCGAATGATCCAATGAAGTGAGCTGTAGCTCACGAAAGCTTATGCTCTAACAAATTTGTTAGTCTCTAAGGTGCCACAAGTACTCCTTTTCTTTTTCCGAATACAGACTAACACGGCTGCTACTCTGAAACCTCTTAGAGACTAACAAATTTATTTGAGCATAAGCTTCCGTGAGCTTCAGCTCACTTCATCGGATGCAGAGTGAGTTGTAAGTCCCAGAGGCACCCTCAGGTGAGAGCTTCTTTCATTTCTCCCTCCAGCGAGGAAGGATTTGGCAGAAGCTTTCCCTGTTCCCCAAGGGCTGCAGAGGCAGAATGGGACGGGCTGTATCTGCCTGCAGCGGGTAGGGTGGCCAGATGTCCCGATTGTATAGGGACAGTCCCGATATTTGGAGCTTTGTCTTATATAGGCGCCTATTCCCCACCCCAATTTTTCACACTTGCTAACTGGTCACCCTAGCAGTGGGGGTTGTTTTTATGGATATTTCTAGGGTAGAGGATTTTTGGGGGTGTCTGGCTGTTAGATGCACCCAGCTGTAAACTAACACACCTCTAGCAGGGAAAGGGGGTCTCAGACCCATTCCCCACAGCGTGCCCCCTGGTTGTATATTGTTGTCTGCCACTCCCAGAGATGGCAAACTAGATGTGCCTGCAGGGCTGTGATGAGCCCATCAGCAAGCAAGTGTAGGCTGGCATGAGCTGTATTCCAGACAGAGAGAAGGGCCCTGAGCTCTTTGGAGGGGATAAGAGAAAGAAATCAGCTATCTCCTCCCACAGGCAAATGAGGCTAGACACTGGGGAAGATCAGGGCCATGCAGCAGGGATAGGTAGGATGCCAGAAGACACCGCCTGGCCTGGGAGATATGGAGACACCTCTGTAAGTACATCTACATCACAAATGATGCTTTACTCAAACTAGCACAGATGTGCAGCCTGACCAAGGTATGACCAAGAAGCTATTCAAAACCTTTAGTCTCCTCATGCACCCGAAGATCTCAAAGCTTTTCACAGTCTTTCATGCACTTATCACACCACCCCTCAGTTTACAGATGGGAAACTGAGACACAGGGAGGTCCAAGGTCACACACAAAACCTGGGAAGACACTGGATTTATGGCTTAGCTTTATTACAATAATCTGCCACCCATTAGCCCCCCTCCCCTCGACTGTTCTATGACTGCAGAGGTGTTAATGGGTTATTTCACATGGAATGGTTCCTTAGAATATCTGCTAACCACTTATGCTAAACAACCTGTTGCAGCAGCTGTGACACTCTGAGGCCTGGTCTACACTAAGGACTTACATGGGTATAGCTCTCTCTCTCAGGGGTAAATCCACACCCCTGAAGCCAGTTCTATCCTCTAAACTTACAGTGGTATAGCTCTGTCGCTCAAGGATGTGAAAAGTCCAAACCGCTGAGCAATGCAGTTGTACCGACCTAACCTCCAGTGTAGACAGAGCTATGTCGACAGGACGGCTTCTTCTGTGGACCTAGCTATCGCCTCTCACGCATGTTGGTTAACGAGGGTCTTCACTGAAGCCCTACAGCAGTGCAGCTGCGCTAGTGCATTTGTGCTGATGCAGCACTTGAAGTGTAGACCTGCCCTGAGAGATGTATCTATACGGCATGAACCCCAGTGGGGAAGTGGATTATCTATGTCAGTGGCTCTCAACCTTTCCAGACTACGGTACCCCTTTCTGGAATCTGATTTGTCTTGTGTATGCCCAGATTTCACCTCATTTAAAAATTGCTTTCTTACAAAATCAGACATAAAAATACAAAAAAGTGTCACAGCGCACTATTAGTGAAAAACTATCGACTTCCATTTTTACCAGTTATAAAACAAATCAACTGAAATATAAATAATGTACTTACATTTCAGTGTGTAGTATATAGAGCAGTATAAACAAATCATTGTCCATATAAAGTTTCAGTTTGTACCGACTTTGCTAGTGCTTTTTATGTAGCTAGGCAGATATCTGGATGAGTTGATATCCCCCCAGGGGTACACGAAGCCCTGCTCTATGCAGACGGGAGATGCCCTCTCCTAGGCATCCATAGTGTCTACACTGAAATGTTTTCCTCCTTTCCCCCCCTGCTGCTGGTGATGGCTTATCTTAAGTGATCACAAGTGAGCTGTAGCTCACGAAAGCTTATGCTCTAATAAATTTGTTAGTCTCTAAGGTGCCACAAGTCCTCCTTTTCTTTTTTCTCCTTACAGTGTGTATGATAAACCCATTGTTTCATGTTCTCTGTGTGTGTGTGTATATAAATCTCTCCTCTGTTTTTTCCACCAAATGCATCCGATGAAGTGAGCTGTAGCTCACGAAAGCTTATGCTCTAATGAATTTGTTAGTCTCTAAGGTGCCACAAGTCCTCCTTTTCTTTTTACACTGAAATGGTGCAGCTGTGCCACTGTAGGGATTTAAGAGTAGACATACTCCCAATCCCTTTTCCAGGCCTGGAGAAGAGCTCTGTGTGGACAGAAATTGGTCCCAAAAAAAGCTATTACCTCACCCCCCTGTGTCTCACACATCAGCGTTAGCAGGCTCGGGGCCTTGGACGCTACATAAATCAAGAACTGTAGATGCCCAGCGCCTGCTGTGGGACCGAGTCCGGCGCCCCAACTTGTGTGTCTAGGCTCTGGGCGCCCCGCTGCATTTCTGTCCGGGGCTGCTGCAGGGGCGTCGGGACAGGAGCCCTGCCTCTCCCCCGCGGGGCTCCACACAGGGCGGGCGCCTGGTGTCCAGCCGGCTCCGACGCGCCCCGTTAGCGCCAGTGCTTCTGCCGCAGGAGCCGCTGCGGTGCGGGGCGAAGGGACCTTTCCCCGCCCAGCCGCAGCAGCAGCGCCCCGGGGAGCCAGCTCCGCCCGGCCCCCGCCTCCGGGCGCGCGTCGCTGCCCCGGCTGCCCAGCGCTGCGCCGGGCGGGGGGCGGCTCCGAGCCCCTCGGGCCGGGGCGGAGCAGGGGGCGCCCGGGGCTGCCCCGCGGTGACGTTTGGAAAGCGAAACTCGGGGCTCTCCGGCGACGCGCACTCGCAGAAACAGAAACTTTGCCGGGTCCCTGGGCGGCGGCAGCCGGCGCGGAGCTCAGGTGAGCGGCCCCGGCTCGGGGCTCGGGGAGCTCGGCCCGGGCTCGGCGGTCGAGCTCAGCACGGGGGTGCCGGAGCCCCGGTTCCCGCCCCAGGAGCTGGTGGGGGGCTCTCGCTGGCTCGGGGCTTTGCAGAGGGCACGGACCCGCCTACCCCGCTGCCGCGCCAGGGGCCTGGCTGGGGGGGTCCCCCGCACCCCCTGCACGGCCAGGACGGGCCCGGCTGGGGGGGGGGCGCTGTGCGCACCCCGGGCCTCCCCTGCCCGGCGGGCGGGGCTGGGGGATGCGCCTAGCGGGGGCGTGGCCGGGCCGCTGCTCTCCCGCGGGCACGGGCAGGCTCCGCCGTCGCCCCTTCGCCACCCCGCTCCCCGGCGGCTGGGGCAGCTGCGGTAAATCACAGCCCGATGCATCCTGGGACTTGTAGTCAGGAAACGACTCCTTCCGCCTCGCGCTTTCCGGGGGGCGCAATTTGCATACAGCGAGCGTTCCCTGCCTTGCCATTGGCCGAGCGGCTGAGCTCATTAGCATGGGGTGCTCGAGGACAGTGAGGAAGCTTCTGTTTATGTGCCCGGCGGGCGTGGGAGGGGCTGCGAGCTGAGCTGCAGGCTGGCCCCGCCCCCTCAGGCAGGAGTGGCTGTAGGTAGGGGGCTCGTGAGGGGTGGGGGCGGCGCATCAAAGGGGAGGGGGGCCCCCTCCCCTCCCCTATGCAGGGCTGGCTGGGGGCGCTCTCCTGTCCCCCCCACTCCCCTGCCCCAGAGAGGCACTGGCAGCAGCGGGGTGACCCTGCGGCCCTGGGCTGGGGGAGTCTGGGCTGGGGGGGCCCTTTGTAACTTCGCCAGGCCTGGGGCAGGTGTTGTGACCCTTTGGCCAAGTGCCATGGTTGTGGCCTTCCCCTGCGTGCGTGCGTCCGTCCCTCCTCGGTCCAGCGTGCACCTGCCCTGTCGTCCCACCCTCCCGCCTTGGGCCTCCCAGGTGCAGCCGTGCCCCTTACGTGCCTGGTGCCAAGTTCCTTTGTCCCGAGTGTAGGCCAAGCTTGTGGTTATCATTCTTCTGCTGCTTTATTATTTGCAGGGCAGTAGTATGCCGGAAGCCCCAGTCCCATGGTGCTGGGTGCGGTACATACACGCACACACGACAACAAGCCAGTCCCAGCTCCAAAGAATTTAGGGCTGGATTTTCAATTTAAGAATTCAGCTCTCCTTTAGGCACCCAAATAAGTGGAGATGCTGGGTGCTGAGCAGCTTTGAAAATCTGGCCTTTTACTAAGGCAAGAGGCAACTGACACATACAGTAAGCAACTGTGCAGTTTGGATCCTTCCTTATCCCCTTTTTAGTCAGAGCCTTCTTTAACTGTGATCCTCCAGAAAGAGGGTATATCAGGTTCAAATCTCAGTATTGGTGGGACCTACAGCTCCCCAAAAAAGTGACTCCATCAGTGTGCATCCGATGAAGTGAGCTGTAGCTCACGAAAGCTTATGCTCAAATAAATTTGTTAGTTTCTAAGGTGCCACAAGTACTCCTTTTCTTTTTGCGAATACAGACTAACACGGCTGCTACTGTGAAATCCGTCAGTGTGGTTTCTCATGATTTTTTTTCTTTTTCTTTAAAAGAAAAAAAAAAAGTATAAAACTTAGCTTCAGTCCAGAGTTCCCGGTCAGTTTTTGTGGCTTTATAATTGCATTCCCTAGCTTTTAAAACATTTTTCTCTCCCATGTTGCTGTTTTGCAAAAATAATGCAAATACGCAAAACTGACTCTACAGCAAATGTCACCAAAGGCAAATAAGCAAAGTTAAGGGGAAAAGAGGTGGTGGGGGGGGAGGAAGCTGTGTGTGTTTTGCAGTTTGTTTATTTTATATACAATTATCTTGTTACCACATGCACACAAAGGAAAGGAAATAGTGGGTTACATTTTACAAATCTGTATTTTTGTTAAGTCTGTACGCACACATATTGTGAATGATTTAGGCTCTTAAAACAGTTTTCATTAATTTATTTTGCTTGAAATATTTGCACTTGTTTTTTTAAATAAATGAACTTAACAACTGAAGTCTCTGTCACTTGTGAAGTATGGGAAGCAGGGAGATTTTCATTTTATGCCCAAGTAATGGTTTGTAAGGCCTTGAAACATTGCCTATCTGACCTCTGTAGCTTTCACATTTTCTTAGTGTCCTGAGGGTGAAATTTAGCAAGAGCCCAGGGTCGCTAATAATGAATCAATGTTTTGCTGTCTCTCTTAACCATTTGTGTGTGTCTCTCTTCCTGCTTTGAAACAGGTGGCATAAAACTTTTCCCTGAGGTGGCAGGCTGCAGGTATGAAGTGCCCTAAATGTGACTACATTTCTCAAGATGCTTCTCCCAACTTCTGCAGCAGCTGTGGGTTCAGGCTGGTCCCCCACATCAGCACACAGAGTATGGAAAAAGGTAGGAGGATGGGGGTAACTTAGGTTTACTGCTTGGCTGACTGTAGGATATTGCAAAGAGGTGAAGTTATTTGACATGTACACATGATGACATACAAATAGTACTTCAGCAGCAGAGGTGCTCTAAACTGGATGTAGCCTGGGTCCCCGAATCAGACATTGACTGTGGGATCCCATACCCCATATGGTTGGTATACCAGATCTGAGCAGAGTTGACAGATAGATCGGAGAAGGTGGGGTCCACTGGAATATGCTCAGGCCTTGACACTTTGAACCCAAGCCAGCAAAAAGGGAGGGCGGAGGACATCCTAGTCCTACTAGCCAGGAGGCAGGTCTGGAACGAGTCACTGCGCTCCCACTGGTAGGGTGGCTCACATGGTTGGGGGATCCCTACTGGAAGAACCTGACCCTAGTCCTGGCCCCAAAGCAAGAGAAGAACAGAGTGAGGAGGTCGGGGGAGACACCTAAATCTGGTCCCATGGCTGGGGAAGAGCAGAGCATGGGAGAGGTACCTGAGGTGACCCCCCTCCCCACAACTGCTGCACAAACCAGATTGGCTGGAGGTTGAGTGCTACTCCAGAACAAGGACACAGACATAACTATGGACCACATGGGAGGGTTTGAGCCAATGAGCAGGTGGAGGGGGGCCGGTGCTGGGAACAGACAAGCCCAGGAACTGGGAAGATTTGTAGAGAGAACAAAGAAAGAGCAGCGGGAAAAGTAGCAGTGCTGAGCCAGGCAGAGAGAGACCCAGATAGAAGCAGGCAGAGCTGAACCAGGAGCTGCTTGGAGGAGAGACAAAAGGAGACTGTTAGGGATGCACAGGCTGGAGCTTCCAGGCCAGCTGATACCAAGTAGCAAGCAGCAGAGGGCATGGACAGGTTGGACTGACCCAAGGGTGGTGCGGTTGCATGGACACAAGGCAGAGAATTTGTGGCATGTCTGACTAGGTGTGGGGGTAGGGCTGCATGCTGTATCAGGGCAAGGGAGTTGGTGTAACCCCTGCTAGAGATCCTGACCTGGATCTGCTCCTGGCTTTGCTGGGTTGGATAAAAGTGTTGTGCTATTGTAAAACATGGAACTTGTTCCAAGGGTTACCTCTGATCTCATGAAGAGAGGGTTGGAATTTATGCAGAGGTGTGTGGGACCTGTTCCCCAACCCTGGGAATCTCCCATCTGACAATGGGCAGGGTGAGAATCAAGTTGCCTGCCCTGTCTCTACCTCAGAAGTGGTGTGCCAAGTCTTCATTTATTCACTCTTGTCATAAATGTAAAGGGAAGGGTAAACACCTTTAAATCCCGCCTGGCCAGAGGAAAAACCCTTTCACCTATAAAGGGTTAAGAAGCTAGGATAACCTCGCTGGCACCTGACCAAAATGACCAATGAGGAGACAAGATACTTTCAAAGCGGGGGGGGCGGGGAGAACGACAAAGACTCTGTCTGTGTGATGCTTTTGCTGGGAACAGAAAAGGAATGGAGTCTTAGAACTTAGTAAGTAATCTAGCTAGAGATGTATTAGATTCTGTTGTATTTAAATGGCTGATAAAATAGCTGTGCTGAATGGAATGTGTATTCCTGTTTTTGTGTCTTTTTGTAACTTAAGGTTTTGCCTAGAGGGATTCTCTGTTTTGAACCTGATTACCCTGTAAGGTATTTACCATCCTGATTTTACAGAGGTGATTCTTTTATTTTTTTTTCTTCAATTAAAATTCTTCTTTTAAGAACCTGATTGCTTTTTCATTGTTCTTAAGATCCAAGGGTTTGGGTCTGTGTTCACCTATGCAAATTGGTGAGGATTTTTATCAAGCCTTCCCCAGGAAAGGGGGTGTAGGGTTTGGTGAGGATTTTGGGGGGAAAGAACGTTTCCAAGCGGGCTCTTTCCTGGTTATATATCTGTTAGATGTTTGGTGATGGCAGCAATAAAGTTCAAGGGCAAAAGGTAAAATAGTTTGTACCTTGGAGAAGTTTTAACCTAAGCTGGTAAAAATAAGCTTAGGGGGTTTTCATGCAGGTCCTCACATCTGTACCCTAGAGTTCAGAGTGGGGAAGGAACCTTGACGTGGTGGCAGAGTGGTGGGATTAACTTGAAATCATTTTGAGATCAATTTGAGATTTTTTTGAACAAGAAGCACAGATCTTAAAAAGGAAATTTTTTTTTCCTTTGGGCTGCTGAAAAGCAGGTTTTTGGCTGAAAGCAGTTTGAAGGTTTTTTTTTCTCTGCTTTGGGGCCAGAGCAGAGACAAAAGGGAATTGTCTTTTATGATTTGGAGTTTTCTCTACCTAAGGACAGGGTAGTTAACCTCCTGCAGGGAAATTCACAAGTCTTCACAGACCTGACGAAGTTTTTTTTTTTTTTTAACCTAAGAGCAACTAGAGGGTTTTTTTGCCTATTTGCCTGGAGAGCAGGCTGAGTGGGGGCGGTGGCTGGGACCCCGGCTGCACTGGCAGTAAAAATCAGCACGTGTGCCGCAGGTTACTGACCCTAATCTACTTTATAGATGTCGTTGTTGTTGTTATTATTATTATTTATTATTTATTATTATTGTTACTATTTATTGCAGTAGCATCCTTAGATGTGTATTGTGTTGGGCACTGTGCAAACAAAGGATTTTTTTTAATTGTTTTTTTTCTGTTTCCTGCTTTGTTACGATGGATAAAGGAGGCCTGAAACATTCGTTTGGGGTGTTTTGCCAGAAGCTGGGTTTGGGCAACAGGGGATGGATCACTTGATGATTACTGGTTTCAGAGTAGCAGCCGTGTTAGTCTGTATTCGCAAAAACAAAAGGAGGACTTGTGGCACCTTAGAGACTAACAAATGTATTTGAGCATAAGCTTTCGTGAGCTACAGCTGAAGTGAGCTGTAGCTCACGAAAGCTTATGCTCAAATAAATTTGTTAGTCTCTAAGGTGCCACAAGTACTCCTTTTTTCTTTTTGATGATTACCTATTTTGTTCATTCCCTCTGAAGCACCTGGCATTGGCCATTGTTGGAAGACAGGATTCTGGGCTAGATGGACCATTGGTCTGACCCAGTATGGCCATTCTTATGTTTTTGTTTTTGTTTCTGAAATTTCCTGATTACTTTTTACTTTAGAAATATTTGGAGTGTCAAGGCTACTCGTCATTGGTTTGGCAGGAGTACGCAAAGAGCTCTAATGCCTTAAACTGAACGGGCGGCAGGTGCTGAATCTTTAAGCAGCTTTCTTTTCCAAATGTTAAATAATCACTGAAGTTAAATAGGTGCTAATAAAACACATGATATTGTGAGCAGTCTAATTGAAAATCCCTTCTCTCTCAGCTTTCAGTCTGTAGCAAACATATCTCACCTGTGAGCTATTTGTCTGGTTATCATCAATAGGGTAAAATGGTAATGGGGTTTAATTCAGGCCTGAGCCAAATGGCTTATCGGTGTTTTCATTCAAATCTTTCTGCTTTAAGGTTGTTTAGATGTCATGGCAATTTGAGGAGACAAAACCAATTCAGTGTATGTTTGTTTTCTCATTACAATTCATAAAACAGGCAAATATAAAGCTAACTTCCCTACAACACTAAACAATGCAATAATTAAATTGAAGTTACAGTGGTGATCAGATGAATTCATCAAAGAATTAACAGCATAAATTAAAATCAGTAATTCAGTAAGAAAGTAGATTGAGTCCACTTCTTGCTCATTTACCTGGACTTTTTGAGATTGCAATTTGAGCTGCTAACACTTCTCAGTCCCTTACCCTGATTCACTTGCAAGATTTCAGGCATTGCAGCTTTGCACCCCAGGTGCATTGTGCAATTCTGGTAGAGCGGGATCAAGCTTAACCTTTGGCTCACTTTTGAGGCCTTCCCTCCAACGGACGTTTCTCCACTGCATGTGTCTGAGGCCACAATCCTATGTTTTTCTCCCAAGAAGGTGAGAGCAGGGGAACAACAGGAGATGACTCCATCAAAACTTTTACAACTCTTTATCTGGGTTAATAGTTAGGGACTTACAGATGGGTCTCTGGACCTTAAGGCCTAGCCACTTCCTTGGACCTCACTTGTAGCCCATTGTCTTTTGACCTACACAATTGTCAGTGTCCCTTACTCATTCAAACCTCACATTTCAGCAATGACACTTAGGGCAAGTCTGCACTATAAAATTAAGTCAACCTAAGTTTTGTTGACTTACAGTCCCTCAGTAATTAAATTGCTTTTGCACGTCCACACTACGCTTCTTGTGTCAGTAGTGTGTGTCCTCATCAGGAGCGCTTGTACCGATTTAACTGTTAGTGTGGGGCATTGCTGGACATCTTCTGAAAGGCAGCAACAGTCGATGTAAGCAACACCGTGTTTACACGGACACTGCATCAACCTAACTACAACAGCCTAGGTGCTGTACCTCTTGTAGCGGTGGAGTTACTAAGTCGGTGTAGTGGGACAGTTACGTTGGTGGGAACTGCATTTTAGTGTAGATGCTTACAGAGTTATGTCAACCTAACTCTGTAGCATTGGCCAGGCCTTAGGGCCTCACAACCCACAGTAAGAAATTACAGAACTATCACCTATGGTTTGACTAGGTGAACTGAGCGAAAGGTCATCTTGCTCTAACAAAGCCCAAAGAAAAACTGCTTCAAAGCTGTTTTTGAGATCCTGTTAATATAAAATCAACGAGGAGTTTGGTGGCACCTAAAAAATATCTTAACAGATCTGTTAGTCTTTAAGGTTCCACCGGACTCCTCATTGTTTTTGTGGATACAGACAAACATGGCTACCCTCTGATACTTGTTAATATAAAGTAATTAAAAATACATTAGATTTAAGGTTTCAGAGTAGCAGCTGTGTTAGTCTGTATTCGCAAAAAGAAAAGGAGGACTTGTGGCACCTTAGAGACTAACACATTTATTTGAGCATAAGCTTTTGTGAGCTACAGCTCACTTCATCGAATCCAGGCAGTGGAAAAACTGAATGCATCCGACGAAGTGAGCTGTAGCTCATGAAAGCTTATGCTCAAATAAATTTATTAGATTTAAGTTCATACTTACACTACTATAGAGCTATGTGCCCTACATAACAAAACTTTCAGCCTAGACAGGGTCATGGGACTTGAGTTTGTAATGTAAAACACAGTGGAATTATTTCTCAAATCCTTTCCTGCCCCTTTCATGCATGATAAAGAAGCGAACAAGGGCACAACTGTGATTTCTATCCCACCTCCTTTGCAGGCCACCTTCTATATTACATTTGTTATTTAAAACCACCATTTTATTTTTTAGATTTTTTTTTTGCATTGTATTTGTTTCCCTGTTGTTTTTTTGGGAAGGGAGAGGAGATTTTATGCTTTGGCTCTTGTGATTTATTTACGTTCTTCCTGTTCTCTGAGGGATAGATAAGCTCCTGGGCTTTGTTGGCTTTGCCTTTCATACCCACGTGCGCACACCAAGGTTCTGTTCACTTCACATTCCACAATTCTGCCCTGAGGATTATGCAGGAGCAAACTGGTAACATCTGTGATACAATGGTGAATGCACCACTCAAGATGGTACTGCATAAAGCCATGGCACCTATGGGAAGCCAAAGGTGTGGGGGATTCCTGGAGGAAAAAGGAAGGAGTTGAAAGCAATTGAAGAAGATTGGAATGACATGCTGGTGAAGGCAGATAAAACAATGTGAAAAATACACAAGTTAATGATACCCTGAGCACAAAAGCACTATGAAACCCAGCTGCCATAAGCAAGTATCTGGCAGGATAGGTGACAGTGTTGATTTACTACTTGTCTGCTACCAGAATCGGTTCCTCCCCTAGAATCTGCAGCTCTCATGCTATGGCAGCATCTGCATGGTGGGATGGCAGTATGTGCAGACGTGTGGACAAAGGATAGCTCTAAAGCGTTTTCTTGTGCCATGTATCTGACCCTATCATCCGCATGCAGATTGGTTTGATTGCAAATCATGGCATGTTTCATCATATGTTTTTCTTACTTTCTTATGGACCTTTTTCCCTTCCTGTGCCTCCGGTAACAGATTTGGAGGTGCCTTGTGAAAATTTATAAAAAGAAAAGGAGTACTTGTGGCACCTTAGAGACTAACAAATTTATTTGAGCATAAGCTTTCGTGAGCTACAGCTCACTTCATCGGATGCAGACTAACACGGCTGCTACTCTGAAACCTGTGAAAATTTATGGATACTATATGCTGGCCTGGTTATTGGGATGTCTGCTGTATGAATATATTCCTTTAAGTCAATCGGGGGCTCTCTGAAATGTAGGCAGGAAGGAGAAGAATGGCTGGAGAAAGATAGGTTTCAGAGTAGCAGCCGTGTTAGTCTGTATTCGCAAAAAGAAAAGGAGTACTTGTGGCACCTTAGAGACTAACAAATTTATTTGAGTGCCACAAGTACTCCTTTTCTTTTTGGAGAAAGATAGCCACCTATCAGCCAACACTTAAGAGTCATTAAGGGACAATGCTGGAACTATTAGCTTTAAGGTGCAGCCAGCTCTGTAACTCTGATGCTTTTTATAGATGCGGCGGGCATATTTCTGCACTGAACAGAGGAAGGGATGCTTTGAGATTTCTGCCTGGGAGCTGAAATATACTTTCAGGACCAGCCCTCTCTCATCTCCTTTTTTACGCTATAAGTTCAACGGTTTGTGCAGTTTTGGTAACGTGATGCAAGTGGTCTCAGAGTGGGGCTTCCAGTTTAGTCATGTTCACTGGCCCTTCTCTCTTAACCTTGGTTTAGGGTTGAGCATTGCTCCTTTCCTCCCTTCTGAAGTTATTTCTAGTGTTCTCTTCGGAAAGGGGTGTGGAAGCAATGTTCATATCTCAGTCAGTGCGTTTAATTAGCACTTGTGATTTCTCTCCCTCCTTTCCCCCCACTCCAGTTGAGAATTACATTTTGTCTCCTCCTTGTTTCCTGACTGCAAAATTAACAGAGAACTTTTTCTCAGTTGTAGGAAGTGGAGATGTAAAGCCAGCTCCAGTCCCTGAGGGGGAAGTGGAGAGTGGGAGAGAACTGAAGGTAGAGGGCGCCTTCACAGTGCCAGCTGCTGATGGACGACCACTGATCAAAGAAACACAGGGAAAGCCAGGAGAGCTGCTGTTGCAGAGCTTGGGGACTCAAAGCGGTGTCTCAAAGAGGAAAGTGAGTATGTCGGAATGCGGACTGTGTACTGTGCAGAGACCTTGAGGAATCTTCATGTTTCCCTGCAGTATTGGAGTGGCTAAGGCCTCCGGGTGCCAAGTAGGATGATTAAAGCAAATAACTCCTCTGCTTTCTCTCTTATTTACAGTATGAGGCACCTATTACTAATGCTTTTTGCTTATGGTCTGGAACCACTAACTGCTGGTCTGGAACCACAAATTTTTTTAAAGGAAATCTGATACATATTTTAACATCATAAATTTTGTAGCGAATGGTGTCTCATTGTATGTTGCTGAGATATTGAATTATAGAGCTTCCCCTAACAATATATTTCGGGCAATAATAGAATCGATAAATGATACAGAAAAGCTTCAGGATTAAAAATCTGTCTGTCCAAAGTCAATATCTGCCTATTAGGGGGTTTGTCAGCCAATCCTGCTACGTTAGGCTGGGTCTACCCTAGAAACCTTTGCCAGTTAATAATGTTGCTTAGGGATATGAACTTTGTGTGTGTGTGTACCAACAAAAGCCCTGGGGTAGACATGGTTATACCAGCCAAAAAATGCTTTTGACGGTATAGCTTACTTTCTTTGGGGAACTAGTGTAAGAAGCTATACCAGCAAATAGCACTCTTTTGCTGGTCTGTGTTGCATCTGGACTAGGATGGTATGCTGGTACTGTATAGCAAAACCTTTCTCACGTGGACAAGTCCTTTAATGTCCGATTCTCATATTGCTGAAAAGTTTAAATGCTTGGGAAAACAGATTCTCAGAGTTACTTGGATTTCAAATCCTCTTTTATTACAACTTATAGCAGAGGACTTAAAAAAAAAATTGTTCCAAGATGTCTCTTTCTTTAATGACTTCATAATGGTGACAGCTTTTATTAAGTTCCAGAATATTCTAACTCAGATCCTCAGACATTTAAAAAACAAACAAACAAAACCCTCTGTTTCCAGTTTTGTGGGAGTTGTTAAAATCTCTCATGAACATAGAAACTTTAAATCTACTATCCTAATTAGATTTTCCAAATTCTAATTAACATTTTATGATAACTTATCTCCAATTCTTTGAATGGGATTCATGTGGTAAACATTGGCCCAAAATTATTATACAACAAACAATACTTACACAACAATGCAATAAACCATTGTATGAAATGTCATACACCAGAATACATGTGGAGAGATGAACAGGGAACTTATTTTGTAATATGACTTTGGCAGAAATACCTACAGTTATGCATTTTTGCCACTGGCATAGTACTTTCCCTGATTTTATTGTGGTGGGGGCAGTGTGTTTGGGTTTTTGTGGGTTTTTGTTGTTGTTGTTGTTTTTTTTTAAATCTGTAACTTTCAGCACTGTGATTTTGTATGTAGATAAGTGAATGTAATGATAACAGCTGAACAAATTTCACTGAGACTTGTGAGCTTCCCACTTAAAACCTGGATTTTCTGTGATGGTCGGAGAGCAATATACTTGCAGGGTGCAATGTATCCAATGCAGCGTGTAGCCCATAGGTCTAGTCTGCTGGTTTGCTTTATTATATGCTGCCTATTATCTACTGGTTTGCTCATTTGTTTTATTGTATTTCGTTTGGTTTACTCTGTTTTGTTTGGCTGTAACACAAGGAACCTACAGGTCTGTGTCCTGTATGATTAGTTTCAGCAAGTTAGCATAAATATGGTGAAGTAGGCTTGTGACCTTTGGCATAGATAAATGGCCTGAGAGTCACCCCTTAGACGTATCTACCTAAGAATAGGAGTTGGAACTCGGTGGTAAACAGTGACCACAGGGAACACCGCAGGAACGTGGAAGTAACGACCATAAACCCGTTCAGGCAAGAAGTGACAGGTCTGAGAATGAGATAATTGGCATTAATATGTATAGATATGTTAGGCTATAGAATAAGTGCACCCTGATATTGTGTGGGTGAGGAAGTTAGATTTGGGCATGGAAGGTTAGGCATTAGCATGAATAATTCATGCTCAGGCCCTATAGAGGGCAAATCACCCTGTGGAATTATTATTCTGTTAATTCTTCCTCTTCTTTTGAGTTTTAGCCTTTTTCTTTATCTTTGAATCTTTCAGCTGTCAATTGTTAACTTAGCTACTCATCATTTGACCCTTCAGCTCTATTATTCACCATCAATCTTGGGCATTGAGGAACCTGGACCGTCATAAGAACAGCCACACTGGGTCAGACCAAAGGTCCGTCTAGCCCAGTATCCTGTCAGCCGACAGTGACCAATGCCAGGTGCCCCAGAGGGAATGAACAGAACAGGGAATCATCAAGTGATCCATCCCCTGTCGCCCATTCCCAGCTTCTGGCAAACACAGGCTAGGGACACCATTCCTGCTCCTCCTGGCTAATAGCTGTTGATGGACCTGTCCTCCATGAATTTATCTAGTTCTTTTTTGAACCCTGTTATAGTTTTGGCCTTCACAACATTGCAGAGACGAGGCTGGTTCTTTGTTTCTTACCACCAGGTCCCCAAAGAGGGGTGTGAGTATACTAATCTAGGAGCTTCCGAAAAGCATGATACCCCAAGGATTGTATTATTACCTTTTGGTTCTGTGATTTGGAGCTTTTGGGGCCTTTTTCACATTTTAATAAAAGTCTCTAAGGCTGTGTTTTGCCCTCCGTGTGAGTGTGCTTGCCATATACTCCGAGGGTTCTTACAAGATTTTGAACTCACTCTATTGAATTCTGTATAGCCTCATTTTGGGACAAGAACCTTATTATCTTCTGGTCAGATCAATTGGTGAGACTATAATAATAACCTCTAAAAATTCCAGGCAACAAGAGGGCTAGCACAAGGCCTGTGTACTGCCTAAGTCCAATTTAAATCTATGGCTTAAACAGGACTTCATTGACTTATTTGGGCTGGCCTCTTTCACAAGAGTGAGCTATACTAGAATTAAGGCTCCTGGGGTCGGTGGGTGGGTGAGGTCAGTGGTTCCATTCTTTCTCTATTTTGGGTGAAAAAGTAAGTATTGCCGTTGATGGTTTGCATGGTGTCTGTGCAGGGCTGCTGTCGTGGAATCATAGAAATGTGGGGCTAGACGGGACTTTGAGAAGTCATTTAGTCCAGCCCCTTGTGCTGAGACAGGACCAAGTAAACCTAGACCATTCCTGGCAGGTGTTTGTCCAACTTGTTCTTAAAATCCTCCAGGGATGGGGATTCCACAGCTTCCCTTGGAGGCCTATACCACAGCGTAACTATTGTTCTAGTTGGAAAGTGTTTCCCTGTATCTAAACTAAATCACCCTTGCTGCAGATAAAAGCCTATTCTTGTCTTACCATCAGTCGACCTGGACAACAGTTGATCATCATCTTCTTTATAACAGCCTTTGACATATTTGAAGACTGTTATCAGGTCCCCCTCAGTCGTCTTTTCTCAAATCTAAACGTGTCCAGTTTTTTTAACCTTTCCTCATAGTTCAAGTTTTCTAAGCCTTTTATCACCTTTGTTGCTCTCCTTTGGACTCTCTCCAGTTTGTCCACATCTTTCTTAACGTGTGGTGCTCAGAACTGGTCACATTACTCCAGCTTAGAGACTAACAAATTTATATGAGCATAAGCTTTCGTGAGCTACAGCTCACTTCATCGGATGCATTTGGTGGAAAATACAGTGGGGAGATTTATATACACACACAGAGAGGAAGATGATGTCTGTCTGTATCTGTATGAGTTTTTTCATGAAGTTGATAGAATTCCACTCTATACACAAAAGCTTATGCTCAAATAAATTTGTTAGTCTCTAAGGTGCCACAAGTACTCCTTTTCTTTTTGCGAATACAGACTAACACGGCTGCTACTCTAAAACCTGTCATTAACACCTCTGTAGTCATAGGATAAAAAGGGTTGTTAGTGTATTACAGATTGTTGTACCATAATAAGCCATAAATCCATGGGAGCAACATGTCTACAACATCAGTGCATACCCTTATTTCCATTGTCACTTTGGTTCCTGTAGGGACTGCGGTGCAGATTCCTTGTACAGTCTCTCCTTCTCCAGTGTAGCAGGTTGGTGAGTGAAGTGGTAGTTGGAGAGGGTATGCTTTCTCCTCCCCCCCCCCCCCCAAGTCTCGAGCACTCTATGGATAACATTCATAAGGAGCAGCAGGAGGAAAATCTGACTTGTTTCAAGTAGGGAAAATAGAAAAATATATATTTTTTTAAAATTTCCCATGCCATAAACTAAAAATGCAAGCTACAGATAAACACCGCAATATCAAGTGCTACTCTCCCCACCCTGACAGATAAATATTGATTAGCAATTATATCTCACTTCCTGATCTCTCTGAAAGTGAAGCCATTTTTCTACAGACAGCAAAAGTTGCAAGTGGTGTAGTCTGGAGTGAGTTGGATGATGCTAATTCCCTTTCCAGAAAGAGGAGAAACCAATCCAATTTGAGGATAGCAGCCTATCTCCTACAAGCCCACAGCAGGTAGTTCTCATGAGTAGTTCCTCTACCCTGAGCAGCCTAAGCAAGTGCATTGTCCTGAAGCCCCAATTACCAGCACAGGTGTCTGTTCTGGGTCAACAGTTGGATGCCAGCCTGAAGTGATTAAACTTAATAATTGCTGTCAGCAGTTTCTTGAATGATCCCTGCCTGATGCATTGGGCATAGCCAGTGTGTCTGTAATTCCTGTGTATACGTAATTCTGAATCTGGAACCAGTCTCTGTTCACAATCTCTGTGCTGGCAAATGAGGCAGATGGTTTTGTTGTTTCTCTCCTTTCATCACATAGCTCTAAGTCTGTCCCTCCTCCACCTTAACATGGTGCTTTGCAATCGCTGTCCGTGTCCGTCCACATTCACCACTGCTCTCCCGCTATGGTTTGTGCTTGGTTACCTGCGACCCAGCTGTATGCTCATTGGAGTGACATGAGATGGGAAGATCTTTGTTTTTTTTCCCACTTACTTGAGTTTAAAACCAGCAAATATGGTGACTCCAGCCTGGGTTTGATGATTTTGACTGGCAGGTGGGTGAGGAAGCAACACAATTAGTTTTGGAAGAGGTCATAAGACAATTCTCAGCCAGGAAGAGCCTGGCTTGAGGGAAACCCACAGATACCATTCTCTCACTTTCAGCTAGTACATCCCTTCCATTGCTCCAACACTCCAAGCACTCACCAGAACCGTACTGTGTGTTGTGAAACTGACCCTTTTATTTCGTATTTTCAGTCGGAGGGATTGAATAGAATGTGTAAAAGTCTTTAGTCTGAGATCCGTCAGAGTGATGCTGCCACTTTACGGTAGCAGCATTTAAAACTGTTCTAAGAATTTTTGTATCAGATTTGGTTTCTTTATCAATAAGAAGAAGGGGGAAAAAAAGCCTTTCCTGCCTACACCCGGCTCCCTACTTACATTGCCTGGACCCTCGATTTCACCTTCCCCGAGGTGTGAAAAACTCTAGTAAATACAGCCAGCTGTAATAATGGAACAAGTGAGAAGCTGGCAGGAAGGCTTAGACTTGTCCTTTTCAGAGCATCATATTATACAGTCTACATATTATACAGAACTTTTCATTCTGCAGGTTTCCCCCAGAGACCTTTACCAACCATAGATCCTCACTCATGAAATGCAGCAACCTCTGAGCTGGAATATATATAAAACAGCGGTTCTATACCTGCAAGAGTGTAGGACATGAAGTAAGGAAGAGTAAGGTATTCACTTAAAATAGCAGTGCTTAGGTCAAATGCAGTTACCTAGTTTAGAATTTGGTTAGGCCTCTCCTAGTTTTAAGTAGTTCACACAAAGCATTTTCCTTCTTTCTGAACTAAGGTAGGATTTTATTTTATTTTTTCCTTCCAGTTGCCCTTTGTCTTTAAAATCGGAAAGTGATAGCATAAGCAAGGATGTTTTAGGGACTGGGGTTGGAGTATGACAGAGACGGACTAGTTATTCTGTCTCCACTTGCAAGGGGTTTGAGGACATACCAGCTATGTTAAGAGAAGCAGTGAATACAGGATTTCTCCGCTGTGAGTAAGCGAGGATGTTTGTGATTTTTTTGGTTTTTTTTACTTCCCTACATAGAAAAAGAGAAAGAGGAGTAAGAATAAGAAGAATCCTTCTGACTGTGGGCTGCAGGACTCTTTGACCTCTATAAGTTCAGCACCTTGTAGTCTGGACTCTTCTTTGAGCTCAGAATTGGCTGGTGCAAAAAATCCAACACAAGAAAGCCAAATCCAAGAGAATGAAGTGGCCAAAGCAGAGGCTGATTTATCTCCCTGTAACAACGAAAGTCAGATTAAAAGTGACCGTTCCTTATGCCCCTTGGGAAATGAGGGTCAAAGTCCAGAGACGATTGTGGAAGACAATCCCAGCAACAGTGACACCATGCACCAGTCAGTGCAGAATGGTACCAATGATGAGCTTGCTCAGCCTGCAGGCTCCAGAATCACAGAGGAGAAGATGGAAGATGAAAGTTCCCCAAGTGATGGACAAATGAGCAGAGAAAATAAGGAATCTGACAAGAAGGAAAATGAGAGCAGCCCTGCTGAAGTTGGCCAGCCTTCAGGAAATAGATCAGATACCCAGATGTCTGGGGGAGACAGAGATGCACTGGCTTCCAAAGGAGAGGGAGAGAGTGTGTCCTTAGGGCTCTGTTCCAATATGGAAGCACCTGCGAGGAAGGATTCAAATTCTGATGCAGACCATCAAAGTCAGAAGAAGAAAGTCTCGTTTTCTGAAGCTGAAACAACACAGAGCAGGAAAGTCGAACAAGAGAGGAAGCAGCAAGCAAGTGCTCCAGTTTCAAAGGTAAACTGCCAAATAACCATGTGATTATGTTGGAATAAGTTTCCTTCTTTTGAACTTTGAAATGGTTACTGCAGTAAAATGAAGCCTGTTCGTTTCTGCCAACCCAGTTGAACAACCTGAGGAGGTAGGGAGGAAGTAGGGGGCGCTTTGAAGCATCTTGCCAGTCTGTTTGCACAGGTGTATCTTACATCTGTGAACTTCTCTATTCACCTTTGGTTAGTTCCAGGGTGGAAGAGTTGCCCTTAGTACAAGAATAACTGTACTACAGCAGTCCAAGTGCCTCTCCATTGCTGGGTGATTTACTAAACCATCTTGGGGTTAAAAGTCTTATCCTCCCCTCTCCAAAGCCCCCCTTGGGTTCAGCTTTATCTCTGAGCAGAACTTTATTCAGTGAAATGAGTGTAATTTTCAGCATTGCTCTTGTCAGTTTTTTCTCTGTTATTAACGAAGCGTGTACAGCTGGTAAATGGCTCAGAATCCCTGTCAGTTTTTCCCCATAGAACCTGAAAAATGCATTGTGTTGAACTTTATCTCGTGATTCAGTCTCCCCTTCTCCCTCCATTCCCAATCTCACACCAGTGCTCAAAACAATCCACACACTACAGAAATGCCTATACATTGCCTATGTTGCTTCATTATGCCGGCTTTACATCTCCTCTGAATGTGGGGTTCAGTCCCAGAACGGACTGGTTGAATTGCAGATATTTTCTCTTCCTTTATACCCCCTTCTCCAGGAACCTGCAACATGGTGACTTCTGCTAGCCAACATTGGCATTAGATTCCATGTAAAACCTGATCAGAGCAGTCTTGCAGCTCTGGCTGTTAGATTGGTCAGAAGATTCACCCTCATTTTCTCTGGCCCTGGGGAGCGACGAACTGACCGGTCTTTGGAACTGAACCTAGCCCTTGTGCAGAACACTAAACACAGGCCCAACTGAATCAGTTTTGAATTGGGTTGTTTGACATGCAACATCTTACGTTAGATATCTCATGCCACCTTGAACAGATCCGGTTGGTTTCTATTAAAGTCGTGTCTTTGAGGTGCACTGCTTTTGACTCATTCTGTGTGTTTGTGTCACAGGACGTAGAAGTGGAAGCCAAAGGAGCTCCAAGAAAGGGGACAACTGAAGAAAAGGAAAAGAAGACAAATCAAACAAAGGCAATTGAAGCTCCTAAAAAAGAGTATGCATCAGCTGTTACAGGCAATAAGAAGGACAAGAAGCAGCAGAAAAATCAGGAAGCCAATGAAAATAGAATTAAGCCAAGGTAGAGTATGCCCTCTTTTTTTTTTTTTTTTTTAAGCTGTTGAAAGTGATGCGGCTCAGCCAGTAGAGGCTACTGGGTAATTGTAGCTGGGTACTCTTCCTTTTCAGCATAGACTAAGCTTAAAATAAAAGCTTCCTAGTGTTTGAATTATTCACAACTTTGCAAGCCAAGTGGTTGATTTTTGTGTGGGGGGTTTTCTGCTTTTGCAGTTCAGTGGAGTTACGCTGAGGGAAGGGGTTCTCCTATTGGTATAGGTGATCCTCCTCCGTGAGAGGTGGTAACTAGGTTGACAGAAGGATTCTTTCATCAAACAAGCACTGTCTACATGGCTACTTAGGTCAGCTTAACTACCTTGCTCAGATTGATGTAGCTGGGTCTGTCTAATTTTCTGTTGTAGACCAGCCCTTAGATTCAGTGAGGTGGAAAGATACAAGAAGGTTGTTCCAGACAGGAGGAACTACAGAGGAAGGGTTCTCTCACCAGCAGTGGTGAGATTACAGGGAGGAGGCAGTTGCTAGATGAGCAAGACGGTAATTAGAGAGAGACAGAATCTGTGAGATAGGCGGGAAGTGGGTCCATGAAGAGAGTCAAAAATAAGCAGGGTAGTTTTTCAAGTGGATTTTTCAATGAAACCAATAGGGAGCCTGTGAAGTTGCTTGAGGAGTGATGTTCTGTGATCAGATTTCTTGGTACGTGAAAAGGAGTGGGCAGTAGCATTATTCTTCACATGCAAGAATCTGGAGAGCTGGGACTTGAGGTGTCCGAATAGAAGGGATTGCAATTGTCAGGGTGAGAGTGGATGAAGACACTGGTGACTGTTTCCTTACAGGCAGTCAAAGCTGTAGCAAAAAGCAACATTGTTGTGGTTTGGTGGTGGACAGATTGCAGAGAGCAGGAGATAAGGGCAAGAGAAATATGTCAGGGTCAAGAATGATGGAGAGCAATGTAGGGACATAGGAGGTATGAAAGGTTTTTTGAGGGTGCTGCTTCATCAGAAGTGGTCTTACTGTATTTCACTGGAGCAATACTTTGCCTCCAAAATGTGTGTATATAATCACTGGTGTGTAATCCAAGGTTACATCCCAGACTGTTTTCCTATCAGACAGTAACTAGTTAGATTACAGAAGTGTGTTCTCTGTCAATACCTGGCTATAGAAAATTTCTTATTCCTAATTTTTATCTTTGTATGTAATGTTCACTTTGCTAGGAGAATACTATGTATTGGCCTTCATATCTGTCCAGATGTTGAGGAGTTTGCAATGAAACTTATATTAATGCAACTCATGGAGTTGACTACAAATAAGCAAACAAACAGCTGTTGCCTCTCATGCATTCATTTTTTTTTAATTACACAAATATTTAAATAGTATTTTAACTTTATTTTCTCTGTCATTAGTCAGGTGAATCTTGGAGAGGGTGTCACAGTGTATTTCCATGCAATATTGTCTAAAGACTTTAAGCTAGATCCTAATCGGCATAAAGTGTTCATCAGGGCACAAGGCATTTCAGGATATTTGAATTGGGAGGATAACATCTGTGAGTTGACCTGCACAAAGTAAGTACTTTTCTGTAAGTTCCAACACTGCTTAATTTTAATTTAGGCCTCTTATTTTAACTACCTGCCTCACAATAACAAGAAAGCAGCAGATGTAGGTGTGGTATTTTGTCTCTCCCCTGGCTTTTGTAATTTTTCTTATGCAGCCTTGTTTGGACTAGGAACAAAGGTACTTAGGTAATTTGACTTTTAAAATGCGGCACACCTTCAGACTTAGTGTAGAGACCATTTAACATGTTCACAGTCATGTTAGTTGGTGTTAAACTGTGTTTACACTTGATGGGGATGTTTCAAGTCACATTAGCTGAATCACATTTGCTAACTTGACTTACAAAAAAACATCATTTTTCTTAGTCTAGACAGGGCCTGTGATCTGTTATCTGAAATAAGGCTTGGCAACATTCATGTAGGATAACATCAGGGCCTCGTCTCTTAAAATGTGGACCTAGGCTAATATTTCATTTAGTACTTTGGAAAGTATGTTTTTGTTTTTGTTTTCTTTTTCCCCCCTCTGAACCTGCTGTGTGATTGTTTTATTTTCATGAAAGTGGGGCCTTTGAGCATGGTGAGACCAAATCCATGTATGTATCATTATTATGGAGGCACCTGGTAGTGAATCTATAGTAAAGGTTGCCTTTTAAAATGGGCAATAAAATATGGGGTTTTCCCTAAAAAGTAGGTGGCCAGTCAGTTTGGCATTTCAGTTAGTTAATTAGGTCCTTTGAATTTTCTAGGTAGTTTTTGTTTGGTTTCCCATAGAGTTGCCAGCCTTCTTTCATCACCTTTAACCATCCTCCTGCACACAACCCTTTATCAAACTACCCTCTCACAACCCAATCACCTAGTCCCCCCCCACCCCCAATCTATGACTGCTAGTGTTATAGAAAAATAATGTAGGGATGAGAGGTGAAAGGGGCAGAATTAAGGTTGTGGTATATGGCAGTTGTGGTAATAAGGTGTGTGCTTGTGTGTTGAAGAGCTCATGATATATACTGTTAAGTGCTTTATCTTTTCAGTTCTTTGTAAATTTGTATTGTGTGTGTGTGTGTGTGTGTGTGTGTGTGTGTGTGTGTGTGTGTGTGTGTGTGAGAGAGAACCCTAACTACTTCACAGTGATGTTTATCGTTTGTATGACCGTAGCTCCTAGGAGCCCTAGTCGGGGACCAGGACCCCAGTGTGCTAGGTGTCATGCATCACAGAACAAAAACATAGTCCCTGCCCCAGCGAGCTTGTATGTATGTGTGGGAACCACAGTTGAGGAGGGAGAGAAACCAGCACCATAGACTTTAAAAGAAATATTCTGATTATGGGCCAATCAAGAAGTATTTGCTAGGCGAGTGAATATGTTTATATACCTAAAATAAATCATAATAGCCCATTGGATGGTTGAGTGGTATCATAAAACTGCACTGTGCTCTGATGATACTTAGGCCCCCATTTGGGAAAAGGGAGCAAATATGAGCTGTCTATTTGTCGCATTTAATTTCTGTTGCTGGGTAGGGTGCTCATTGGCTGATATCATAGTTGTGCCCTCCTCAGCTGTTTAGTTGGGTATTGGGGCAAAATATCAAACATATAATGAAGAGGGGGATCATTTTAAGTCTTTCCCCTCTTTTTAAAAATTGGCAGTTTGGGAGGATAGCAAGTACTAGAGCAACCAATGTCTGACTTGCCTGTTGTCCGAGCTTGCTGCCACTGTTAAGCTGTTTTGTATTGAACAGGGACCTGGGACAGCATGGACTCCTCATTGAGGGTTGTGTGACTATTTCCAAGGACAACATGAATAAACCATTTCCCTACAAATACGTTATTTCACGTGGCAAGAACAGAGAATATGAATTCATTTACAAACCTTGCCCAGAAAGAGTGGTTGTGAATCGCCTTTTATTCATACCATCTAATTATCTAAGCTCAGGAGGTAAGGTGATTTCCACAGTGTGTGACTGTTTAGTCTTCATCATAGTTATGCATGTTTAGATACTACTTATTTGCCAGACGATGCTGATGTTAATCAGCCTTATCAGTGACACCCAGGCAAAAAACCCATGTGAGAGAGCTTGGGGTATTGTGTAGAAATATGGAAGGACAGATTTTGATGAAATCATCTAACATAAATCATTTTATCTTTAATGTCCTCTGGTTCACACATTTAACAACACATGTACATCTGTATGTATGTCATATTTATTGAAACGTAATTGCTAGTCAGTGCTGCTGCCTTTGAAGTACCAACATTCCAGTAAAAAGTTGTCACTCCAGATGTGACAGACTTGATTCCTGGAAGAGCTTAGAATCTAAATGGAGAAGTCAAAGAGAGGGTGGGAAGGGAAAAATATGTATGGAGGGGAAGTGACCTGTGGCCAAGCTGGGAACAGAACTCGGGTCTCCTTCATCCCATTCCAGTGTCCCGTGCTGGTCTGCTCCCAGGTATGTGAGGCAGCAGGGAAACTGAAACCCCTGCTTCTTGTCTTACAAGTTAATGGCTTTTTAAAAAAAAAAAATTTTTTTTAAATTAGATTGGCACCAGTATGATGATATAGTGTGCACTAGACCTCCTGATACTTTAATGAGACGCTTTAAAAATTGGGCTGGATGGGATGATCGGAAGAAAAACGTTGAGAGAGGGAAGCAGATAGCAGCAGAAATTATGCTAGAGACCATCTTCAGCATCCTCACCACTTGGACCAACATCAACATGAAGAACTTTCTCAACCAGTTGTATCAGTTTAATAAAGTCACTGGGAAGCCAATGGTGTATGAGAGCGAGCCGAAGGAATGGGCATCACTAGAGTTTGGAGAAAAGCAGGTAAACTAATTACATTTGAGAGTGTATTGGGAAAGAGGTTGAAATTCAGTTATTAAATATGCAATTTTAACTTTGCTGTTGAGATCCTTTGTCTGTTTTGCCTCCTCTGATGGAAGTAATGGATAATTTTCTATTGTGTGATGGGGTGAGTTGTCTCCCTGAACTTTTGATCTTAGTTGCAGTATGAGGTTTAGTGCACCAGTACTTGCTCACCAAGTGGAGCCAGAGCATGGGGTGTGATACTTGCTGGGATGGCTTTAACAATGTTGATATTTAAATTATTATCACTGTGCACCTGAGTTAACACTTCACTGAGATAAACCGTACGGCTCCTATCTCAGAGCTGTTGTTCCAGGCTCTTTGTAGACTTGGACATCTCTGTGTCGATTACACTTGGCTCACGTTTGTGCGGTCATCTTTGCAACTGTAACAGCTAGATACTTTTAATTTAAAATAAATAAATAAAATTTTTTTTGAGATCCTGAGCACAAGATATTGGCTTCAGAGAGGGGCCAGGATTGCATATAGACATGTTCTGGCTGTTTCCTGAGTAAAAATATTGGTAAACAATTTTTTAAAAGTCTTTGCTACCATATCTCTCTCTGGCACAGTAGGTTTTCTCTGTGCTTATTTCTAGTCCAAGCCTGACCCACTCTGGGTTATGAGGATATTGTATCCCAAATTCTCCCATCTGACTGAGCTAGATTAGACTGGATTCCTTCTGGACTCCATAATCTGCCACCAGGAGTCTTCATAGAATACTTCACCATCTCTTTAGGGTTTAGAGCTCTCCCTCCACAGATCTTCCAGACAAGGAAGGTGGGTGGGCAGGGGGAGTCCAGGCTCTAACCATGTATTTAACTTACTTTTTCTGGTGAGTTAGGAAAGTGGTGGTTTTAAAATGACTTTTTTCCTCCACCATTCACCTGTCTTTGGAATCCCTTCCCCATCTGAGGCCTAATCCAAAAGCCACTTGAGTAAATGGAAAGAATCATTTATTTGAATGGATTTTGTGTCAAGTCTATATTCCCTTTTTATTCTTTCCCCCTAATAAAAGGGCTCGATGTGGGTGGCTTACTTTAGAGCTTAGCAGCGCTCTTCCATTTGGTGTCGGAGGGAGGGTTGGCAGATAACAGTTCCTCTAGCTGAACATATAGCCTCGGCTGCATTTTTTAAAAATCAAATATGTATACTTATCCTCAAGGCAGACCAAGGCTTGAAGGGTTTAGCCATGCCCAGTGAAGCAATATTTCAAGTCAGACTTCAGGGCCTGCTATTAATGAGGCTATTGATATAACAGGCATCACAGAAACTTGGTGGAATGATGACAATCAATGGGACACAGTATACCAGGGGATACAAAGTATATAGGAATAATCGAGCAGGTTGGGCTGGTGGGGGTATTACCCTATGTGTGAAAGAGAGCATAGAGTCAAATATAGTAAAATTCTTAAATGAATCAAACTGTTCCATAGATTTTTCTATGGATATAAATTCCAGGGTTGAATAATAAGAGTAGAGCAACAGGAATATACGAGTGACCACTTGACCAGGATGGAGACAATGATTGTGAAATGTTCATGGAGATTAGAAACAGAAAACCCAATAATAATGGGTTTATTATAATATCCCCATATTGACTGGGACTATGTCCCTTCTGGAAGGGATGCAGAGATAAAATTTCTAGACACCATTAATGACTGCTTCTTAGAGCAGCTAGTTATGGAACCCTCAAGGGGAGAGGCAATTCTTGATTTAGGCCTAAGTGGCACACAGTGTCTGGTCCAAGGTATGACTATAACTGAACCGCTTGTAATAGCGAGCACAATGTAATTAAATTTAACATCCTTGTGGGGGGGAAATACCAAAGAAACCCACCACAGTAGCATTTAACTTCAGAAAGGGGAACTACACAAAAAGGAGAAAGTTAGTTAAATGGAAATGAAAAAGAATAGTCATAAGAGTGAAATGCCTGCAGGCTGGATGGAAACTTTTTAAAAATACCGTAATAGAGGCTCAAACTATATGCGTACCCCAAATGAAAAAAACAGTAAGAGGATCAAAAAAATTCCACCATGGCTAAGCAACAAAATGAAAGAGGTGCTTAGAGACAAAAAGGCATCCTTTAAAAATTAGAAGTCAAATCTTACTGCAGAAAATAGAAAGGAGTATAAACTCTGGCAAGTCAAATGTAAAAATATAATTAAGCAGGCCAAAAAAGAATTTGAAGAGCACTAGCAAAAGATACTAAGGCCTGATCTATATTACACAGTTAGCTTGATGTAAGGTAGCTTACATCAACCTGATTATGTCAGTGTGCACACTACAGCCTTGTCTTGGTGATGTAAGTGCCCTACTACACCAATGTAACTCACTTCCATGAGAGGTGTAGGGCTTATGTTGGTGTAGTTAGGGTGACACAGTGTCTGTGTTGACAAAACAGCCAACAGCTGATGTTTCACAGCTCCATGCTCCATGTCAGAGCCCAGCTGCCCCCAGCTCCCCACTCAGGGAGCCGAGAAACCCAGGCAGCTGCTCCTGGCTAGGAGCAGGTAGGTGAGAGCTGGGGGGTAGGGACAGTTTGGTTCCCAGTAGGCAACTGCGCAGAGGGCTCTCAGCGCCCCAGACTGTGCCCCCCTTCAGTCGGTGAGGATGCGCACAACCGACCGAAGGAGGGTAGTGTTGACATCAGCCACCACAGTAATTACTGTGGTGGCTGTAAATCAACCTAATATAGGTTGACTTAGGGCTGTAGTGTAGACCTGCCCTAATACTAACAGCAAAGTGTGTGGGTTTTTTTGTTGTTTTTTTTTAAGTACATCAGAAGCAGGTGATCCAGTGGTTATAGTGTATTTGGACCTTCAAGAAGTCTTTGACAAGGTCCCACACCAAAGGCACTTAAGCAAAATAAACAGTCATGGGATAAGAAGGAAGGTCCTCTCACCTATAGTAACTGGTTAAAAGTACTAAATGCAGGGTAGGAATAAGAATGGCCACACTGGGTCAGACCAAAGCTCCATCTAGCCCAGTATCCTGTCGGCCGACAGTGGCCAGTGCCAGGTGCCGCAGAGGGAACGAACAGAACAGGGAATCATCCAGTGATCCATCCCCTGTCGCCCATTCCCAGCTTCTGGCAAACAGAGGCAAAGGACACCATCCTTGCCTATCCTGGCTAATAGCCATTGATGGACCTATCGTCTATGAATTTATCTAGTTCTTTTTTGAACCCTGTTATAGTCTTGGCTTTCACAACATCCTCTGACAAGGAGTTCCACAGGTTGATTGTGTGTTGTGTGGAAAAAAAATACTTCCTTTTGTTTGTTTTAAACCTGCTGCTGTATAACTGGGTTCAAAAATAATTTGATAAGTTCATGGAGCATAAGTCCATTAATGATTATTAGCGAAGATGATTAGGGATGCAGCCCTATGTCTGGGTGTTCCTAAACTTCTGACTGCCAGGAACTGGGACTGGAAAACGGGATGGATCATTCAATAATTGCCCTGATCTGTTCATTCCTTCAGAAGCATCTGGCGCCGGATACTGGGGCTAGAGGGACCATTGATCTGACCTAGTATGGCCATTCTTCTGTTCTTAGACATAGAAACTTTGAAGTGGTGCCTTTAGGAGCAACAGATTCTGGAAGGTTCAGATCTGGTGGTGTGGAAGATGGCTTTATCTAACCAGTGTCACTTCGTCACCAATCTACAATGGTCAGGCATGATGAAAATCCAAACGCCTTTCTAGAGTCATAAGCAGCAATAAACAAACCTTTGCCCTGCAATAAGACAGTCATCATTGATACCATTGGATACCGTTCCGATAGCTATCTGAAGAATAGTGGGAAAGAGATAGAGATGACCCCTTTGGGGGGGGGAAGGGGAAGTTGATCAATGCCGTTGGATTATGTGCCTTTTCACCCCCTCCCCTTTGTTTTAGGTGAGGGAGTTACTGGTGGACTACTTGAGAAAAGTAGGTCAGCCATTTCTTGATCAGAACAGTGCTAACGTTCCACCCAAGGATGTGACAGTGAAGAGCCGGTTGGGGCTGGGGCTGATCAGTGTTGTATTGGGGGAATTCTATGGACTTCCAACAAACAAAGAGGACCTGAGTCGAGTATGCAGCCTTCTGTGTTTGGAGCAGAAACCACAAGAAATCTTACTCCATGAAATGAATCATAACAAGGCAGTGTTTTCAGTGGTTTCGTGGTAGGTATTTTATTAGTTTTGGGGTGTGTAAGGTGAGGGTGTGATATTTAGTGGATGTGTGGAATGACTAAACTTCAGAAAATACTTTTTAAGCGGAGGCAGCCATTAACTATGTATATTTGTCTTGCACTTTTCTTATCTGGATTGGATGGAACTGAAGTGTGTATCAGTCAGCAAGGTATGCAGAACAGTCATGCTGTGGTATTTTTAATAAAAATAGAACTCTAGCTTGCTAATTGCTTCAGAGTTTTTATAAATCCTCTCAATCAGCATGGGGCTTTTTTTGTGTGTGGAAGATGTTTTGGGGGTATGAGGAAGTTGGAGAGGGAGGATCTGAGATAGAATGGCTATATGCATTGATGACCACAATGGCATGCCCAAATCCACCCAGAGTTTGGTTGCAGAATGGAGGAAATTTGGCACAAACTAAAATAATTTTATAGATGGCCTGAAAATGGTATGGAAGTTTATTCTTTACCATATGATTACGTTCTTGGGGACTGTATTCTCTCTCTTCCCATTTCTCAGCATTTGTTGGTTTGTCCTTTGATGGTTAGTCGAAAGACTCATTTATTTCTTCTTAACTGCCTTCTGCAGAATGGTATACTCAACCACTGTCTTCAGACATTTCTATCTAAGGAGCATGCTATCCCAGTGCCTTCAAGCTGGCACTTACTGCATGAGATGTTTCAAATAGTTACAGTGATCACGGATGTGTGTAGTAAAACCTTGCCTCTATTTTTCAGTTGTAATATTGGGACAGGAGGTGTCAGTTTCCACAACTATAGTCATATCAGCAGATTTTGTGAAGTGAGAGACAAGGTTACAGCCGCTTTCCAGTCCTTCACTTATATGCCCCTTCTGAGGAGGTGGTTGCAAGCTGCTGTAATAAAATGTCATTTGTAAATATGTACTTGCTCAAGCAGCGCCTCTGAGATTTTTACTTTTGTGCCCAAAACTGTGTGACAAACATATTTACTAGCCATTCCTAACATGGATGATCTCTTATCCATTCTAGCATGAAACAGTACTTGAGCCACTTGTGCCAGAGATGCATCGATGAGCAAGTTGACCAGTGGGTGTGTGTCCTCCCTGTTCTGCACTTTTTCACTCCTTCCTTTGACCTTGATGAAGGCATGATGGTGGATAGTCACCTTAAATCTGAAGAGATCTGGGCAGGACTGGAAGGTCTTCCATTCATTGAGTTCAGGAAGAAACAGGAGGAGTCTTATAAAAAGTGAGTTTTCCAGAGTTACTTTAGTTTTTAAAGTGCTTTATAACTGATGATGTCTCTGTTGCTTAAAACTCTTGGCTGCTTAGCTCAGTTAGCTAAACAATTTACTACATCACCATCAGTGGTTTGGGGTATACGAATACATCTTTTATTCTTATTAATGTTTTAGGCTGAAAGTCCACAAGCGCACCTTACCATATGGGGAATATAGAAGAAGGCAGAGTATCTGCATTGCGTGCATGCGTTGAACTGAATGCTGTAAGCTTGGTGACTGTGATATGTAATAGTGCATGTGTGGAGAAATCCCGATTTTTTTTTTTCCCCAGGTTCTTCTGTCAAGGTTGCTTTAAATCTCATGTGACCGAAACATAACCCATTAGATAGATGTCTTAATTTCTCAGAGGATTTCTTTATCTTAGTGCTTAACTCAAGCATCACAAATGTACATTCTTAACAATTTCAGATACTTTTTAATTAGCTCTAATGAAATAAAGAGGCTTAAAAGAAAGAAAACTATGCATGAGTCATTTTGACACATGTAAGATGTTGAATGTAGCTGCAGTGCATGCTGGAATTGTGTGTTTTCTGGGGGGTTTTTAGTGTTGCAAGCAAAAGCATGGTGTCTTACAGTGCATAATAGTGTAAAGAGGGTGCTGCTGATGTGAAATCTCCAAAGAAGGGCAGGAGGAGCTGCACTCCATCCTGTCAAGCGGATGAACATGGCACTATCCCTGTTAAATTGGGTGCCATAGTGGTCAATCCAGGCTCTGAGCAGACTTTCCCTGCTAGTGTGAAAAGTTAAATGCTGTTTAAAATGTCTTTTATGTAAACCACAAGTAGCCAGATTCTGTCTCCCGCTCCCTCCTTCGGGCCCTTTATATTGCTCTAGTGCAATAAAGGAGTGAGAAGGGCCCGCAAGGGAATTCCTTGGTGCAGGAGCAATATGGGACTGATGTATACAGCCCAGGGCTGCAGTCCTTTTTCAGCTCCCAGCATAGAGGAGTTCCAAGAGTGGGAGCAGGGAATGGCTGGAGCGTTCTGTGCTCCAGCAGTTCTGGGCTGTGGAGCAGCCCATAAGCATTCAATAAGGCTACCGTAAGTTAGAGCAGTTTCCCAGGGTCCCAGCACAGAATCTGGCCCAAATATAAAAGGAGAGAGAGAGAGAGAGAAAATGTGTATGAATAGTATGTCCTTTTAATTCTCCCTGACATCAGGTTTGAGTACAGAAGGCACCAGAGTACAAAGGAGATGTCTCTTTTTGTTAGTTTTCTGTGTGCTGTCCCAGTCTTCTGTATAATTCACAGCCCTCCTCCCCCGTTTTTCTTTTTCTTTCTGTTCAGCAGGGTCCTATTGCAGCTGATGAAAGGAAAGAAGCATTTGATGGAAGTAGACAGAACACTGGTCAGGTCGTGGATCAGCTTGCTGCCTCTGGGGGACTTGGCAGAATTTTTGACTGATTTATCTGTTGAGCTGTTGGACTGTCTTCTAGGAATTTATCACAGGTTGCAGAACACCATGATTACATTCCGCAGTTGGGAGGTTTGTCTTCTGACTATTTTAACCAAGTAATGGTAAAGTCAATGGTATCAGTGAGAGTTGGGTGCCTAACCTGTTTTAGGAGCTTTTGAAAATCTCACTAGGCAGCGATTTTCAACTTTTGGCACCTAAATATCTTTGAAAATTTGCCCCAACTGCTTTATTGGGAGTCATTTCTGGGTTATATGGACTGGGACATAAAAGGGTTGGAGAAGATTATTTTCTTAAAGTATTGAATTTCGCCTCCAGGGCTTATTATATGAATTGGGTACTGAGAATCTAGCTAGAGTGTGGAACAAATCAATTTTTGATATATTATTCTGCATCTGTCTGAAAAATATTGACCTGTAGTTCAAATGGATATATGTTGCTCACTGTAAGATTGGTAATTTTTGCATTTGACATCACCTTTTGGTGTATGGTTTTTATTTTATTTTTCATTTTTATTCCATGTCAGTACTGATTACAGTAGATCTATATTCATATAAAACAGGACAGTGGATAAGCTAGTGTAGAAAACTTACGTTTACAGATTTAAATGATGCAGTGTTTGTGAAAATCTATTTAGTCTTGGCAGAAATCGTAATAATCTGGACCTTCTATGGAATTGCAAAATGACTGAGAATATGGCTGCAATTTGTGAATATTAATTTGCAGGATTTTTTAAAACGATTGTTGCAGAAACCAGTGAAGTTAGGGATAGTACCTATATACAACTTTTCATTTTGTAGTTCTCAGAATGCTTTGCAGGTGGGGAAACTGAGGCACGGAGAGGGGGGGAAATGATAAAAGCTTCTAAAAACCTGACTTTTGAGGAAAATTTTAAAAACTGAGCATGTTTAGCCTTGAGAAAAGAAGACTGAGGAACAACCTGATGATAATCTTCCAATATATTAAGGGCTGTTATAAAGAGGACAGTGCTCAATTGTTCTCCATGCCCACTGAAGGTAGGACAAGTAGTTTTGGGCTTAATCTGCAGCAAGGGAGATTTGGGTTTGATATTAGGAAAAACTTGCGAACTATAAGGGCAATTGAGCTCTGGAACAGGCTCCCAAGGGGGGTTGTGGAGTCCCCATCATTGGAAGCTTTTAAAACCAAGTTGGACAGACCCTTGTCAGGGATGGTCTAGGTGTTCGTGGTCCTGCCACAGTGCAGGGGCCTGGACTCGATGACTTCCTGAGATCCCTCCCAGCTCTACATTTCTATGATTCTATTCTATGAAGTGACTTGTCCAAGGTCAGCCAGCAGGCCAGGGGCAGAACCAGCAATGGAACTCAAGTCTCTGCAGTCCCAGTCCAGTGCTCTAACCTCTAGGCCATACTGCCTCAGGTGCATTCCTGCCCCTGCTATGTAATTCAGAGGAAAAGATGAAGTTTATTGTCACACATTTGAAAAGGTTAATGAAAACTGCTGAATCTACTTCTTCCTCCTGTTGGATTTACCTTATGGGTGTAATTCAAAAGTCAGGGGCCAACATTTTCAGAAGTGATAATTAATCTTGGGTGGCTCAGTTTTTGTATGCTGAACATGAAAAATCTAAAGGGACCTGGTTTGCAGAAGGTGGATGTTTAGAATGTTCTGAAAACCAGGCCCCTTCAAGGTTTCTGAAATTGGGCGCTAGTGATTACTGAAAATCCCTCCAGGATTTTTAATGTTATGTATTGTGTCTGTGATAATTTGGATTAAAATTAAGCCCTTAAACCTATATCTTTTCTCTATATTTTCTGCATTTACAGTTGTCTGGGCCAATTTTAGTACAATTGCTAGTGCTGTGGTTTAATTTTTGTGTCTTGCTTTCCCAGATAGAGAAACTTCTAGAAACGCTATTGCATGTCCTGGATCGTAACCAGCACAGGTAAACGAAAGGCTTCAGTACACTCTTCTTAAAGCTTAATTCCCCTTTTGTCTTTGACACTGAACTATGCCTCGCCTATGAAGTGAGGTTCTATCTGGAACAGTTTAGCTCTCTTACCGAACCGTAAGTCGCCCATAAAACCCCCTGGTTCTTTTGATTGTTATTTTTTTTTAATTCTCCTTCTCTTTTGATAACCTGAAAGGATTTGAAATGCCCTTGTGCTTCAGAAATACTACACTGAGAAATTTGTTTCATTTCTTTATTCTCTTTAATTAGGATGCTGCAAGTGAACTCTTGGAAATCCTGCTTGCATATCTGCCTAAAACTTCATCAGATGATTTGCCTGAGAACAAAAGAGTTAAAATATTACAAGTTACCTGCTACTAATGCTGAGATCATTTCAAGGATTTCTAGATTAGAACCTTTGGATGTGAGTGCTAGATAAATAATATTATTTGTTGTTTAGAACAGATGTGGGACGATGGCTGTATTTTTGTATTGTTTTCTAAAGCTCATTTTGATTGATGTAAATTGTCTCTACTTAAAAAAAAAAAAAAAGGCCAAAAACCTGTAATAAAACTACTTTCCAGAGTGACACACAACCATGTAATTACTTTGATTCTTCTGATCTTTTTAAAATAGTACTTATTCTTCTGAGATCCATCTGCATAATTTCGTTTTTGAAGTATAAACTACTGTACTTAAGGTCTAGTTTTATACTTCTGTAGCTTTTTTCTCTAAAATATCACTTTCTAAACTGCCTTGTGATCCATATCACTTCACTATATAGATGTTTATGTAATTTATTTTTATGTCGCTTTATGAGCCTTGGTTTCATTCTCCCAGTCTAGTTAGGGACGTTGCAGAGGTAGTCCAATGGTATGATTTCCTTTTCGCTTTTTCTCCCCATCCTATGCTGTCACCTGAGTTCCATCAGACCAAGGAAGGAGACCAGTGAGCACTCTCGAACGTGCATCTTCCAGTCCTCTTCTGTCTTGCACCCCACAAGCAACAGGGTTTTGTTGTTGGAGTGGTGCTTTAAAGTGTTATGTTTTAGACCTATAATGCATTATGTTTAAACCAGAGGTATATTGTTCTGCTGCTTAGAATAGTTGTTTTTTCTTTCCTGTATAACAGGGTTCAAGAGATGAAACTATGCAGAAGATTCCAGTGATAGAAGTGTTCCAAAGAGCTCTGTCAGCCACCAGAAGCTGGTTTCGGGAGGTGTTAAAGCAGTATTTACTGCAAGGACATACCAATTCAATTGTGACATTCAATTTTCCTGATGAACTTACGGTTTGTGTTCTTGAATGTAGCACTTCGGTACATCCCTCCCTAGATGACACATTGGGTTACGTTGGTTAGTTACACCAGTTTTTTGGTGGGTGCGACTGGTGCATCATTGAGAGGGTCTAGAGCAGTGGCATCCAAACTTTTCAGCCTGAGGGCTGAAGGTATGCTTTCAGAAATGTCAAGGGGCACCAATCAGTACATGGGGCCAGATTCTCTCCTTGGTGCACTCTGTGCTGCTCCAGGAAGCAAAAACTACCCACAATTAGCCCAGATGGGAATTCCTCTTGCATGGGGGAATTCTCTGGTCACAGAGCCAGTTTGATCTGCTTCCTGCCTCTCCTCAGAAGAGGCATGTCTGAGGCAGGGAGAAGGAGAAGCTAGACTGTGTTGTGCTCTGGCTATCCTCAGGTAGCTTATGGTGTCTACGGAATGCTTGTCGGCTGGCACAGGTTAGAGCAGATCCCCACGCTTCCCTAACCTGAGCTGGGGCAGAGAATTGGGAAGTTGTAACTGGGTGCTGCTTTGGTTTCTCTTCTTCCCCTCTCCTGGGCTGTCCTGAGTGTCTCTGTGGGAGAGGGCAGTCATGCTGGGTGCTCTCTAGCCTCTTTCAAAACTATTCAAGCTCCTATCTTGCTCTCTTGGGGCATCCCGCAGCCTTTCAGGTGAACAAACAGAGCAACAAGTTACAGCCCCCTGATTTTTTGCCCTTGACAACAGTCAGCTTCAGCTACAATAGGGAAGGACAGCAGCTGTTCAGAACATGCCTGGCTCCCACCAGAGCTGTTTCTACAGCTTCAGGAGAAGTAGGGCTCCCTGCCTCCTCCGTGTTGTGATGAGACTGACTCAGACTCTCGTGTTTAAAAATGGTAGGATGCAGCTGAGGGAGCACAGACTCAATTCATAATCAAATATAAACTTTCTTAAGAGTTGCCTTGGAGGGTCACAGCTTGGACATTACTGGTATAGAAGATGAGTGACCTTTTTTAATCACTCTGATTTCTTTCCTGGATTGCTTTTAGTTTTGATTGCACTGTGTTCATTTTTATTTTTTAGGTATGGAACCAGTTTGTGAGGATAAGCTTTCCTGATGAACGCTTCACTGAGGAGTGGAAGAAAACTTTACTTTCAGTTCTGGAAGGGAGAATTAAACAGGTACCAAGAAACTGGAGATTTCATTAATTACACATGCATGTCTCTAAAGCTCAAGGGATAATATCTAGAACCTATTGAACCAACCCTTGCATATTGCTACTAGAACCTAAATGGACTTAAAACATTCGGCTCTTTGCATTGGCTTGTTCATATGACTATAACCACTTCTGTTATAAACAACATTTTTAAAGGGTCTATGAAACTGGGCATAAACTTTTGCTATGGTGTCGTCCTGATCTCTCATGTATTTCTGCTGTCTCATCTCTAGCAGTGGCTAGTAGCTGGTGATTCAAAGAAAACTGGAAAATTTGGACAGGTTAAATATTTTATTTAGTTCTGTCAAAATGAAGTGTAAAATATTTTTGTATCTACCATGATTATTATTATTGTTGTTGTTGTTTATTATTTTATTTGTATAATGGTAGCACATAGGAGCCCTGTTGTGCTAGACACTGTAAAGAGCCATATCGGGAGGAAGAGACAGTCCCTGGTCTGAAAAATTTGCTATCTAAATTGGTAAGATCACTGTGCTAGGCAGGAAGTGATGGCTGCAGTTTTCTTATACTCATCATGGTGTTCTGAGAGTTCATGGTTAGAAATATTTCTGTTAGTAGTAGTTTAAAAATAAGTTGTAATTACAAGGCACATTTCCAACCGACCTGTTGACCAACTTGCGTGACTCTGTGTGGGCTAGGATGAGCTGGTTCCTGGCTTTAATATTAATTTTAAAACTCCAGAGAATTTACAGTCAGCATTTTGTGTGACTACTGAACACCAAAAGCTGTTCTTTCTTGTAAGCCAACCTTCCCACAAAACTGAAACTTGATTATAATTTTTTGTTTGTTCCTGTACTGTTGGGGTCCTGAATGCTACTTTTACACTAAGAGGCTCCTTCCTGCCAGTTTTCAGAAATGTCAAGTTTAATTAAAAATTTTATTTTTAAATTTCCATTTTTACATGGTGCAGCAGTGGTGTTGTCAGCATGTGAATCTTGTGGGTGCTTCACTGGAAAAAAAAAAACAGGAATTTTTCTCCCAAGCTCCTAAACACTTAAAACTCAACAGCTTTATGTGGAACTGATACTTGCCCAGAAACCTGCTTTGGAGGGATGGAAACAGATTTAATTATTAAATATCAGTGTATATAGTGAAAATGGCCAAATATTTCTTTATCTCTCTCTCTTCATGCCACACCTCTCTGCTACCTGTCACATCTAGCCAAAAGGAAATAGTGCAATGCTGGTGGCTGCATTTACTCCTATTGGGAGCCGAGTAAATAAATAATAGAAAATTGACCTTTCATCTTGTGGTGGGGTTTTTTTGTTTTTGTTGTTGTTATTGCCTCAAAATGTTCCCCTCCCTCTTCATGTTTTCAGAGGACATATTCTTAAAACATGAAATCAATGAGAAATATTTTCTGTTCATTCCCAACAGGAACGACCAGTTCGACAAATTGCAGCCTACTGCCATCACCACGACAAATTTGAAACACTAGACCATTCCATTGGCAAATCTTTTGAAAACTGTGCCATGGAAGCAGTTAATGTTGCATGCCAGGTAATATATGTTCTCTCAAGTGGGAATCTCAGATACAGGTACACCTGAAAACCTCCTGAATGTATGACCTGCTAGCTGTCAGTGGTGTTGGTTGAGACCAAAATAAAATTGTACATTGAATTGATGTTTGAACAATTGGTTTAGAAAAGCAAAATGTTGAGAAGAAATCAGGAATGTAAGGGGTTAGTGTGTGCAAAGGGACCAAGAAAAAAAATACTTTTAACACCTTCACTGGTGTTTGCCATCACAACCTCTTTGCCAGCCACTTGAAAGGCAACATACTTACATAGAATGTAAGTCAGCAAAGAAGGTGCTTTTTATCCCATATATCCAGGGATCTGAGTTACCCAGGAAAGAATTCTCTGTAGTATCTGGCTGGTGAATCTTGCCCATATGCTCAGGGTTTAGCTGATCACCATATTTGGGGTCGGGAAGGAATTTTCCTCCAGGGCAGATTGGAAGACGCCCTGGAGGTTTTCGCCTTCCTCTGTAGCATGGGTCACGGGTCACTTGCTGGAGGATTCTTTGCTCCTTGAAGTCTTTAAACCATTATATGAGGACTTCAATAGCTCAGACATAGGTGAAAGGCTTTTCGCAGGAGTGGGTGGGTGAGATTCTGTGGCCTGCGTTGTGCAGGAAGTCAGACTAGATGATCATAATGGTTCCTTCTGACCTTAATATCTATGAATCTATATCGCCCAGCCCTGGAACCCTACTAAATTACACATGAATGTGTAATGACTTTATGAATGTGTAAGGTGGACAAATGCAGTTTATTCACATCCTTGTGCATCCCCCATCCCTTTGTGTCTTAAGCAGTCTGAGAGTAATCTGCTTGATCTGGTCTCTTCCTACAATCTGGACAAATTTGGCAAGCTTGTGTCAGCAGTTATCACGAAATCATGGCCAAGCAGCAAGAGTGGGGAACCTATGGATGACTTCGATGAGGTTTTGCATCATCTGCTTGTGTGGTCTGACATTAAGCATCTTTTCAACTTCAATGGTACAGTTTTATGTGAAGTTTATATTGGAAGATTGTGAAAGAGATGTTCCCACTCTTTCCTCCATGGTACATAGTAACAAATGGAAGGAGGATTGAGATTGAGTTGATATAAATCTTAATAGTTAGATTGGATGTTGGAGAGCAAAAGTTAATGAACTGTCTAAATTTCATAGGAAAGCCCTATATGCGTAACCAGGAAGTATTCTGTGTTAACCCCAGTGCAGTCTTGTCCGGGATTTGTACTGTAAGAGGGAATCACAGGGTCTATGGATAAAGGAAAATCTACTGTAGTTTCGATTTTCGAACAGTGGATTTGGGGAGGAGTTGAAAATTTGAGACCTTATGGTAAATGAGAAACGGACAAGACAGTTGCTTCAGGTACTGAAGTGGGACTTTTTTGTTTCTCCCCAGGGATGGCATCCTAGGAATGGGGGTTGGATTTTTGCACTGTGCTGTCTGTCAGTGGACGATGTATCAAGATGTCTCAGTTTAGATCATGGGTATTTGTGAGTGACTAATGAATGATGTATATCGTTAGTATGGTGGTACTGATACAACACAACAAGATTACAGACTTTACAGTTAGGTCATGATGAAAAGAAGAGACGTAAAGTGTGTTTCTTTTCCATATAGCAATAGTTGCCTCCAAAAGCCCAGAACTAGGAAGGAGGAAGAAAGATTCAGGATTTAAATCCTTTGTTTCTCTGATAGGAGCAGATGGGAAGATCCTGGAACAACTTACTGATGTTGCTAAGAAGTTAATGGCTGTGGCTGACTCTGTGTTCACAAATGTTGCTGAAAACCTCCTGAATGGAAGTATCCTAGTAAAACATTTGGAGCTTATTATAAAGCACAAGAAACCGTTTATTTGCATATGGGAATTACGTAAGTGTGCATGCCTGTGTGTTTAAAGGGGGATGGGCTCTAGGCCTTCTCTGATAATTCTGGAGGGTGTTTTTATATGGTGCTCCCAACTCCATGTTTTTCATTACTGATGTGCAGCAGCATCACCTCCTGAAGTGTATCATTTTTGGAGGAGATGAGTACTCTCCTTCTGCCCCACAGTATGGGGTTTCCTTGGTGATTATTGCCAATTTTAATTTCAGAGCATAAGCATCTCTCATCCCAAGAGAAAAAGCAGCAGCAGAATGATCTGGAAAAAGTTCTAGCGTGGAGAAGGGAAGAAATAGTCTCTCTAAAGAGAGAGAGAAATTGGGTAGGAACCCTTCTGGACATGTGCAGGAAGGTGCACTCATTTATAAAAGGTATGTTCTTTTGGGGACCACTTTGAAGTGAGATCTTTGAGGGTTTCCAGCAGAGATGATTTTGTTCAGTAATTACTGGATTGGACAAAAAGTGGGGAATGAGACGAGCAACAATTAGGGAGAGGAGGCTGAAAAAAGTCAGTGAAGAAACTTGCAATAGGAAGAGCAGGAGAAGAAGTGTTTTGTGTATTTCATGTTACTAAGGGATTGATACGTCTAGGGATCTAAGAGACTGATGTTTTGTGGTACTGAATCATTCAGTGCCTGATCAAGAGAGCTGGAATATGAGAATAGGGTAAAAAGTTGCAAACTGATGTTTGACTTTCTTTGTTTAAAGTGGATATTGTTGCAGTTGAGGAGAAGTATCACGAAAATCTGGACACAAAAGAACTGTCTGAAGTTGTGGATGTGAGAGAGCTGAACTTTCCCATGGAGGGCACCCAAGAAACATACTACAACCTGAGCCCAGAGTTGAAGAAGGTGGCTCAGATGATGCACACATACAAGGACAGTCACATCTTCCAGCTCTGCTGGGAGAGGGCAGCCCAAATGATGGTGGAGGAATATGAGGATTCAGAAGGGCAGATTATTCCTATATTGAATCTTCATGATATATTCTCTCCTTGTTACCATGAATATAAAAGACTATATAATGAGCTGAAATCCGGAAAGCTCACGTTTGCCGAGGTAGACATTATATTCAACGATTTTACAAGCCATTATGAGCAGATCAGCACTGACCTTCAGATCATGTGCAGCCTTGACCCAGTGGACAATAGAGCATGGATAGAACAACGGCTTCAGCAAATCCAGCAGTACCATGAACTGCACTTAGCTTTCGACTCTGCTAAGGTCATTGCCAAGGTCATAGAGGGCTTAAACCTCTCCGGTGACTTTAGAATCCTACAGATGTTGTTGAACTTTGTGAGTATTTCACTTTAAACCAACCACTGTTCAGACACTGCTTAGGAAGACATTGTAAATCTGAACCCTGTTGTAAGTCTTTCTCTGTCTGGCAGGTTTAATGTTTGGTTCCGAACAGCTTTACTGAGGCCATGCACTGTGCAGTCTCCTTTAAAATAATAATAATTAATTAATAATATAATGCTTTGCATAGATCTCAAAGCACTTTACAAAGGTGGCTAAGCATTATTATCCCATTTACAGATCAGGTAGGTGAGGTGTACAGAGGTGAAATGACTTACTCAGAGTAGCACAGGAGCTCAGTGGCAGAGTAACTCAGGTCTGTGGACTCCCAGCCCTGAGTTCCATCCGCTAGACCATAGCTGCCACATACTGATTAATATCTGATGCTTCTGTTTTAGGTGTGGGAGAAGGGTTCTTCCTTCATTTCCCCCACCAGGAGGAAGTTATATTGACCCTTACTAAATTGTGGATTCTTTTTGATCCATATGCTTTGCAGACGGACACTTTTGAATCCTTTAAGAAAGAAAAATTGGACTCCATCAGCTCCGCTCTGATGCGTGCTAAGGAACGGCTGCAGGGGATCACAGAGCCCCGTCGTAGGTGCCTTGAGGAACTCGTACTCAGGAAGGACTTCATCAACTGGGTCAAAGAGGCTCTGGAAGGTAAAATAAATGTCCTCCTCCTGTTTGCTTTTGGGAATTGGGCAGGAAAAGGCACAAGTGATGGAGGGGTGATGCCATCTTCTCGGGATTTGAGGAGGTCCTGACCCATCTGGTAACCATGTTAAGCTGAGGTAGAACTGACCTATCTCATACAGAGCTTCCCTTTATGTATGTGGGTTTGAAAAGTTCTGGGCAGTGGCCCCCAGAAGATAGAATACATGTAGATACTAATTAGATGGATTTGACGAATGCTGGTACGCTGTCTGACACCTGCTGGTTGATGCCACTGCTAGCTATCAGAGATTGCAATGCTGATACACTCAGTGCAGCTTGCTTATTAATTGAGAGAACAAAGACCATCGCTCTTATTTAACAATAATAGGAGTGGCCTCGCTAATTCTCTATCCATCAGGCCAGGTACTTGCCCTTTCCCTCCCCAAAAGTAGAGAGTTCTGTTTCCTTCCCTGCTGTTGCTCTGCTCTACTCCACAGTTTACTCCTGTTAGAAAAGAAAGGACCAAGGATGTGGGTAATGGGGAAGGATCACCCAGTGAAGCTATCAGGAATGAGAGCTTGCAGCAGAAAGTGGAGAGGTCTGCACTGAGATGTTTCTAGGCGATGATTTTACAGACTCCATGGCTTAAGCATGCTGGCATCTTGTTGCAGAACGAGATGAAACAAAATAGCATTGAACCCCATTGTCCATTTCTCTAAGATATCAATGAGCTGAAGGTGTTTGTGGACCTGGCCTCCATCTCAGCTGGGGAGAATGACATGGATGTGGATCGCGTGGCTTGTTTCCATGATGCTGTGCTAGGCTACTCCTCCCTGCTGTATGAGCTGAAGCGGGAGTCGGGGTTTGAGGAGTTCATGCAGTGCTTGAAGAAGTTGTGGAAAGCCCTGGAAAGTGATGAGAACCTGCCCAAGAAACTGGTAAATCTCGCAGTACTGATCCTTCAGTTCATCTTGTTACCCTCCAGTTTTATAATACAGCTGGGGGATCGACGTGAAGGCTGGCATTCCTACGGGCAGCATATGGGGATGTAGATGCAGCTCTTTTAAATACCTGTTGTGTTTCTCATTTTAATTAACTGAAGCAACGTGATCGTGAGCCTAAGCTGCTGCTGTATGCTAATTCATCCCTGTGTATCTATGTACAACAAGAGGCTTTAGAGCAGCGCAGGCTCTTACCTACCATCTAAGCTGCGGTTGATAAGACTTGATATTCTTTGGGGTGTAATGTAGTCAGACCCCTTAGCAATCTGCTCATTGTGTGTCCCTGGATGTCAATTTTTAAAAGCTCTGGCACCCTGCATGTTACTGGGGGATTATTCCATGACTGACAACAACTCCCTTCTCCTCCTTCGCCCTTGCTGGCAACTCTGTCACTTATGATCTCTGTTGGATATGCCAGTGTTTAGGATGATCTCACTGTGTGAACCGGCAGACAAAGTGAAATAGTGAATTGGAGTAATCTGAGTTACTTCCCTCCTCTCCCTGTAGTGTGATTCTGCTCGACACCTGGAATGGTTAAAAACAGTGAAAGAGAGCCATGGATCCGTGGAACTGTCATCTTTATCGCTAGCAACTACAATCAACAGCAAAGGACTATACGTCATCAGGGCACCGCCAGAGGGCCAGAAGGTGAGACTTCGCTCATGTGCCTGCAGGGTGCACTGTCCCAGTGTTCAAGGCCTTTTTGCCCCATCCATCTGTCTGCCCATCTATCCTGACTGGCTAGCTTTACAGTGCAGCAGCTAGCAAAGAGCATTAATCCTGCAAAAAGAGTCCAGCTGTCTGGAACAGTATTGAAAGAGGTTTTGTCTTGTCTCCAATGCCACTTGAACTGTTTTTGGTGCCAGTTCAGGGAGACCTATTGTGGTAAAACTATTTCCAGCAATAGTTCAATTCCATCGTGTAGCAAAGGTTATTGTGTGACGGTAGAAGCAGCAGACAGATCATGTGGGGAGGCTAAAGGCTTTTCCTATCGAGTCCACCCTGTGCCGACAGATTTCTGCTACTGTCCTAAGCTGCTGATCTCTAATTAACACCTGATGCTTTGTTTCCTAGGTTATAGCTCTCTCACCCCCTTGTCCAGCCTCTCTTAGGGTGTAGCACTGCCCTCTGTGTTCCTAGTTACAACTGGCAAGACAGGAAAGCTCTCCACAGCTGTCCATGAGCATTGTATAAACCAGTGAAGATGAAAATAAAATGTGTTTGCACTAATGATTCGTATTCATTGGCAGGTTTCTCTGGACACTGTCCTGTTTCTCAGCCTCCCGGAGAGTCATGGTGACAGTGAAGAGATGCGACAATACTCCCTGGAGGAGCTCCGGGAGCTGCTGAACAAGCTAATGCTGATGTCAGGAAAGGGAGACCAGGGCATGGAAGTGGAGAAATTTTCTGAGGTCAGGTTTCAATAGCTACTTTCCATGTTCAAGGTATTTCCTGCTGTCCTGGGGCTGGAGGTTAGACTAACCTTACCAAGTCAGTTTTTAAATAGTCAATTAACATTAAAAGTTGCAGAGGTGGGACTGACTGCTTCAGGGATTGATAACGGGATACAAAGCCTTTCTCCTCCTCAGTTTCTCCTATTTGAATGTGGACCAGGTTGGTGTTTGAACCAGAGGTGTTATCCCCCGTTCTCCAGCCTGTGTGGAGTGAGTTGGCAGGTCTCATTCCAACCTGTAGCAGATAGCTGTCCACATAACACCTGATCCCCTTGTTGGCTGTTCCTGCAGAGTGGTCAAGGTTTGACTGGGGCCATGGAGACTGAATTCCGGTAATCCCTGCAGGACAGCTGTGAGCCCCATTAGGGCCTTCAGTCTCCAGGACTGTCAATCCAGGCACCTTTCACTAGCTCCCAAATTCTGTCCCTTTCCCTTTTAATTAAAGATAGCTGTGTTGATTCACAGCTGGGAAGAAGCACCTTAGCCTCAACAGTCCCTGTAAAATCGGTTTCTCACTGTTTTTTGTTGTCCCCCACACAGGTGTTTTCTAATGTCCAGAGACTTGCACTGTCCTTTATAGACCTTTATTCAGCTGGGAACATGCTCTTCCGATCCTGGATTGCCAGAGTGTACTGCTCACCCACGAGCGAGGTGTGTATTAGCATGGACTTCCATCTGAAAGTCGTCGGACAGCTTTTTGGAACAGGAGACATGATGACAATGCTCCTGGACCTCTGCAGGGAGATGGAGAAGATCCTAGAGAAATGGAAATGCTTCATGTCTGAGAAGCGATCTCAGTATTTTTACCTGAATTACTACACCTCTGAGCAGTTGGTTTACCTATGCAGACAACTTGGAATGCTGCAGCCGAGTGAGAATGCCATAATGATGCTCTCATTCATAAAACACAACTGCACCAGACAGGATGTGCGTATGGCCTCCAAGTACGCGATGTCTGAAAGATCAAGGAAGAATATTTCTGATCTGCGGGAGCTGCTGTGCAGTGAGAGAGACTTGACTGCACAGCTGCAGCAGGTCTGGGGCTTGTACATAGCGGACATGAGCTCATTCCTTCCGGGCTTTTGGGATATTAATACCCTCGGCAGTTGTCTGGCCAGTCTGGCCGATTTGGAGAAGGAAAGTGTCACTCGAGTTCTCCCACAAGGCCTGCACGTTGGCAGGCCCAACCTCGTCATCTGCCCTCGCTCCGACGTGCTGACTTCAGCACTGGCCATCTACATGCATAGTCCATGCCAAGCCCTGCCGACTTACGCTGAGGTGCTCTTGTGCACCCCAGAGACTGACTTTGAGCAAGTGGGGCTCTTCCTGCGGCGGTGCCTCACGCCGGTCTGCAAAGGGGAGAAGATTTACACCATGCTGTATGCAGATGAGCTAAGCTATGATGTCAGTTACAGGCTGGAGAAGCTGTTCCAGAACCTGTGCAGACAGCTCCACCAGGACAACTACCGCCTCGTGATCCTGTGTGACTGTGAGAGAGAGCACAGCTACATCCCTTCCGTCTTCAGCCAGTACAAAGTGCACATGATCCCCCAGCAGCCACTACGGGACATCCAGATGTACCTTAGGAACCATTACAAAGTCACGCAGCCAGCAGGATCAGCAGCTTCTGTGTTCAATGACAACATGTGTGTTGGGATCACGTCCTCCAAAAGAGCCGGAGTAGGTAAGGTGCCCTGGGTCCAGGGCCCCCTGCGGGGCCGCAAGCAGGTTTTAGGAGGGCCGTCAAGCAGCGCCAGCATTAGACTTGTTGGGGACTAGGGCAGAAAGCCAAAGCCCCACCGCATGGGGCTGAAGACTGGGGCCCTGAGCCCTGCCACTCAGGGCTGAAGCAGAAGCCTGAAAAGCTTAGCTTCACCGGGGGCCCCAGGCAATTGCCCTGCTTGCTACCCTCTAATGCCAGCCCTGGCTTTTATATGTAGAAAACCAGTAGTTTTGGCACAGGTGGGCCATGGAGTTTTTATAGCCTGTTGAAGTGGGCCTCAGAAAGAAGAAGATTGAGAAGCCCTGCCCTAGGCCACAGAGTCTGCTGTGGTTGTGAAATGCTGAGACTAAAACGTGTAGTCAGGCAAATAAATGTGGTGTGTGTATCTGGATGAGTGTGCAGTTTTAGAGCCTGATACAGAACACGACAGCTGAGAGACTGTGGGGGTCTGTCACTGAGACAAAGTGAGAGAGTTGATATCTATTGGACCAACTTCTGCTGGTGAGGAAGACAAACTTTAGAGCTTATGCTGAGCTCTTCTTTAGGTCTTTCTTTCAGATTTCCGTTGTCATTCTAAAAGCTTTTATGACCTTGTGCTTTAAAACCAGTTTGTTTGTGACTTCTGGGTCCTGACCTCTCTCCCAGCATGGCACCAGTGGGCTTTGCTTTTCTGCATGTACTATAAGCAGTTCAGACTTGTACAGGAGCCCTGTGACGAGGCCTAGATACTTCCACACGCCCTCTGGAACGTCTGCCTTGGCAGTGCCCTATCCGAGAGATGCTGATTAGCTGTCCCTTCCTATTGGTGCAAGGGGCTCAAAAGGGGCTGGCAGGCACCAGGTTCACTGCTGTTACGAAGCCCAGAATGGGTGGAGATCCGGCATAGCCAGCTCCAACTCCAGACTCTCTGCAGCACCCAGGGTAAGGGCTGCAGTCTGGCATTCCTGCTATGGCCTCTCGTGGCTGGAGCCAGCTGGGGTAGATTAGAACAGGGGTCGGCAACCTTCGGCATGCGGCCCATCAGGGTAATCCGCTGGTGGGCCACGAGACATTCTGTTTACGTTGACCGTCCGCAGGCACGGCCCCCTGCAGCTGCCAGTGGCCACGGTTCGCTATTCCCAGCCAATAGGAGTTGCTGGAAGTGGTGCGGGTTACCCTGATGGGCCATGTGCCGAAGGTTGCTGACCTCTGGATTAGAACAACCTCCACATTCTCTCATCTGACTGGGGCTGACATGGAACCAGCCAAGAATCTAGGAACTGCAACCAACTCCCTCTGGGCCCCCTTTCCCTCAGCTCGCCCAATGGAAGCAGAGTCAATGGCAATTGATTTGTACCCCAAAAAAGGGGTTTTATGTCCCAAATCCTACCAGAGAGGAAACTTGAGGACACTTGACATAGATACTTGGAAGCCTGCCTGCCAACTACCAGTCTTACCTGAGATTATGACTTTTAAAAACAGCCCCATGTAACCTAAAATAGTTTATGTAAGTCATAAAGAAAAGATCATGAATAGCAACATCTCTCTCACCAGACTCTTCAATGGAATCCAGCAAATATGGGCAAAGGCATCATTCTGTGGCAGGAGACAGCTTCAGCTCAGTTCCTGAGCCACCAACAACCACTCCAAACAAATTCAGGCCTTTCCTCCTCTCAGAATAGATCCTTAGTAAGATGATCAAGGGGCAGACTAGATTTAGGAAGTAGCTGTCCACTTTTTTCCAATATGTCAGTCCACCATTTTTTTACATATTTTTGTTTTCTAGCTCTCACTTATAATTAATATGTCCCCTTTTTTAAAACGATCACAGGAAAATCTCTGTATGTGAAGAGGCTACATGAAAAACTGAAGACAAAACTACATGATACTAGCGTGCCTCTAAAAACCGTCAGGTTGATTGAACCCCACGTGGATGAAAGCAAAGTGCTGAGATCTCTCCTGTCCTTCCTGCACTTGCAGTACCAGCAAAAACCCATGATATTCCATTTTGATATCACCTCATCAGTGAGTACCAGCAAAACCCCATGATATTCCATTTTGATATCCCCTCATCGCAGCTTCACCTATCATGAAGGGTATTCGATATCTTTCCTTTAAAAGTTTCCTGTCTGTTCTAAGTGAGGTGTTTTATTAGGAGGTGTTATTTCTAACGAAAAAATAGTTTAAGCTTAAATATGAGGGGAAAATGTAGGCTTGGAAGGATTAGATTTTGATTGGTAAATGTGGGTAAATGTCTATTTTACCATACACACACTCAAACTGATGAAGAAATATTTCTACAGTAATAATCAGAATTTACAGATTAATTACAAAATAAGGAAACAACTGCTTGAGAACTTCATAGAGTCAAAATCCAGTGATTTAGGCTTTGGAATTAGGCTTACCACCAATGGACTAGCAAACGAACAGTAAAAACAAGTATGATTTGTTGATTTAAGGTTGTTTACTTTGTATATTTTGACATGTGATGTTGACAGTTTGTGCTTTAATGGTTTATAAAGTTTTAGCTTTTTGAATCTCAACATCAACTGTCATTAAATAATTGTTTGATCCCCCTGTAGTTTCCTGCAACTGTGGAAAATTATCCCTGATAAAAATGATTAAATATAAACGTGTATTTCTGCCAAGCCTATAAATTTCTCTGTCTCCATTCTTTGTTCTAATGTCTCTTTCTCTGGTATTCACTAAGGTCCAGAGTGGAATTCCAGAATTTCTCTTCAAGCTGTTAGTTTTACAGTATCTGACAGACACTGATGGGAAAATGTGGCTACGCCAGCAGTGCCATTTGTATATCGTTGAAATTCTTGATGTACCTCCAGCACCTAAGAAACCAGCAAGATTTGTACGTATATGTAAATTCTCTACATTTGTCACTTGTCTGCATGTGTTTTTGTGTTACTCGTATTTATTTTGAGGTATATTCTATGCAGTGATGTAATACCTCATATTTTAATGTATTGGAATGCATTGTATGTCTTCAGTACAGAGTGCTATTATAAATGTTCCTGCTTTACATCACAAGCAGACAATAAATTAAGGCTACAATGATTTCCTTAATTCAGTCACAGCTAATTGCCACTTCTTGCTGGCTGTACGGCATTGGCTGCACTAGAACGTTTGCATGGAAAGAGAAGCGCAAAGTCTGATCTTTTAAACTATATCTTGTATTTGTGACAAAACTTGGAATTTTATTTATTTATAATATTTTTATAAATTCAGAAGTAGAGTTGGGGAGAGAGGGAAAGGACAGAAATGGCCCCCCTCTGTGAGGTGGTATTGAAAAGGTAGGGAGGCAGTAAATGGGGATAATAATGTCGTGGGGGTGGAGGGAGAAAGGGAATATACAAGGGAGAGAGAATTGCTATTGTAGCTACACTCACATTCTGCTCTACACTTTTTAAAAGTGCCCCAGCTTTGTAACCCTGCAGCAGCTAATCAGCCCTGCCAGAAAAGGGTGTTTACAATCTGCGAGGACAGGTAAAAGAAACGGCATGAGAGGATTAAGGCCAGCACCTTACAATACAATACTCTCCAGCTACCACACACCACACAAAAAATCAGTAACCCAGGAACCTATCCTTGCAACAAAGCCTGATGCCAACTCCACGTATTTATTCAAGTGACACCATCATAGGACCTAATCACATTAGCCACATCATCGGGCTTGTTCACCTGCACATCTGCCAATGTGACATATGCCATCATGTGCCAGCAATGCCCCTCTGCCGTGTACCTTGGCCAAACTGGACAGTGTCTACGCAAAAGAATAAATGGACACAAATCTGACATCAGAAATCATAACATTCAAAAACTGGTAGGAGAACACTTCAACCTCTCTGGTCATTCAGTAACAGACTTAAAGGTGGCAATTTTGCAACAGAAAAGCTTCAAAAACAGACTCCAATGAGAAACTGCTGAGCGTGAATTAATATGCAAACTAGATACCATTAACTTGGGCTTGAATAGAGACTGGGAGTGGCTGGGTCATTACACATATTGAATCTATTTCCCCACATTAAGTATCCTCACACCTTCTTGTCAACTGTCTAAACGGGCCATCTTGATTATCATTACAAAAGTTTTTTTTCTCCTGCTGATAATAGCTCATCTTAATTAATTAGCCTCTTACTCCACCTTTTCATGTTCTCTGTATGTGTATATATATGTATATGTATATATATGTATCTTCTTACTATATGTTCCATTCTATGCATCCAATGAAGTGAGCTGTAGCTCACGAAAGCTAATGCTCAAATAAATTTGTTAGTCTCTAAGGTGCCACAAGTACTCCTGTTCTTTTTGTAGATACAGACTAACACAGCTGCTACTCTGAAACCTGTCACCTTACAATGGTTTATTTGTTTCCCCCTCTCTTATAGATTTCACATGGACAGAAGTATAATTTCCTTGATGTGTTCCCCAAAATAACATGCAAGTCTCCCAAGGAAGTCCTGGATATGGATGTGCAAGGAGGCCCATCTGAGTACAGCACAGAACCTGGAATGGATCAGAAAGAGTTTTGTAGTGAGGCCTTCCAGAGACCTTTCCAGTACTTGAAACGATTTGACCGTGGGGATAACCTTGATATGTTCTGCTATGAAGAAGGCTCTGTTGAAGGGACCCCAGTGGAGTGCCTACAGCTGTTCCTGATACATTGTGGGGTGATAGATCCCACCTGGTCAGAACTGCGAAACTTTGCTTGGTTCCTGAATGTTCAGCTGAGAGACTGTGAAGCTTCTGTTTTCTGTAACCCTGCCTTTATCCAGGATACTCTGCAGGGTTTCAAAAATTTTGTAGTCACCTTCATGATTTTAATGGCAAGGGATTTTGCAACGCCCACATTAAACATTTCTGATCAAAGCCCAGGGAGGCAAGTTTTTGACATGAAAGGAGTCACAGAAGAGGATCTTATTCCTTTCCGCATTCGGAAAAAGTGGGAGTCTGAGCCCCACCCATATATTTTCTTCAACGAAGACCGTGTATCCATGACGTTCATTGGCTTCCATCTGCAGGCCAATAATGATGGTGGCATTGATGCCATTAATCCCATGAGTGGCAATATCATCAAGAAAGATGTAATGACCGTACAGCTGTACAAGGGATTGGTACTTCAGAGAGTTCCATTCAATATTAACTTCGATCGGTTGCCCAGAGATGAGAAGCTAGAGAAACTTTGCTTGGTTTTGGGAATCCAGTGGGCAATGGACCCTGATGAAACCTACGAGCTGACAACAGACAATATGCTCAAGATTTTTGCTATTGAGATGCGATTCAGATGTGGCATCCCGGTTATTATCATGGGGGAAACTGGCTGTGGGAAAACGAGGCTTATAAAATTCTTGTGTGAGCTGCGCAGGAGTGGTGTTGATGCAGAGAACATGAAACTTGTGAAAGTTCACGGAGGCACAAGTGCGGAGATGATATATGCCAAGATCAGGGAAGCAGAAGACATTGCTATCTCCAATAAGCGGCAACATCAGTTTGACACAATCTTGTTTTTTGACGAAGCCAACACGACTCAAGCCGTCGGCAGCATCAAGGAAGTTCTGTGCGACCGCACAGTAGAAGGGCAGCCTTTGGTGAGTGGCTCGGGTTTGCAGATCATTGCAGCATGCAACCCTTACCGTAAGCACGCAGAAAAGATGATTCAGCGTCTGGAGTCGGCTGGTCTAGGCTACCGTGTAAAAGCAGATAAGACCAAAGATAAACTTGGCTCCATTCCACTGAGGCAGCTTGTGTACCGTGTCCATGCTCTCCCTCCAAGCATGATCCCTCTGGTGTGGGATTTTGGGCAGCTCAACGATATCACTGAAAAAATATACATACAACAGATTGTACAAAGACTAACTGAGTCTATACAAATATCTGCAGCTGAAATTGGGGTAGTAACAGACGTGCTTTTTGCCTCTCAGAGGTACATGAGAGGAAGAAATGATGAATGCAGCTTTGTCAGCCTGAGGGATGTGGAGCGCTGTGTGGAAGTTTTCAAGTGGTTTTACAGCCACAGTGAGCTTCTGCTAAATAATTTGGAGCAGTATCTTGCAGAGAAGGGGTCTGATAAATGTAAATTAAAGAGAAACAGAGTCATCTGGTCCTTGGTACTTGCAGTCGGTGTTTGCTATCATGCATCCTTGGAAAAGAAAGAGTTGTACAGAAGGGTTATCTGTGAGTACCTTCCAAAACCTTATGATAGCCAGAAAGGGATTCTGGAAGAAATCAGCCTAATGCAAGATCTGTTCTTGAGTGGCGTGCCTCTGCGAAATACCATAGCGAGAAACTTAGCCTTGAAGGAAAATGTCTTTATGATGGTCATCTGCATTGAACTTAAAATCCCTCTGTTTCTCGTTGGAAAGCCTGGGAGTTCCAAATCCCTTGCCAAAACCATTGTGGCTGATGCCATGCAAGGGCAGGCTGCTTATTCTGATCTTTACAAGGAAATGAAACAGATCCATTTGGTGTCTTTCCAGTGCAGCCCCCACTCCACTCCTGAGGGAATTATAGGTACCTTCAAGCAGTGTGCTCGCTTCCAGGATGGAAAGAACCTGAAGGAATATGTCTCTGTGGTGGTGCTCGATGAGATTGGGCTAGCAGAGGACTCTCCAAAAATGCCCCTGAAGACTCTGCACCCACTCTTGGAAGATGGTTGCATTGATGATGATCTGCTTCCTCACAAAAAAGTTGGTTTTATTGGGATCTCCAACTGGGCCCTGGACCCCGCCAAGATGAATCGAGGTATCTTTGTATCACGTGGCGATCCCAGCAACAAAGAGCTCATAGAAAGCGCAAAGGGGATCTGCTCTTCAGAGCGCATCATCCTGCAGAGAATCGAATGCTACTTTCCCATCTTCGCGGACGCATACGAAAAGATTTGCAAGACCCAAGACCGAGAGTTCTTTGGTTTGCGCGACTACTACAGCCTCATAAAAATGATTCTAGCTTTGACTAAGGCCTCAAAAAGAGAGCCCACACCTTGTGACATAGCACAAGTTGTTCTCCGTAACTTCAGCGGCAAAGATGACATCAATGCCTTGGATATATTTACATCTAGGATCCCAAAAGAAGGAGAAATACACGCTGATGATGTCAGCACCATTGATCTGGTCTGGCAGAACATTTACAGCGACAGTCAGGATGGTGAGTGCAGATACCTGCTGGTGTTAACTGAAAATTATGCAGCGCTGCAGATCCTCCAACAGGCTTTTTTTGCCGAAAGACAGCAGCCAGAGATTATCTTTGGCTCCAGCTTTCCCAAGGACCAAGAGTACACCCAGATCTGCAGGAACATCAACCGTGTGAAGATCTGCATGGAAACTGGGCAGATGGTGGTCCTTCTCAACCTGCAGAATCTCTATGAAAGCCTGTATGATGCCCTCAACCAGTATTACGTGTACCTTGCTGGCCAAAAGTACGTTGACTTGGGCTTGGGGACCCATCGAGTGAAATGCAGAGTGCACCCAAAGTTCCGTTTGATAGTCATTGAAGAGAAAGAGGTAGTTTACAAACACTTTCCCATCCCACTGATCAACAGGCTTGAGAAGCACTACCTGGATATCAATACCGTCCTGGACAAAAGGCAAAGAGACATTGTGCAGGAGCTAATGAAGTGGGTGAATGACTTCATAGCCTTTGACACAGAGAAGCATCTCTTGGGGAGGCAGGAATATAGCCCTTCTGACGTCTTCATTGGTTACCACTCTGACACCTGTGCCTCAGTCGTCCTGCAAGTGACAGAGAAGCTGAAGCAGAGGTGCCGTCCTGATGAATTGATGCCAAATGTGCAGCAAGAAGCCCAGCTGGTGCTGCTGAACTGTGCAACACCAGATTCTGTAGTTCGCCTGGGCAGTTCGCGGCTGAGCTCCTGTGTGGCAGATCATCTGGCCAACAGATACTTTAAAGAGCAGCAGCACACCTCTCTTGTGGATTTTCTCCAGGCTCACGTCCATGCAGAGTCCAGACATTGCACAGTCTTCACGGAGGTGAGTCTCCCTAAAATTTCTCTCTCTCCAAAAAGATCCTCAGGTCCACAAACTGTCCATGTACTAGGCTTTTGAATTCTCTTTGTTGGTAATACAGTATCAGTTCACGTGGGTAGGGGTAATGTGAGCCTTCTCATTGTTTCAAAACCTAGATCTGCAATTATAGTGATGTGGGGTGAAAGGTGCATTTCAGTGATCGCGCTGATTCATCCTGGAGCCTTTAATCTCTGTGTGGCCTTGGCATCCATGAGGTAGTATTCCAGACGCTCTCTAGAAGGAGATTTTTCAAGGGCACAAATAGGAGTAAGCTGCCTAATTGCCCTTTTGTAAATCTCCCCCTCTACTCACTCAGCCAAAAAAAAAAAATTAGCCCTTACCAAGAGCTCCAGATCCAGGTGTGCCAGCGGTTTATGATACAGGAGGAGAAGTAATTGAATTGAAATGAAAAGGAAAACTGACAAAGGCGCATCCTATGCAGCGTTGTTTTAGCTGTGGCAGACCTAGAATATTGGTGTTCCACCTACACAAAGCTCTTCCTTGGGACCTGCTCTTCAAAGCTTGTCTCTCTCGCTAACAGAAATTGGTCCAATAAAAGACATTACCTCACCCACCTTGTTTCCTAAACGCGTGTCCTGGTGGTATATTCTTGTGCCATGTGAGAGATCTAGGTTTAGGTGTCGCTTGTAGGTGTTAACATCTACAGCCACGCATGGTGGGATGGGACAGGAATGACAACTCCACTTGTATAGTGCAGGGCTCAGAAAACGAAACTGTTCACTCCTCAATTTTATGCTGTTAGTTCTGAGTAGCAGCAGAGGCAGACAGTGGGGTTATTCACAGGAGAAGACGACTTAAAACAAACAGGCTGGTGGAGGTGTCGTGGAGCAGACTGTTTTTTTTTCCCCCTTGTCCTTCCTTGCAGCTATCAGAGGACTTCAGATTTTTCAGACACTTACTAGCCAGACAGTGGGTACAAACGAAGTTTATGCACAGGATCCAGGGCAGCACCCTGGTAAAAATCTTTGCACCCTACTCCTCCCACTTTCCAGCACTGTGGTTGGAAGGATGGTGGGCCTTCTGACTGGGGCATATAATACCTCTAGACCCTGCAAGTCAGGGCCTCCTGAACACTTGTCTTCTCTTTGTATCTGTCTCTGGCTAGTAGGTTTGGTCCTCCAATTAGTCCATGTGGAGCCTGAGAACTCTGATTTCAGGGGCACGTTTTAAAAAAAGCAAAACCAAAACACACCCTTTAACACAGTTCATGAGATCAGCATGTTGGGGTTTTTTAAAAAAATGTAAACATGATGCAGTTGAGACCCAAGGATCAAGAGTGCTCAGAGGAAGAGCTCTAACAGAAAGCGCCTTACAAATGAGGGCCTACAGCAATCTTCCAGAGTGTTGGCAGGCAAATGCTGTCATTCAGTTGCTACTTTCCTTGTTCATCTCTGAGCTAAGAACTCACATTGCAATTCTTGTCTCTAAGATCACCACTTTCTCCAGGCTTCTGACAGCCACTGACTCTGAGCGTTTGAAGGCAGAAGTGCAGGGTAAGGTTCAGAGCCTCTCCATCCGGTCCTGGTCCCTTCAGCAGTTCGACACAGAGCACTCATTCCTGAAGGAGATTCGGTGAGTCTGTCTGCCTTATCCAACTCTGAAGAGCGGACACTCTAGGTTAAGTTAAATGATGATAGATCATTAGAGCAATAAATAAATACCAGACCAAAGAGAGGGAAGGAAGGAAGAGTGCAGAGCTGAGGAGTGGGGTTGCTAAGGTGACTCGGAGCACAAGTTATGTTAATTCCAAGTTGTTGGGGCAGGGGAATTTGAGTTTAAAATGACACTATTCTTACACAGGTGGATGTTTAATGTCTTGTTCTCTCTGCAAGAACCCAAAGCTCATATGGAACCATTTCCTCCATTTTCTTTCTGCCCTCAGGAATTTCCTTGATTCTACATCTGGAAATAAAATCCTAATTATTCAGACGGACTTTGAAGATGATTCTCAAAGTGCCCAGCTCATTGCCTCAGCCAAGTATGTCACCTGTGAGATAATTGCTGACTGTGGTAATGTCTTCCCTAGTCTTAACTTTGCGCATTATTGGAGTGTCACTCATTGGGTCCTCCCACTCTGCAATTACCATTGTAGTAGATTTGATCTAACTTTTGCAAGGGCCAACCATGCTTGGGACAATGTTAAAAAAGACGGATCAAAATGAAAACTGGCGCACAGAGCGGGGTTGACTTGTGCTCCCTCTCTGAGGTAAGATTTATATTTGAAAGCTTAGAAATGCAGGGGGAAGGAGGGGATGTCTACCAAAATGAAGTTATTAGTGACAGGGTCAGGACAGCCTGCTGTAGGTCTGAGAGTCCCAGTCCATGTTTGCCTCTTCTTGGAGGAGAGGGGAGGAAGAGAACCCTGTAACCTTTGACCAGCGTTGTGGAAGGAGGGAATATGTGTCCTGGAAGCCTGAACAAGGTTGTCTTGTACAGGGTACTGTACTGAACTTGTCCTCGGACATTTCCCTTCCCTTGTAGATACTCAGCTGTTAATGAAATCAACAAGGTGGAGTTGGGAGAAATCTCAGTCTTTGTCTACTTTATCACTAAACTGTCCCGGATAGAAGGTGGAACCTCTTACGTGGGATTCCATGGAGGTAAGACTGGCATTTTCAGAGCTCAGCAAGTTTGTTCATTTGAACCACAATCAAAATACTGTAGTGATTTTCATTTGGTACGTTTTGCTTTTAAAAAAAATCAAGTGTCAGTGCTTCCTGTGGCTTACAGAGCTGCCCCAGCTTGCTACGAGCAGCACCCCATCTGTATCCTCCCCTGCCATGAGTCCTCCTAGTCTCTTCTGGAAGGATTCCTTATTTCTGTACTCAGTGCTAAATAAATGTTCTTCCAGTTTCATTTGAGAGAAACACCGCTAGAGCGTGACTCCAGCTGTGGCCCCTTCCCCTTCCTCCCATAGCTATCTCATGAATAGATCCCAAGGCTCTATTTTTCCCAGCAAGTCCTCCACCAACCCTGTTGTGCCCTGAGGAGTCTCCTTGTTTTAATTGGTTTCAGAGTAGCAGCCGTGTTAGTCTGTATTCACAAAAAGAAAAGGAGTACTTGTGGCACCTTAGAGACTAACAAATTTATTTGAGCATAAACTTCCGATGAAGTGAGCTGTAGCTCACGAAAGCTTATGCTCAGATAAATTTGTTAGCCTCTAAGGTGCCACAAGTACTCCTTTTCTTCTTGTTTTAATTGCATCCTCAAGGCCCCCATAACATGCTTATCCTTCCAGTCAAGGAGAATCGTACACTACTGTATCCAGAGCAAGTCATTGCAACTCTTTAATTGACAGGAAGGATTACTGTTCTTTTGATACAAGAATCAAACCCTGACAATTCAGAGCACAAACCACTAGCCTGTTGGACCAAACCTCTGTTTGTTGTTTAAAGGTGCTGGCAGAAAGTTCTTCAGAAGCTGTTACAGACCTGAAATGTCTTGTTCTCTGTTTCCAGGGCTGTGGCAGTCAGTGCACATTGATGACCTCCGCAGATCCAAGGACATGGTATCTGATGTGACTGCCCTGAGGAACCTCACTATCAGCCAGCTGTTCTGTGAGGATGTGAACAAGCCTGAACGTAAGCCACATGCTGGGTATTCCAACAAGCGTGGTGATGTACCCTAAGGGAACAGGATGAGAGGTTCATGCATCCCAGACGTACTAATGTGTGGAGATCAGAGAGTCAGCAGAGGAAAGAAAAGCATCCACATTCAGCACAGAGGTTCTAATAAGAATTTAAGTATTATAAGAGTTTTCAAAACTGTGAGAAATACCATAAATCTGAAGTAACTTTTGTACACTGGGCAATAGCTATTTATTTCTGGTAGAGCTAATCCATGTTTCTGGGCATACTAGACATAAAATCTCAATTTATACTTTCTTTGGAGGGTGTTGAGTTGGCTACAAATGATGCACTTGCACTACCCCCATCATCTTTAAAGATGTCCCTTCCAGCTGCAGGCCATCAGTGAAGTCATTTTGGTGGTTTCAATTTAAATCCCCTATTGTCTTTTGTCACAAAACTGTGACACTCATGTTGTTGGGCACCACTGGCGCACCCTGTCTTAGGACTGGAAGAGAAGGGGGTACTGCATTTCAGGACTCGGTTATGGGAGAAAGGGTCCTAGGATTTGAATAATGGGAGTTTTGCCACTCAGAAATGCACTGCTCTGGTTAAGTGTTGAAGGAAGACCAACTAGGATGATTTGACACTGGAAACAGTTTTTCTCACGGTCTTGTTTAGATTTTAGTTCACCTAAATATGTAGGAAGAAAACATTATACTTTCCCCAATTCTTCCTGCTTTCTTTTTTCAGTAGAGGACTGAAAATACAATTGCAGGTATGATGCCAGAACCTACCCCCCGCAGCTCTGAAATCATAGTCACTTGCTTTCTCTCTTTCCTTCATGAAGGCCTGCAGGATCAGCATCTGTAGCTGTGCTTAGAGAGCCATACTCAGCAGACATTTAGGTGATCTGAGACTACAGAGGATCTAGGGCTTTAGTGTCCAGTCTGTATTAAAAACTTTCATCCCATTGCCCTAGCAGTGAATTGCTTTTCTTTCTAATTAGAAGTTGTGTGTTGTGGTTGTAGCTATGATAGTGGATGGAGAAGAGCAAGAGGAGGAGATGGAGGTTGAAACATCAACGTCTGATGCTGAGGAATGTGATGTAAGTTCGGAATCCATTTGTTTTACTTGGAATTACTAAATTATGCCTCTCTACTCTCTCTGATAAGGTACATGACACATTTTATACCCAAAGTCATCTCAGATCCTTGCAACTCTGATGTTATCCCATTGTTATTCACATCAGAAATGCTGATGATTGAAAATAACCATTAAAGGAATGATTCCATACATCATTCCAGGGACTCACCTGGGCCACTCTGTCCCTCACTTTGAGTCTCTGTCGGCTGTTTTAAAGGCCTCTGTAAGTTGTTTGGGCCTTTCAAGCTGAGGCCTGCGTTTCAGAACTCTTAGCTTTATTCATCTGCCATTGTGAGTTGGTATTTGCAGTTGAAACCATGTTAGTATCGAACTCCTGTTCATCCTAACGAGCGAACCTGTGCAAGAACCTTGGTAGTGCTGGCTTGTGCTCCTCATACTTTATGTGAACTTGAAAGAATGTGTAAATGTCAGACTGACTGTGTCCTGCTGAAGTCTGCATTTCCCAGGTTGTCTTGTTGCAGCTCCTAAGTTAATATTATCACCTCCACTTCTGATTTCTGAGCTAGCTGATTATCCAGTGGGAATCTTGTCCTACCTTTCAGTTAATGTTGGGTGGAGAGCCAATTCGCAGCAGTCACGGGAGAAGTATGTCATGTAAAACGTGTAGCCTCGTGCAGAAAAGGCTGTCAATGTGAATCAAAGGTGAAAGGAAAGGAGGAAGACAGGAGAAAAGTTGCATATTTACATAGGCATGTTAATGCGAATATAGTTGTAATTTAAAAAGGGGAAACATGCACGATCATAGAGTAATACCAGGTTTGTTTTCCTTCTGTACCTGGAAAGACCCAAGTCCTGGACACCACCACTCTCCTGAGGAGCTGCGTGCAGAGTGCGGTGGGAATGCTACGGGACCAAATTGAGGGCTCCTGCCGTAGTACAAAGAGGATCGAGATTCTTCTTGGCTTTCTGTCTAAAGAAGATGATTTGAAAGGTACGAGTTCCCAAGCCTTGCCCTGGATTTGTAAGGGGGGTTGAAGTTCCTTGTGAGGCCCTCTGCTGAGTGACATTCACATCATGAGAACTGGATTCTGCCCAAAGACCCAGTGATGAATCCACTATACAATTCCAGGGCGGAGAAATACTTGGAAAACTCTGCTTTGCTTGGTTTAAGGTGGTGAGTAATGCCCTTTCCTCTTTTGGATCTGGAGCTTTTCTGAGACTAGGTAGCTGGATCCAGTGGAGAGATCCCCAGGATCCAATAGTGTCTGCACATGGTCTCCAGAATTATGCACACCTCACTGGAGTTTGTCTGCATATATTTTAATTCCATCCTTGGTGATAATGCCTTGTCTGGGGTCTCAGATCCTGGACAGCAACCTCAGGAGGTGCTATAAATCAGTCAGCTTCCTTCGTTGACTGGGTTGTGGATAGAAACTTGCTGTTAGTCACTTCAGCATTTGGCATGTGTGTGGGGGTAAGGAAAAGGGGTTGCTGAGCTCTCTGCTCTTTCCAGCTTCCTTCCTGAAGATAGTGAAGAATCGTCTCTTCAGCCTCTTGAAGAAACAAGAAGAAAATCCCTTTAACTTGAAAGACTGGGTGCTGCGGGAGGCTTCAAACATTAATGCCCTCCAGGAGGCTGGGACTTTCAGGTATGGACAGCAGCTAGGCACATTACCACTTGGCAGCTTTTTAAAAATATCGTCTGTATACATGGTAATGATAGCAGAGAAGGCACGTTCATGTGCTCTGAATATTGGATCTATTTAAGAATGGTGTAATAGTCTCAGCCCAGTGCTGGTAACTCTCTAGTCCTGTGTTCTCCTTGCTTCAGCGGAAGCATGGCTTGGGCATTGTCAGCTGGATGGGCAGTGCCAGGGGAGGGAGACCCATAAGTGCACTGTTACACTGAATGAAAACAGTGGAGAGAAAACCACACACCAGAGAACCAGGTGGAGAAATGCAGTATTGGGTCTCTCTCCCTTGCTTACAAATGTAATTGAGCCTATTTCCCCTTGGAAACGTCCCGCAACAGCCACGTGTTGACTTCTGAACATGCAGATCAGCAAAACTCACTCTCTACTTTGTCTGCGTCCGTGTCTCTGTCACCCACAGACACACCCTGTGGAAGCGAGTCCAGAATGTGGTGACTCCGTTCCTGGCTCATATGGTGTCAATCACAGACAGAGACTGCAACCTGGAGTTATTGGTCAGGCCGAATACAGAGGGCTGCGTGAAACATCTATGGATGTTCATCTTCAGTGATTTGAACCTTCTGAGCATCCCTTACAACATAGGTAACAGCAGGTGAGCTGCCGAAAAGTGCAGTGGGAGGGCTGGGGTGAGCAGCATTGAAGGCCGATGAAGTTAATGGCTCTATATCTGCATGGAGAACTAACACAAGTTGTTTTCTCTTGCAGCATAAGGGCCAGGGAGGACGTGTAATCGACGGGCCCTACCAACACTGTTCTGTGATTGGCAGGAGGGCTTGTGTTGTCCAGTCCTACAATTCTGTCCCTCTCTTCCAAGTGCTGAATTCCTTGCTTTTGGCACTCAGTCCCAGCCACCTGCTTGAAACTGACCTGAGCCCCCCAAGTGGTAGCACTGAGCACTAACTGCCCACTGTCTTCTGTTTTGCATGTGCCCCCTCTCAGCTCTCAGACAGAGACGATTCTGGTGCAGAATGACATGAAGGTGCCTGCACATGCTGGCAACGAAATGCCCTTCAGCTGGAGGATAAAGGATTATTTGGAAGAGCTGTGGTTGCAGGCTCAATACATCCCAGGCACTGAAGGTGAGAGCCCAGTTTGAGCTCAGTAAGGAAGAGCATTGCAGCTAATTCCTTTGCTGAAAACCCTGGGTTGTCACTGCAACTATTTTTTTATGACTATGAGGCTGCTTTCAGTGCCCCTGTAAGACACTAGAGTGCTGTGCATCTAACTTTATCTTTTTCACTGTCACTCTCGTTTTCTGTGCCCCCCATATTGGAAATAGCTGGGAATATCAAGAGTTGATGTGTCAGTGGACCCCAGTACACTTGTCTTTTGGGCCAGGTCTTGCCTTCAAGTCCCTTACCAGGACATGGGATCCCTTTCATAGCAGACAGCAGAGTACTGTGCTAAGGGAAGATGGGGTGTTCTAAAATTAGTCACTCAGCTGCTACAGCAATGAGCATAGACTGATGGTCACAGAAATGGGGAAATATGATGGTGCGGTTTCTGCTCACATCTGTTGTGCTGTTCAGGTAAACGTTAAAGATCTCTGGGCCTTTTACAAAGGCAGAGAGAGGTGATCTCAGTGCCTGACCAATATCCCTCCTCAGTAAAGCGGGCAGCAGCCTTTGGGGCTATGAGGGGAGGTAGCACTGAAGGTACCACAGCTGGGTGTTTTGTTGACAGTGTCACTGCCCCGCCACTGGTTAATTCAGTGCCGCGAAACCCCTTTGGGAGGGGAGCTGTAGCGAACTAATTTTCCTTGTAACATAAAACTTCTGTTTGCATCCTGATGTTCCAGGCCATACGGAGAAGTTTGTGGATATCTTCCAGAAGACTCCACTGGGCGAGTTTATTTCCAGTCTGGCTGAGGCAGAAAGGAACATGCTCTTTCACTGCTATGTCAGAGACTTCATCCTCCTGACCATAGGCCTGTCCTCTTCTGAGGAGTTACAGGTCAGTGTTTGAACGAAGGCCCAAGAATAATTTAGATGTGGGCGCAGAGCTTATTTCATACATGATACTGAAGAATGTACACTAGAGCATTCACCTGGCCTCTTCTCAGGGGACTCAATCTGAGTCCCTCTTGTGGAGGTGCCTAGCAGTTGGATGGCGAAAGAAAGATACAACTTGCCACTGGAACCACTGTTTCAAATAGATGGAACAGTACTTTCAGAAAGTCACCTGGTCACCTCTGTTAGGAGCACCTGGGGACACTGACATGATAGCATATTTACTGAATCCACTCAACAACAAAGATTTGCTCAGTAAAAAAATATTTAAAGTAATTTTCTCTGTATAGCACTGATTAATTCAGGAGCGTTCTTGTAGGCATTTTGGGGCAGAGAAAACTTTTCTTTTCTTTTAAATGTTCAGTTTCTGCAAATCGCCCTCTTATCATGCATTGAGGAACTGAAGGCAGCATCTATAGGCGGAGAGGAGAAGATGCTTTCCCTGCCCTGGGTCCACCTTGGGTACCATCAATTTAGGAACCGGCTGCAGAACTTTTCCAGGATCCTGGCTGTGAACCCCAGTGTCCTGAATAGTCTTCTCTACCAGGCTGAGAAAGGAAGCGCTTCATCCCCTTATGAGATGGTACGGTCTCTATCTGTCATGATTGGATTCTTAGCCCTGGGAGGAAGAGAGCTCCAACTAGCACAGCTCCCCTACATGGCAATTCCATTCCCTTTGACCTGTCTTTCTATTTCAGCAGCAATAAAGCACCTACAACAGTGGGAACTGAAAAATAGATATGGATCTTTAATACCCTGGATATTCAACCCATTATCAGATCTGCCCTATAGTAATGGCAAGGAATAAATAATTTACCACAATCTGGGTTAATCTACGAGATCTGCTAATGACCTGAGCCAGGGGCACATAAATCCTGTAACTCCAGGAATACAAACCAGTGTGCACAGCACTCATGAGTGACCCTACAATAACAAACCAGAGCACACAGCCCACTACTCACAAGTAGCTGTGAAACTGAGCTGGGAAGAGGATGTTGCCTTTCCAGCTCTCAAGTTATACTAAAGCCTGTGTGTGTGCGCCTGTCTAGGTTCTGGATGTGTTTGCTGCAATGGCTTGTGCTGAGATGCTGGAGGATCAAGTGTTGAAGTCCAGGCCACAGATTTGGCTACAGCAGGTGAAGAATCTTCATATGCCCATTGAACTTGTCTGTATGGAGAGCTGTTCTAAGGATAGTGGAAGTCAGTGCCATCAGCTGCTCCAGGAAGTCAAGTGAGTAACATGGATCCACTAAGAATCTGTCTTGAAAGACTCCTTGTAACTTGCTCTTCAAGGGGACGATGTCTAATATGGACTGAATGTATCTATAGTACTGTTGTTTTCAGACTAAAACTATTTTAACCCTTCCAGGGTTACTGCTGGGCTGCTTTGATTGTCATTTCCCCAGAACGTGTCTGTTCTGCATTACAGGGCTTTCTCTATTTTCCCAAGTCTGTAATAAAAAAAAAATCAAAAAAACAAATCAGCAGATCCCATTCCAAATGGGATCCAGGATCATTTTAAATCTCTGGATGAAATCATTGGGTGGCTCCTGGTGCTTGGTAGACTGCCACTGTTGATGTTACAACTCATCTCCACATTAATCTCTCACGTACACTGACTCTGGCAGACATTTGGAGCTTCACCCCAGTCTTGCTTCCTCTCCGAGGACAGTCCCAGACAGTTTAAAATTAACTAGTGTCATAGGAAAACAGGAGCAAGTGAGGGCGAGGAGAAACACTATAGATAGTGGAGATCTCTTATTAGCTCCGTGATATAGGAATCAAACCTGTATGGGGTTGTCCTTATCCGCAATCTAGTCAGCGTATGGTTGTTTACTCGTATGGTGATAGCGCCTAAGAACTCCACTGTTCTAGACGCTATATAAAGAGACAACAAAAAGGCAGTCTTTGCCCCAAGGAACTTGCAATCTAAGTATGAAATGAGACAATAGAGAGATACAAGAAACAATCGAGAGGAGCACAAGGAAACAATGAGACAGTGCTTGTCAGCGTGAAAAGCAATGGTCATATCACACTGCTCTGACTTGATCTTCTGATGTTGCCTTTTCCCTTCCTCCTCCCTATTTCATTAATTTCAGCTCAGGAGGCTCCCTTGTGATAGAATTGTAACTGCTTTCTCTCCGACAGGCTTCGGTGGAATCGGGTCTTCTCTATGTCCCTCTTTGTGGAACACATGGTGCTTGGGACTGAGTCCCTGATTCCAGAATTGCAGGATCTGGTAAAGAGACACATCTTGCTGCTAGGCAATGTAAGAGAATCCTCATTAAGCAGCATCTGGGGTTGAAGTAGGGATCCCTCCTCTCTTTCTGAAAGATTATTTGAATTTGCTAAAGGAGTGCTATCCACACCCTGTTCCTGGTCATTAGTTACAAACAGAGCTGGGTAAATCATTTAGAACAATGAGTTCTCAACACATCTCATCTCTCCTTCTCTTCATGAATTGCCTGCAAACATTGCGATTTCCTCAAATTGTCCTTCATAGCCAGTTGCACAGATCCAACAGTGTAGCTATAGGAGGCAGGACCAAACCTGTCAAATCTGTGGACTGGATGTGAGACCTGCCCTCTGAAAAGCCCCTGCTAGTTCTGTTCTGCATGCAGAGTTGCAGGCAGACTTGCTGTTTGCAGTCAATCAGAAATCCTGCTTCAGATATTAAGAATCTTTTGCTTCCATAAGTCCATTGTCATTCTGAGCTGCCTGTAGGAGCTGCTGAGCTCCCTGTTGTTTTGCTGAGGCTTCCTGCTTATTTCCTCCTCTGAATGAAGGATCCATGTCCCCACAGACCCCAGCTAGAAAGGGATCACCTGGGCCTCCCTTTTCCAAAGGTGAGTCACAGAAGCAGGCAAAGGAAAAGCCTATAAAGGAGAAAAATCTGCAACAGCACCCAGAGGGGAGCCACACAAGAGTGGTGCTTGAAAGGCCACCCTATCCCCTAGTCCCACAGCTACTGCAATTTCAGAGGTCCCCGACTGCTCTCAAGAACTGTCAACCCAGCTGCTTTTCCCTGTACCAAAAAGTGTGGTGATAGATTGCTGTGCTAATGTGAACAAATATATATAGGCATTGCTGGCTGCATTTGTGGGTTTTTCCTTCCTTTTGCTTCTCCTGTCCCTGGAAATCTCCATCTAAAGCAGCAAAGTAGAGCCACTTATTGTTGCTCTCCCTTCCAGTGTCTTCAGTGGGACTCTGACATCAAGACTCATAAAACTTTCACGGCAGTGATGAAAGTGCTGTACCAATGTAAGGAGGAAGCCAACGCAACTATTTGCAAGTAAGGTCATTGGGACGGGCATGTTCCTAAAAGGGTGTGTTTGTAGGTTTACACTAAGCATTTTAGGGTTTTGCATTGAGCCTGGAACAGATAGTGTAGCATGCAAAGCATGTGGACTCCAGGGTGAGGAGAACATAGTTCAGCCAGGACACTGACAGGCTGAGCCTTGGGAGATGGGAGTCCCTACAGAGCTTGTAGGGGGTGCGCAGGGAGGACCCTTTCATCTCCTTTTATGAGACTATAATTTTGTATTTTCCCAAGTGTTTTTTCAACATATTATGCAGTAGGCTAACTTCTGTGTATCCTGTCATTACTTCCAACTTCCCTATTCCTTCAGCAAGTGCGAGGCAGCTCTCTCATGAGCCTATGAGCTTCAGCATAGATTGAATGAATGAAATTTGCTGCTGTTGTAGGAATGGGCCAAATTTATCCTAAATGTAAGTTGCGACCATGGGCAGTGGGTGAACTACTGGCTTGGGGAGGCGAGCTCCGGCAGGTGCTCTCCTGCCTGGGGCCAACCCCACCAGCTCCAGGCCTCCCAAGCGTCTGCCCCAGCCCCGGAGCACCAGGCGGCTGGGCGGGCAGCACAGCCCCCAGCCTGAGCCCCGGAATGGCAGGCAGGCAGCTGAGTGTGGCCTCCAGCGTGGTGGGTGGGCGGGCGGTGCAAGCACCGTTTCCAGCTGTCTGGTGTCCCTGGCTGCAGGCTGGCGCCCAGTAGTCCCATCCCAGGGCAAGGGCACCGGAGCCCTCCCAAAAGTGGGGGGGAGGGCGGGGCGGGGTGGGATCCCTGCCCAAGATGGAGGCGAAAGCAGCCTCCTGCCCGTGTCCCAGGCCTCCCCAGCCAGGGCAGGTGGAGGGACCCAGGCTCCCCACACTGGCCCACGCAGCTCTTCCTGACCCGGCTCCAGCTGGTGTTGCGGGAAGCCTCAGAGCCGCAGCCTGGCCATGATAAGAGCTGGGTGGACAGCTGTGTGGAGCCACCATGGACCCTCTACCTGACCGTGGTGCGGGGAGCCCGAGCAGCCCCCAGCCTGTGTCCCCGCCCGCCTGGGGCAGGTGGAGGGTCCATGACTCCATAGCTCCCGCGTGGCTCTTACCGTGGCCAGGCTGTGGCTCTGAGCCCCCACTCCCCCCAGGCTGGAGCCGGGTCGGGGAGAGCCGTGCGGGCAGCTGTGGGGGGCCGGCATGGAGTCATGGACCCTCCTCCTGGAAATGGGCCAGGGGCCTGCTCTTGGCGCCCCAGGCAGGTGGAGGGTCTTCCGTGGTTCCTCACAGCCGCCCGGGCTCCCCAGCCACGCTCCACGATGGCCTGGCTGGGAGGGAAGAGGAGGGGAAGGGGGCAGGGTCCACTCCGGAGAAAAGCAGAAGGGCTATGGCCTCCTGCCCCCTCTCCTCCTTATTCCAGCCCACTGGCCCGGGGCCCCACCCACATGGGAAGGAAGAGCCACGCCCACAGCAGAGCTTGGTGGGAAGCAGGAGGGAGCCTGAGGTTGGAGTGTGGGCAGGGCCACGTAGGCAGTTTGGGTAGGCTTAGCTTTCCCCTGCCATTGATACCCGCCGCCCCTGCTAGTGACCTTAATATGTGGGATGAACTTCACCCTTACATTCTAGAGAATATATCTCTGTGGAGTAGGCCAGCTGGAGGCTCTAGATCACTTGGATTATCTGTTTGAAAAGGTATCTAGGCAGGTGGATAAAAATGTTCTTTTGGTTTCCTGGCAAAGGAGAAGCCAGTAATATTTGTCACAAGCACTTTTACATGCTAAGCTGTGAAAATAAGAGAATAAAATGAATAGATTATTCCATATGTTGCCCTAATTTACCTTGTGACCTAATTTTGGTGGGTGCTTACAAATGCCAGTGCAGGGTTCACGCTGAACTGTAGCAATTAATTCTCTATCTATTGGATATTCTATGCTGTAACCTGGAATCTTATTCTTGTTTTTATGCACCAACAACTTTCTGATGTATGGCAATTTTGTATTCATCATGGTGAAAGCTGGATGAATAAAAACAACTTGCCGCCTTATCCTCTTCCCTGACCTTGAGAGACGTGCCAATGAGACCCAGGTTCCCTCTTCTGATCTTTAATCTGAGTTGCAGTAGAAGACTCTCTTTAGGCCTGTAGCTTGACTGCTTGGATTTAGTTGTGTTGATTGGATTACAGATATGGTCTGAAGCCATGTCCGATTTGCCTGGAAGACCCTAAGGATCCAGTCAACCTGCCTTGTGATCATGTCTTCTGTCAGAGTTGCATCAAACAGTGGCTGACACCGGGGCAGATGTTCTGTCCATACTGCAAAGTTAACCTGCCAGATGACTGTAGTGTAACCATCTCCCAGGAGCTCAGGTATTCCATCCTTCCTATGACAACCCTGTGTCACTAACCCTGCAGCAGGAGATAATTGGGCTAGTTATGTTGGGAGACCCTGACCCTCAGCACTGAAGGTCTAAGTACAGGAAGAGTTGGCAGGATAAATTATACTGGTCTCCGGTATTTCCCCTCTGCCCTGTGTTTAAAGATATGGCGAGGAAGTTACCTCATTCCATTTAAGATGTTTCAGATATTCTGTAAAGCAAAGTGCTATTAGTGGCTGAATCAAGCAATTGAACTACTCCCTATCTTGGGTCACTGTTTTCTGCTTCTTAGCAAGAAGTCAGCGGTAACGGTGTCCTGGGTTGCTGGCAATCAGATCACAAATGGCAATGGGATACAGTTTTCATAGATAATAGCTCTGAGAAATGCCTTGTAATAATGCCTTGTTAAAACTCTGGTTGTTGATATAGAGTCTCGTTTTGCTGATAAAATCACCCTGTTGACCATGGACACTTGAGCTTTACGCACAGTGTCAGGCATAGAGTTTGAGGCCAGAAGGAATCACTAGATCATCTAATTGGACCTGTATAGCAGTGCCACGCAATTTAACTGGTTCTGCAGTTGTTTGGCTACCTTAGTAATTTCTTTTCCCACCATTTCCTCAGTGTTGCAATAAAGAGGAACGCCCAGTTCCGTCAGATGTGCAATAGCTTCTTCATAGACCTGGTTTCCACCATGTGTTTCAAAGATAATGAACCCCCAGAGAAAGCGGTGATCCAGGAGCTGCTCAAACTGCTGTTTGTTCACCGGGAGCCTTTGAGAATAGGCCCAACAAGTAAGCTCAGTTCCTCTTGCGAGTGTCAACAACCTGATTGAATCTGTTCTCCTGCCTCTCTCTGTAGCCCAGTGTTTCTCAAATGTGGCCACCAGGGGCTTTTCGTGTGGCCACAGCCTCCGGGGTTGTGAATGGGGGTGGGAGGGCAAAGTAGTCTCCTCTCCCACCCCTGAGCCACCAGCAGGGGTTGGGTCTTGCTCTCTTGTGGAGCCACAAACGCCAGAGAAGCAGGTAGCTAGTGAGTTCCCCACCCTCCTGGCGGTGGTGAGGTCAGGCTCCAGCCCTGGGGTGGCAGGTGGCAGCTTACAGCTCTGCTGCAGTGGGCTCCGTCCCCCAGCTGCAGGGCTTCAGGCTCCGGCCATGGGCTCCAACCATGGGGCTCCAGCCTCCGGCTTTAGCCTCACAGCGGCAGGCTCCATCCCTCAGCTGCAGGGTTTGAGGTTCCAGCCGTGGGACCACAGGATCCAGCTCCGGCTGCAGGGCTCCAGTCCCCGGGTTCACCCCCCACTCCTGATCCTCGCTGTGACCCCTGGCCTCAGGTTTTAGCCACATGCTCCATCCCCCTGCAGTGTGGCAATGGGTGCCAGCGGCAGGCTCAGCCCCCCATCACTCCTGGCCCCTGCTGCATCCTCTGGCCCTGGCCGCAGGGCTCTGGTCCTCGATCATGCAGCTGCAGAGCTCCCGTCTCTGGGCCCCCCGCAGTCACCCCTGGCCTCCGCTGCCTCCCCTGGTCCCCATCCATTCCCCCATTGCCCTGCTGCCTCAGTACCCCCATCTCCATCCAGGGCTTAATTTGTCCCCTGGCTTGCCAGGGCTGTGTAAGTCTGCTGTGAAAAGTGACATTTGTATGTTTGTTAATATCACTTTTCACTGCCTTCCAGCTAGCTAGCAAGTCTGCTGCTGTGAAAAGTGATATTAACAAACATACAAATATCACTTTTCACAGAAACAGATTTACTATCTAGCAAGTCTTACAAAAGCAACCAAAAAAGCAAAAGAAACAACTACAAAAAAGAAAAAAACATGCAAAGCTCCTTATTTGTTTCTATTCTGTTTAGGTCCAGTACAGAATAGAGACAACTGTAAATTATTTTTATTACTGAGTCTGCAAAAAAAAAACCAACACCCCACATAAATAAATGACAATGATTTGGACGTGTGTGCATATTTTTGTTTTTCCTAAAATTAAGTATTTTAGGAAAAATTGTCAGAGCGGTCACCAGCAAGAGTTGGTGGCCGCACTCCGAGGCCACCAAAAAATTTGTTGTGAGAACCTGTGCCCTAGCCCATGAGTCAATTTTTCCTCTGTATTCAGATCCCCGCACTGTATACACGAAACTGCTGTCCCCATTTAACGACGTGGTGGATAAGACTCCTATCATCCGCTCAGTGGTGCTGAAGCTGCTTTTGAAATACAGGTAAGTTCAGTCAAAAAGCTGATGGGTGAGCATGGGTTACATGCCATCCTTAACCTCTTCAGACAGGCCAGCTTCTCTCCCTGCTCTTTAGTCATATGCTACTCACAGAATGAGGGAGAATTTTAGCCAAGTTCTGAGATTTGAAACTCGTCCTGTGAAAACCAATCTTTGCCTCTGTATCAGCACCAGTGCTGGGTTGGGGGTGTATCTGTGTGTGCAGTATCTTTTTGTGCCCTATATTTGAGAATATGTATCCATCCAGTCCTGACCCATATGTGAGTTAATCAGAAGCTACTCCTGACCTATATGTGAAATAACTCTTAGGAAAGCTAAAGAATGAAGCTGATACACTGATGCACAAAGAACACTCAGAACACTGGCAAATGAATATTTTATAAATCTTTAATTTTCTAACTGTATGATGTGAGGATTTTTGTGTTTAAATTACTCACTCTGTACTGTACATTTGTCACATAAAGAGACTGTCACATCCAGAAAAGCTGCCTTTTGATTAAGTAAGCATGTCTGAGGTTTCAGAAGTATAGTTTATCGGTGTGTCTGTGTATAGTAACCCACTTTTGGCCAATCCATGTGGCACTGTGTAAGCCACATACAGAGAAGGAATTCCCACAAATGATGCATGTGCTGGTTTCTCCAGTGCTAGATTCAGAATAGAAAGTGAGAGGGCTTTTCTCTATACAGACATCAGTCCTTGCATACTATATATTTGTGTTTCTTCTATGGTTGAGGGTCTAATTTAAAGGAATACATGAGTGCCTCTGGAAATGGCAAAGGAAACACAGCATAGAATTTCTCAGTTTCATTTGGAGGCTGAATTAGGTTACCATGTTACCTGGCCAGCATTCAGAGCCTACTGGCTCTCAGAGCATAGGATAATGGAGCTTATATAGGACCATGCTGGGGTGTGATGGCACAACATTGTTGCCCATAGTACTGGTTCTTATCACTGTGATAGCCTTTTGGTATATCAGAGGTCCCATGCGACTCCAGCTATGACCTGCCTTGACTTTTGCTTCCCTCTCAGCTGGACCTGGAGTGAACTTCTCTGCCATGTGGACAGAATTTGCAATTTATGTTCTAAATAATGATTAGTAGCCATCAGCGTTGCAGTAGTTGGTAAGAGGAGATTTCTCTGTTTCCCAGCTTCAGTGATGTGAAAGCCTACCTGCAGGAGTACCTGGTGCAGGTAGAGCAGTGCCAGATCCTGGACAAAGATGACAAGACAGAACTTTACACACTTTTTGTCAATTGTTTGGAGGTAGGTCTGCTTGCCCCATCTCCCTCATGTCAGAGGTGCTGTGTGGGGATGTCCTGGCCCAATAGAGCAATGTTTCAAGAATACGGCTTTTTCTAGAAAATCCTGACTGAGCTAATGCACACACTGACTATGTGGGGAGGAGTTTTATCCATCTAGAAAGGGCGAGATTGAGAGAATGTTAAAACCATGGCTCTGTTCAGCAGTAGCCACTCCTGCTTTGTCAGATCCCCAGAGAAGGCTTGTGCTGTAGCATTCCATGAGCTCCTCTGCTTCAGGACACTAGGTGTGGTTTGAGCATGATTAGATCAGGCCAGGAGAGGCGTAAACTCCAGCAGTTGGGCTTGGGGCACCATGCTGGAAATTGGACTGATTTTTCCCTTTGCAGGATTCGATGTATGAAAAGATTGGAGCCTGCACTCAGGAAGACCAAATCAACCGTCTGCGGGAAGACGGACGCTTTTTGGAGAGCTATCTGAAGAGGAACAGCCAAGAAACCCTTCGGGAGTCCTCTATTGAGTACCTGCAGGAGGTGGCCAGGGTCCGGCTTTGCCTGGATAGGGTTGCAGAGCTGCTCTTGGAAACGCAGAGACCTAAAGGCAAGTTGGGCTCTGCTGCCCTCAACTGAAAATGCTAATGTGTCAAAGGCTAAATCCAGGATACAGGCCCCTCTGATGGACTTGCTAGACATGTTCCATGTCTCTGTGTCGCTTTGCAAACCATTTGCTCTCCATCATAGAAATGCCCATATCAAGATTTCTCTAGCCGCAGAATAAGGGCATTGTGATCCCTGTATATTCCTGGATAAGAACATCTGAGAAGGAAGGGCTACTAAGATCTCGAATAATGGATCAGATCAGGGAAATGGATCCCAATGCTGTGGCCAGTTCTGACAGCAACAGCTGACCAAGATAAGAAATTTTGACTTGCTTTATTCTTTCTACAGAGTGGGCTAAGGCAGTGGATAAGCAGCAATACCTTCAGAAAGTAATGCGGTTCTGTAGGCTGGCTGGGAATGACTGGTACCGAGTTTACCTGGTCCGAAAATTGACTAACCAGTATGGGATGGAGTTTGCTCAGAAGCTTTCGGATGAGAGCCAATTTCATTGGGTATTCCCCTTGGAAATCATTCAACAACAGGTAAAGCAAATGTGTCTCCCTGACTCCTGTTTTCTTAACAGTTTGTGTTTCTGAATGCCGTTTCCTCCTCTTGGGTTTTTTTGTATTTGCATTTTTTTTTCCATGTGTCTGTTGATGGTGTGCGGCTCTCTGGTACTGTCATGCAGGGCTGGAGCAGGTATGGGTGGGAGTAACCTACTCCAGTACCCCTGCCTTCCATAGAAAGGAATTTCTTCCGACCTGAAGAAAGGCCATTATTTTGCTTGTGTCAAAGCCTGGCTCCCAGAGCAGCAACATCCCCAGCAGAACCAATCTCCCTGCCTAGCAGCCTGGAAGAGGCATCACCAAACACTCATGCTAGCTGGGAAGTCACAGCCCTTCTCCCTGCACACTGCATTTTAGTTTAAAATAGAAATGAACCCCATCCCCTAACAGACAACATGGATGCTTCTGTGGAACAGTTTCCCTCTTGTAAGGTGACATTCTTAGTCTGCCCAGTATTCATGCTATGTGCACGTGGGTTGTTTGTACTTTATTGCTACAGAGGGACCAACCTAGTCAGATTGATCGGTACTTGGTATGTGGCGAGAACTACAGAGTCCTGCGTGATGCTGTGGGAAAAGCAATGATTGAGTGCCAGATGAAGGGTATTGCAGAAGCACAGAAGGTAAGACTCTTCTCCCCAGTCAGCACAGATGCTCCCTTTTGGGTAGGGCTTACAGTGATTCTTTGGAGAGATTTAGAGGGCAAGTATTTTAGCTCTTAGTGCTTTGCTTAGCCATTCCCTCCCCTCTCTCTCACATGCCTGAGATGGAGATTTTTCTTTGCTTGCTGTTTATTCTGACGGTTTTTAACTCGACCTGATCTTTGTTGACATGCATCTCGCCCATTGTATGTGAAATTTGGACGATTGTCCCCATCTCCAGTGCTGTTTGCCAGTCACATCATCCTCCCCACCACGGTCTCCTCTTTTAAAAGTGTTCTGTGAAGCACTTCTTGAATAACAGGCTTAGGCTCCTTGCAACCAACTGGCTGAGGGACTAAATGGGTTTTCCATGCAGGCTGTGCTTCCTTTCACTGCCTTTTCATACTTACTTATGTAATTTCCAAACTTAATAACTATGCATGTGTAGTGAAGTAGGTGTGCATGAAAAACATGCTGTCAGATACTGTATACATTTAATTTTCTCCTTTTCCCTACCTCTTCAAACATTGCTCGTTCTCTTTGATTGTGAGCTGCTCAGAGAATGACCTGTGTCTTCCTGTTAGTGCATCACTTCCAGGATCCTAGTTGTGATTAGAGCCTGTGGATGCTACAGTAATATGACCAGTTAATAATAGCTTCCAGTTTGGGTTAAGTATGTACTGTTTAGTTGGGGCAACAGACGAGTGGCAGGTTGGCTAGACCAGGGAAGTTCAGAAAATATTTCTGGTGGATAGAAAAAGGGTCTGCTTGACTGGGGTTTCAGATACCCAGTGAGTTTTTACATTGTGTTCAGGACAGTGGACTTCCCTGCAAGCAGGTTCTTGTGAGGCTCTGACAGGGAATGGTGGAAATCCACATAAACATAAACTGCTCCCTCTGCAGAGGGGGACTTTCTCAGAGACCGCTGGGCCAAGACAGTGGCTTTTATTATGCCGTGCCTTCTCAAGTTTGAATAGCCGTTTCCTTTGCCTGTCACCTTCTGTGACAATGGGACAGCGACATACATCGGGGTCAAGGGGAAATGTGCATGTCTGTTAATGAGCAAAGATTGCAGTGACAGCTGAGGTAGTACAGATGTAGCCCCTTATCCTCTGCATAACCAGTTTCTCTTGTTTTTCAGGCATGTAACAGCTCTGGGTCTGCACAAGCTGTTCACCTGCTCCTGGCTATTTTCAGGGAACTCACTACTCTGTATGGATGCAGGAACACAAGCCTCCACCCCAAAAAGGAGGTGAGATACCTTGCTGTTGGCAACTTGTAGACTGTCAGGGAACAGACTTGTTTCCTTCTGAGAAGAAGCAGCTTTAGGTCACAGATGTGAGAGAATGTCCTTTACCCTACTGCCCAAAATGCTATTCTGAGAGCATCTGGCAGAGATTAGCTGAAGAGAAATCTGAATGTCTTCCAAAGAGGGGATCTCCTCCCTGTCTAACATACGGCTCTATCGGACCCTATTTACTGTAGTATCTGAGCACTTCATAGTCTTAACACCCCTGTGAAGTAGGGAAGTACTATAGTTACAGGTAGGGAATGGAGACAGAGACTAAGTGGCTTGCCCAAGGTGTCACAAAATCTGTGGCAGAGCAGGAAATTGAAACCCTGATTTCTCACATCTCAGGCCACTGTCCTAGCCTAGCCACTGGACCATCCTTCCTCTGTATATACTGAAGGACCAACTCCAGTAAATAGTCAGTTACTTCAAGGCATTGTGGGTATCATTCTGCATTAGATTGTGTATAAAGAGCTGCTGGACCTTTTCGTCTGGTTGGCAATCATGTACTTTATTTTCCTTTTGTAATGTTTGCCTTCAGCAATGTGATGCTATGAATAAGTTCATCCAACACTCCAAAGCCCTGGATTCTCCAGCCCTGAAGCAATTTGCAGCATCTCTTGTGACCAACAGTCTCCCATCACTGACAGTGAGTCCCCAACACTTCAGCCCCAGTGGGGCACTGATTGAAATAGTCGTTCATGCTGCAGCCCTCTTGCTATGTGGGCAGAATCGAGTCCTCGAACCCCTGAGGAGCCTGGCCTTCTCTCCTGCCACCATGCAGGTAAGGAAACTGGTCTTTCCATGGCATCCTCTATCCGAACCTTGAAACCAGGGCACAGATTCAGCCCATCCATGCTAGTGGTGGCTCAATCGATGCTGGCACCTTGTTCGTGCTGCCTTCTTACTCTCCAGAACCTGAGCTTACTTTTTTTTTTTTTAAATGAATCTAGCTGTTACTGAGAGGTTGAGATACTCTCCTGTCATGTTTTCACGGCTAACTGATACAATGACTTCTGCCTGTGTTTTCAGACTCTGAACCAATAGATCTGAGGGGTCCCATTCATCTCCCTGAGCACTAACTGGGATACCCAGTGCTAACTCTGGATGAGCAGTGAAATAATTAATAATCCAAAAGTATGCAGGAAAGGAGTGGGAGGGTCACCCTACAAAGATCTGCACAATCTAGTCTGAGTGAAACTCGTTATGGCCGCACGAGTGAGTGGGCTTGGGAGAGTGCCAGTTTTCCCCCACCCCCTAATCAAATATTTAAGGAGCCTAGCAGTGTTCAGCAGGGTACCTAGGGGAATCCAAGCTCAAGCAACCGAGAGAGCATCATCACCTGCCCGGTCTACTGGGAGTGGTATCTCACAGGTGGACCACATTTTGTGGGCACTTGGAAAAGTAACACCACCTTTGTTTTTCTTTTAACCCCTATGTGACCCCAGCCTTAAACCATCCCCATTCTGCTTCTCCTACCTTCCTGGCCCGGGAAGACTGGCCAGGACTCCCACTGTAGCCTGTCAACCTCCTTCTTTAATTGGCTGGAGGGTTTGTGGAGTAACGCCCCCTTCTCTTCTCAGGGTTGAGCCTGCTGCTTCCTCAGCAACACATCCCATTCAAATATAAAGTTTTCTTACTTTTAAGTAGAATTCACCACTTGTTTTGCCTCTCCCTTTCTCCTTATTTCCTTGCACTGATGAGCAATTGACAATCTGCCACAGCCTTAATGTTCTCTCATGTGTAATTTAACTGGAAAACAGGTGTGTTGCTGAGCCATTGCTGTAGTAATGTATTTATTCATGTGAATGTTTTTTAGCGTTCTTTTCTGCCCACAATGCCTGAAGATCTGATGGTTCAGGCTGTGAATTGGGAGGGAATGAAGAAGCTGCATTGGTATGGTAAGTATCCCTGAGTGGATTTGGTAACAGTGTAGGAAGAGCCATCACCTGAGAATAACTGTTCCAAAAAGTCCAGTTATGTATCTGTGGAGCAGGAGAGTAGTATTATTTATGTGATGCCTAAGAGGAATTTCATATATTTGTCATGCCCTGTTATTATACGGTGGCAAAGTCTCCCAGGGATTTCTCTCTAGTTTCTTTATAAGACATAGTCAACATAGAGACAGAATGACCTCTGGCTTCTGTGTAGGCAGCTAATACGATTCCTGTGTGCTCCAAGAATTTTACTTATTTCCACTAAATCTGGATCTTGAAATAGATTTCTTGCTGTCGGGTTGCATGTGTGTGTGTGTATGCGTGCGCATGCGCGAATCTAGAGGGGAATGCGTGGGTTTTATTTGTTTTAAAAATGCACTTCTGTCCTGCTCACCATACCATGCTGTTGATTTCTTTGTCTCACAGTGTGTCCAAATGGCCATCCCTGCACTATTGGAGAGGTAAGAGTTTTTGGGCTCGAGGGTGGTTTATTTCTTTAAAAGCTGCCTGCACTATATTTTATTTGCTATTTAATTATATCCCAAAGTTAAATGCAGTCAAGCTGTATGATCAACCATTACAGCATTGCACGGTGAATACTGGAACAGCTACTGTACTCCAAGCAGTAATACAGCCTCTTTCAGTGAGTAGCAGCTTTCCAATTAACAAGTTGCATGTTGCATTCAAGTGTTGGGAAGTTGCTTCTCTCTTTATAGGCCTGTAAAATGCCTTCCTTCCCCTCCCCCCTCCCTTTTTTTTTTTTAAACTGTGTTGTTTGACAGATATGACAATATCCTGGACAAACCTTATTGAGTTTAATATCTTTGGAGTCCATTGTATTAAATATCCCAGTGTGTTGTTGAGGGATTGTATGTATGTATTTCCGTGTGGAGGGTAAAGAAGAGAACAATAGAGGACAATTAGGCAAATTCACCAGGTTGTAACATCTCCAGAGAAACACCATCCGCCGGAGACGTCTGCATATACTATTTCAAACTGGACTCTCCAGGGACCAACAGACAAGGAAAAGGGGTTTTGATAAATAGCCTGGATTTAAACTGGCTCAGGGCCTCCTTTCCAATCCAGCAAATGGACAGGACTTCTGGTCCAAGGTGGGCCCCAATTCTTAGGAAAGGGTTGAAAGGGCTTTGGCCTGCTGAGGCCCCATCAGATCAAGTGGCGGTTCTGAGTTGAAGTTGTGATGCACTTATGACTGCAGGGAACAGCCCTGTGTGGGGTTGGAAGGACCAGTCACCAATCAGAGCCCTTGTTGAAGTGAGGGGGCGATCTCTGGTTAGCGTATTTGCATGTGGGCAGGTTCTTTTATTGTTTTAATACATTTTCTATGTAATGTTTTCTACTTTAAGAATAAATTTACTTGCTTAGAAACAGCTGTGTGGTAACATATATAATGGTGGCAATTGCACTGTATACCATCTCTGAGGAGAGAAGCAAAGGATGCCTACTTAGACAGTCTGTCTTTCTTTTGTTGGGAAAATCACAATTAGTTAGAGAACTTTGCAGCCTGGAAATACCCTGGTCAGAAGGGCAAGAGACATGTGTCTCCACCCAAGAGAGGCGATGGCTGGGGAGAACAGAAGTGCCCTTGCTGTACTACTGAGGGGAAATGCAAGTGCAATTGTCCTGAACTGTGGCATCTCGCTTTTCACAGTTGTACCTGTGTAAAAGCGATGACCCACATCTGCTGGGTACCTCACTGTGTGAGGACTGCACTTAGCACTAAGTAGAGCCAAGACTGTGCCTCAGAGTCTGAATTAGCTCCATTTCTCTGGGTATGAGATGCTGCTCCTTTGCATCTGTCTGGGATTAATTAATCTGTGTAACTTCTTCTCTCTTTGCCAGTGTGGTCGTCCCATGGAACAGAGCCGGTGTGTTGATTGCAATGCTCTGATTGGAGGTTTACGACACATTCCAGTCCATGGCTTTCAGGGAGTCCAGTATGTTTTAACTACTTTAACTTATTCAGTGCTGAATTATGTAACACTTACATTCCATCCAGAAGCTATACAGACATGCCCTATCCTGGTGTCTCAGCTGAATCAATGTTCTCTTGAAAACTACTACTAGCACAGACAGTTGTTCCACCAGTAGTGAAGGGGTTAACCTGATTGCAGAGGCCAGTCTAGGTCTAGTTCTGCCGAGACCAGCTAAAAGCTAGGATTTGTCAGTCTAGTGTTCTTATGCTTTTCATCTCCTTAGTCACCCTCAGCTGGTCTGTTACTCTCTTTCGTGTACAGTTCTTAACTAATGCTGAATTATCAGTTGAATTTTCTTTGGCAACCTTCGGTTGACATCCTACCACCTGACCAGCCTGCATAGAGCATGTAGTCTACTAGAACACTTTAGGGGCTGTGATTCATGACTTCGCCCCTTGGCCCAGCCAGGTTGGCATTTACAGCCCTGACATGCTAATTTTATGATCATTAGCACTAACAGCAGCGATTTCTGACCTGCCTAGCACGTAGTGGCTAATCCTGACTCTCAGCTAACAGTGGCTGCATGGTACCTCTTAATAGAAGATGCATTTAGGGGAAGATTCCTTGTGGAGTGGGGTGGGAGCTGCCAGCTAATAAGGTAAGTGAATCAGGCTATCGCAGTGTGAAACCTGTCTGTAGTGATCAGCCTTTTCTCACCACCTTTCTAATGCAAGAGCCTTAAATTGCAGCATGGTATCAGTAGCAGTTAGATATGGAAAGGTTCTATTTGTGTTTCGACTCATCTCTCTCTCTTGGTTTTTTCATATCAAGACAGAAAATTCACTGTGCATAATTTTATACAGGCATTTCACAGACAGAACTCAAACTGGCCACATGCTCGGGGATCCCAGAAACAGAGAAGCAACGGTAGCATCTGAGAGGGAGATGTCCCCAGTTGTTTTCATTGTGATTCGCTTGCTCACGCACTTGGCAATGCTGCTGGGAGCCACAAAAGATCCGCAGGTATTGGAAACCATGCTCATTGTCTGAACAGAGTAACTTCCCATGTGGAATTCTGGTAAGACTCTTCATACAGTCAGTGCTGCAAAAAGCCTGCAGCTTCCTCCCAGTGCTTCTGGAGGAGCTGTTAATAGTGGATGCTGGCAAGACAAGCTGCTGTTGTAGGCACATACCTTTAAGCCCTCTCTCTAATTTAAGAACGTAAGAACGGCCGGACTGGGTCACACCAAAGGTCCATCTAGCCCAGTATCCTGTCAGCTGACAGTGGCCAGTTCCAGGTGCCCCAGAGGGAATGAACAAAACAGGGAATCATCAAGTGATCCATCCCCTGTCGCCTATTCCCAGCTTCTGGCAAACAGAGGCTAGGGACACCTGCCCTGCCCATCCTGGCTAATAGCCATTGATGGACCTATCCTCCAGGAACTTATCTAGTTCTTTTTTGAACCCTGTTATAGTCTTGGCCTTCGCAACATCCTCTGACAAGGAGTTCCACAGGTTGACGCTGCGTTGTGTGAAAAAATACTTCCTTTTGTTTGTTTTAATCCTGCTGCCTATTAATTTCATTTGGTGACCCCTAGTTCTTGTGTTATGAGGAGTAAATAAATTTGTACAAGTGAAAATAATAAAATTAACAAATGCATCAAGTGGTAAAACAAAGTTTCAAAAATAGTGTATCTTCCAAGCACAGTATGTCTGGTACTTTTCAGTCACAAACGGGGGTTAAAGAGAAGGGTTTTTCCATCCATTCCCCAAAGAGAGGTGAAAGTAAGAATCCTATTTTGTAGTGATTTGTTGGGATCCTTCAGAAAAGCAAAAATCTATTTTCCAGATAGTGGTGTCACATTATAATGGAGGCTGGGGCAGAAACACATCTTAAGGGCTGCTGTCTTCCCCCAAGTTTGCAGTGAATAAAAGATTGACCCTTACATGTGTAGATACCTGCATATAGTCCTGTCCCAGGGGTTGGTCTTCTCTAAGATGCATTGAAGACTCAAAGATGCTGGGTTATAACTTTGCGTGCATCAGACTAGAGTTTTACACTACTTGCTCTCACCCTTGCCTTGTTTTTGTTCTTTAAGTCCTTGCGAGGGATCATAAAGCCACCAGTGCAGGATCCAGTAGGCTTCCTCCAGCTGCACATTGAGAAGGACCTGGAGCAGCTGACAAAAACTCTGGGAAAGAGTGCTGATGAGACCATCAATGTAGTTCATCTCATTCTGTGCAGCCTCCTCAAGGACCCCCACCAGCACCCAAACCAGTGTAAGGAAGTGAGCACTTGGACAGAATGTGGAAGGCAGCAGGGGGACAGTGTCGTCATTTTAAGTGTAGCAGTTGTGTGGTTCCTCCATGGATAGCACAGCACCAGTGTGGGCAAAGCATTTCAAATTGGCAGCAGCAAAGTCAGTTGGGGAGATCCAGAGCTTTAGTGATACCTATTTCCTATTCCTGCAAGCAGATGATCTGACTGATCATCTCTCTTACTGCCCAGGGCTCTGGGGTTTAAACTGGTTTGGTAGTCTTGACTGGAATCATTGCATAACTGATGGTATGCTGTACAGAAAGGATTTTCAGCTACAGAAACTGATGAGTTGCTCAAAAAATGTAGCAGATGCATAAACCTGAAGAGATCAGGTGTAATGGTTTATATGCCACCTTCTAAGCTACAATAGGAAACAGTGACAGAGGATGATTCTCAGTAGAATTTGAAGGTCTGAATCATGACACAATAATGGTCTTGCAGCAGATCTTATTATGGGGTTATTTAAATGGAGGAGCATGGTCTTAGTGGCTAGAGCACTGAACTGGGAGTCAAGATTCCTCAAGTTCTATTCTTTGTGTTGCCACTGACTCATGGTGTGACATTGGACAAGTCACTTAATTTCTCTGTATGTTTGAACATTTGTGAAATATCTGATCTCCCTTCAGATGAGAGTGAGAGACTGAATTAAAGTTTCTTAAGCACTGAAAGGTGGTGGTGGTGGTGGCGGGGGGGGTTGGGGAGGGGTGTTAAAGTGCTCAACTGGCCCTGCATTTTCTCTCCAGTGAGATCATTTAACATGGATGCCTACCTAGACCTTAGGACCTCTGAAAGTGTAAATGGCTCATCACACGCTGACTGCAACTCACAAGGATGTCGTGTTCCCACGGGGAAATCATAGGCATTTAAAGAACCCCAAGTTCATTTTCCACTGATGTTGTAAATGTAACACGCTATATATGCCCCTGTTGCAGGGCCAGTTCGCTTTGATGGTGTACTCTCCACTAAGGAACACAGAAATGAATGGGAAAGAATTGTTGCAAACACCATTATTATTCCTGAATTAAAGGTGAGATCCCACTGGACTTTCTATATCTGACTGTTAATCTAAAAATGAACTTGAGCAGCCCAAAGACCACTTGGAATTCTGAACTGCAGCCCAGACCTGTGCTGATGTACAGACCCACCAATCCATAAATCCACTCCGCTCCATGCTTTTGAAAAGCACTGCTAATCCAGGCAGGTTAGCATTCATCTGTGCTGTCTCACTACTCAACAGCACAGCTTCTATATCTGACATCATACCCTGGGACAACCACCTTACTCTGCCTGGGCAAGAGGTAGAATCTGGGACCAAGAAGGGACTGTAGAGGATTCTGATAGACAAGTAGAAGTATCTGTTGGCTTTGGAAGAGATGTCAGACCCGGTTAGCAGCATGGAGTCAATCCCATCTGACCTTTCCTGGTGCAGAATGTAAGGAACAGAGAACTTTAGGGACCACTGGGGTTGAGTGAGAGTGTGGAGAATTTTCTAGTATCGGTGGTTGTCCTGGCATGGATGTTAAGTGCCCTGGCTATGAGCCCATCAGTGTTGACATCCTCCTGTGGTAACTGGCCATTACGCTATCAGGGAAATGTGGCAAAGCTGTTGCAAAATTCTCTCTTTATAAATGAACTACCACCATCAGCATATTCTCCCTCATAAGTCCACCCCCCTTTCCAAAGAGATCCTTGTAGTTAATTATATGGCACCACTGTTCCATTTTCCTCTGTCCTCCACAATGGTTTTGTGAGTGGAAGGGGTTGTGTTTCTGACACTAGGTCTTTTTAATGCAGGATTTGGACAAAATACTTACAAAGTTAAATAGACAAATCAGTGAAGATGAGAGAATGTGTTCCAACCCAGTGGCGAAAATTGTGTACGGTGACCCCGTGACCTTCCTGTCCCAGCTACCCAAGGACAACACCATGCATTGCTCCCGGATGTGGAGCTGCAGAAAGAGGATCTCAGTTGAGTACCTGGGGCATGTAGTCCAGCAAAAGGATGGCAAAGACGTTGTGCCCATCCTCTGGAAGTTCCTACAGAAGGTGAGTGTGCCGAGAACTCTGTCTCTGTCTCAGGACACATTGACGAGTGACTACAGGTTTGGAGATCCAGTCCCCGGCTAACACATCATCATTAACAAAAGGGAAACTCCAACAGACAGCTTCATGTCTGTCTTTTTCTTTTCAACTATTTATGAATGTGATGACTTTGATCTTGAGAATGAATGCTGCTGTCAGCTACTTGTCAAAAAGGGAAGTACATCAATATGCATCAAGAGCACTTTGATATTCTAAAATCACAGATAAAGCATAAAGGTAGTTTGTGTTAGTGTCTGTGAAGTGAAATCCATCGAGGGATCAGAAGCTAATCGGCCTCCCAAAGCCACCCTCCCTTTGGTTCAAGATTAAACTCTGGTTTGTTAGCTGTTATGTCCCTTTAAAGAGTGAAGAGAGCAAATGTGAGACGAGAAGAAAGGGCAGTTGAGCTGTTAATGATACTGTGGGATCGTTACTTGCCTCACTTTGGTTCTGTCAGCCTTTGTTTCCCTGTGGAACACAGCTCTGCATAGCCTGAAGCAGGCCATCTGGTAGCTTGTTCCAAGACCATGTAGGGGTCAGTAGTAGAGAGATTTGCAGTGGAGTGATGTGTTCTAACCCACTTAGCGGATGAGCTGCTGCATGCAGGACCAGTTTCAGTTACCAGGTGGCCTTCAGGGGCAGCTCCCAGGACAGCTGTGCAGAAGTCTTTTGGGGTGGCATGGATCCCCAGCCAAGAGGCAAAAGGGCAGTATCCTGATTTCATTTCTCATGTCTGCATGGGGGTCAGCAAGAAGTTTTCAAAAATATGGCCAAAAGTAACATCCTAAAGCACAAGATGAGATTACTCTTAGCTTGCATTGATAACAATTATATTTGTTCTTGGAATCCAAGCAATCTAATTATGCGGTTTCTTAAAGTAGAATGGAAATACCTCAATACGTCTCCATACAGGAAAGTGCAGTTTGGTCTCTCATTGCCGCTAACGTACTTCACTCTGTATCAGGGGTGGGCAAAATTTTTGGCCCGAGGCCTACATCTGGCTATGGAAATTGTATGGCTGGCTATGAATGCTCATGAAATTGGGGGTTGGGGAGCAGGAGGGGGTGAGGGCTCTGGCTGGGGGTGCAGGCTCTGGGGTGGGGCTGAGGATGAGGGGTTGGGGCTGCAGGAGAGTGCTCTGGGCTGGGACTGAGGGGTTTGGAGGGTGGGAGGGGAATCGGGTCTAGGGCAGGGGGTTGTGGCGTGGGAGGCGGTCAGGGGTGCAGGCTCCAGGCGGCACTTACCTCAAGTAGCTCCCAGAAACAGCAGCATGTTCCCACTCCGGCTCTTACGCAGAGGCATGACCAGGCAGCTCTGTGCATTGCCCCATCTGCAGGCACTGCCCCATAGCTCCCATTGGCAGCGTGCAGAGCCTCCTGGCTGCCCGTACATGTAGAAGCCGGAGTGGGGACATGCTGCTTCTTCCAGGAGCAGCATGGAACAGGGCAAGCCCCTGACCCCACTCCCTGGCTGGAGTGCCAGAGTGAAGCAAGCCCCAGACCCCACTCCCTGGCAGGAGCTCAAGGGCCAGATTAAAACATCTGGAGGGCCGGATGTGGCCCCCAGGCCATAGTTTGCCCACCCCTGCTCTATATGAATCATTACCTAAGACAGCTTCCTACTCTTCCCCCTTCCTCCCCCATCTTTGTGACCTTCACTGAACATGCAGCCTGGGTATTACAGACTCTGCTGCAATCTGCCTGGCCCTTGCAAGTGTCCTGGAGGGACTGACCACAGTGGTGATTTCCCCAGTGACAAAGCACCTGAAAACAAGCCAAGTACTTGCTTCATTGGTATATATAGTAAAATCAGATGGAAATGGAGAAGGAATAGCATGAGCCTCTCTGCAAGGAGGATGCTCAAATTCAAGACATTCTCCATATTTTTAATTACATAAACATTGTCTATAGCATTGTACACTCAGTGAGTTTTGCATGTGTAAAGTACTGTGCTTTTTGTCGTTAAACATTCAGAAATAGTTTAAATAAAAGCACACATCAAGGCTGCAAGTCTGTGTCCTTTGCAAGCTTGTCCAACCCTTTGTGCATCTCCGGTATGATCTGCCTTCATACTCCTGGCACCTCTCCCACTTTCTAGGAAGCTGAACTGAGGCTGGTTAAGTTTTTACCAGACATCCTGGCTCTGCAGAGAGACTTGGTGAAAAGATTCCAGAATATTACAGATGTGGAACACTGCACAATCCGAGACTTTATCTCTAAATTCCATTCAGGTAAGACTGACAGGAGATGGTCCAATTTTAATATTTCCAGTTTGTCATTAACAAAAGCGCACACAGAGTGCATCAGGCAAACGGTGCAAAGGGCTTGACTCTCCGGAAGGTTCAAAGTTAAAGTGGACACGTCTCCTAAGCTTGAAAGCAAAGCCTGTGGTGTGAGCTCTGACTTCCATTAAAGGGAATGACCCACCCTGACCCCTCAGCAGTCCTGGCCCCTTGTGCGTGGAAGTTTATGGCTCTGCTCAGAGCTTACAGCGGCACCGCTGCACAAATGTAGCTGTGCAGATGCTCTAAGCCAATGGGAAACAGCTCTCATGGGTACTTAATTACTCCAAGCCCCATGGGTGGCAGTAGCTATATTGATGGGAGAAGCTCTCCTGCCGACATAGCGCTGTCCACACCAGCGCTTACATCGTTGTAACGTATGTCGCTCCAGGGGTAGCTTATTCACACCCGAGTGACATAACTTATACTGACTTTAGCTGTAGTGTGTACATAGCCAAAGAGTCATCAGCCAGTTTGAGAGGACGTGAGCACATGAACGTGGAGGTTTGCTTGAGATCTGTAGGATGAATTACTGAAAGCTCAAGTGATGGTGCAAATCCCAGCCATCCGACACTGTTCCATAGCATGGACCACGTTTTAATATAGAAATTGCCCAGTGGACAGGATGGCTGACACTCTGGTAACTACAGCAATTGCTTAAAGGGAAAAGTAACATTAGCAAAGTATTTAATGCATCTTTAGCTTTTATGCTGTTAGAAGCTGCTATACCAGAAGAGCTGACACCCTCTGACCATATAGCTAGTGTTCTGGAATGCACTTGGAAAGCCTGTGTGTTAAGGGATTCAAAGGTGTTGTGAAGGCCAGCAAAGGGTGTTTCAAGGATTCCTGGTTTTTATGTTCTTCAGATGAGATGAGGAATCTGTGGCAAATCAGAGTAAACACATTTCTGTCCGTGTGGAACAAGTTGAGAAGATCATTAGATACCAATGGTGAGTGTGCTGTGTAGGCTCTTGTCATTACTGGAATGGCAGGACTGGGAGGTCACTCGACACCGGGTGATGGAAGGTTGACCCCTCGTTACCCTTTGGCAACCTAAGCTCCTTTCAGCACTGATATGTACCCTGAAAGCTGACTTTCGACATCAAGGTGTTGACAAATGGTGTGGGTGCAAAGAGGGAACTTGTTTCCCCTTCCCCTTCATCTCTCCTGCCCCTACTCACCACCCCTTAATATTTAGGATGAGCTGCAAAACAGCTGTGTTCTGGCTCCCTCTTCCTATTGAACACCCCATCCTAACCTGCCAAATGACTGGCTCCCTGTCCCAGCTCAGGAGAGGGAGCTCAGCCTCCGGGGCTGTGGGCCTGTTATGAAAGGCTTCTCTGCCCTGTTGCAGGTGAAATTAAGCTTCCCACAGGCTATTGTGATGCTGACTTGACCCTAGACAGCGAGTTTGAGAACCTCCTGCCACGCAGACGGGGTCTGGGTCTGTGCTCCACAGCCTTGATCAGCTACCTCATCAGCCTGCACAATGACTTCATCTACACAGTGGAGAAAAACACAATGGAAACCAACAGGTATGTTAATGTGTCAGCTAGACATGCCACATGCCGCTGCTTCTCTTTGGTACCAACTGTCCCCTTAGCCTCCTCTTCCCCCAGCAGCAAATCAAGACTGCTCATCACTCTGCAGCTCAGCCTGTAACATAACAAAGCTTCCTCCTTTCCCACAGCTACTCCATCAGCCCTTCAGAGGTGGCTGATCTGCATGTGATCAGTTATGAGGTGGAGAGAGACCTGGTCCCTCTGATCTTGTCCAATTGCCAGTACAGCGTGGAGAAAGGCAGGGAGACTCTGCAGGAGTTCAACCTGGAGAAGATCCAGCAGCAGGTCACCAGCAGGTTCCTGCAGGGGAAGCCGTTCATCACTCTAGTGGTAAGGAGGATGGGAGCCAGTTGCAACCTTTTGCAGACAACTCTTCAGCCAGTATTGGTGTTCATTTCACTGCTATACAGCTGGCATGTGCTACAACAGGGGCGACCAAAGCGTGTTCCACCAAGATCGACAACCTGTAGGCCTTATTTCACGTGCGCGTGCTCTCTCTCTCTCCCAACAGGGAATACCCACCCTGGTGTACAGACATGACCGGAATTATGAGCATCTGTTTAACGATGTAAAGAGCAAGCTCAATCAGGTGAGTCTCTGAGATGGACGAAGTAGCAGGACAAGCAAGTGACCAGAGGCTTTCTAACTGGATAAAAATTGGGATTTACTCCTCCCACATGCACCTTTTGAGTTATAGGGGCCCATGAGGAGGACACTCAGTGGTGCCTCATGTTTTAACTCATTTATGCCTTAAATGCACACAAACCTAGTGTTCTCTGCTCAGTACATCCTGATTCAGGAAATGGAGGTAAACATCTTTATCTTTAGCTCCCTGTACTTTGAGAATTTGTCCTATATTGGGGCTCCAGCAGGTTGGGCACCCATGAGACGCAGGTCTTCACTGCATAATGAAAGGGAATGATGAGGAATGCTAAGTGGTGACTGTGTATCCTCCAATTACAGAACTCCCTCCCCAACTCTATGATCAACATGATCAGTGGGGAACTGCAGTCCTACAATGACATCTGTGAAGCTCTGTCAGTTGCTGAAATCACGCTGGGATTCCTGGCCATGGCTGGAGAGGACCCAGATATGCTTCTGACCCATTATGTTGAAGTTATTTTGCAGATGGGGGATCAGACAAGCCCCCATGTGCTGAAGGTGAGTCCAGTGAGCAGATTCCCTGAGTGTACAAACTCGTAAACACATCCAATCAGACTGGTCTCCAAGCCCAACAACAGCCCAGCTTTAAAAATTGGTATTAAAGACTCCACATGCCCAGGGCAAGTGAGGTGATTTCATCTTTCCTGGAGACACACGCTGAGGTAGGGCTCAGCCAGCCAGCTTATGTTGTTGGGTAGCCCTTTGTAACTACTACAGCAGAGCTGGGGCAGGAAGTGTGATGTGTCAAATTCACTTGCTCTGCAGATCCTTGGTGTCCTGCTAGGATTCAGGAACAAGCAGGGGAATCATTGAGTTAGGTGATGCAAGTGCTGGGTATGATGCAGCACAGAGACCAAGAGAAGGCAGATACAATGGGACGCCTCCCCTGAAGAGTCAGCTTTCACCAGCACAAAACTGAATATCCTCCCCTTCTCTCTCAAGGATGGTGGTAGGGTTTCTCTTCTCCCACTGATGGGCACAGTAGTGCCAGAAGAGACTGTTTCTGTGACTCCTCTCCTCTTCAGCACACATGGCATTAACTCCACCTTCACTTTGCCCTCCCCTTGCACAGGTGCTATGGGGGATGAGCAGCTGGAGAGAGACGGAAGTGGGAGACTGCCTTTTGGAAAGCAGGCCTCCACACCCAGGGTGTCAGGGCTAGATGAGCTCCAGCTTGGGGAATCTTTGCTTTGTTTATGGTAATATATCCTGATGTTTACTCCTGCTGATCATTGATGTTTCACATATGCTGAGTCACCTCACCTGCTTGCACCAGCCTTCCTGCGCTTACTTTAGCATACAGGGAAAACCAGAATAGTCTAATTGTTTTAAGCCTTTCCGTGTTCTGCTGCGACAAAGACGTGAAGAGCAAGGTATTCCTGAGTGCATCCCTCGCATACAATTCTACTTCATTGGTGTGTTTCTCTTTCAGGCCCTAAGTCGATGTCACCTAAAGCACATCATAGCCCTGTGGCAGCTCCTCTCTACTCACAAGTCTGAACAACTGCTGCGTCTCAAACGGGTAGGAAAGTGTCTGGCCTCGGCATTCGGTTCAGTGTTTTTCCTTCTCCCCAGAGAAGACTGCTTACATGTGCATGTTCTTGCTGTGCCTTCTAGGATCCCTTTGTGGACGTTGATGCAGCCTATAAAGCTGAACTCAGTTCAGAAAACACCATGCTCCTCAACACCTTCCTCATTCAGTCCGGGTTGGAGACCTTCCTGCAGGAGCTGCACGAAATGATCATCCTGAAGTTGAAACATACCAAAGTTGGAGATGAGCTCAACCCCTCATGGAGGTAATGGACTGTTCAGCCCAGATCTAACCACCTTCACGTGCTCGTTTTTTAATTTCTGTCATTTACATGCATTTGCAAAGGGGCAAAGAATTCCCTTAGTTTTTCCTGGCCAGATGGACACAAAACATAAAACACCAACTGATTGCACAGTGAAAAGCTTTGGCTGGTGCTAAGAATGTTTATACAAACTTTGGGGCATGTGACTTTTCTACAGAGCCGTATGACGTGTAAAATATTCAAATGGGAATTGCTGGTTTTGAGTGCTTAATGGAATGCTCGCATTGGGCAAATCCAAACGTAGCACAGACCAGCACAGCTGGCTTTCCATACACAACTTTGCCCCTGCACCTCAGTCCTAACCTGCAGCACTTCCCACATCTACATTCTTGAGCTTCCTTGGGTGTTGCCAATATATTTCAAATCTGACCTGTAGCACCATTTAACCTATCTCACTGTAGTGTGTGTGTGTGTGTCTGTGTAGGATATATGCAGCATACTGCAATGTTATTATTAATAGCGTTTTTCCCACTCTTTATTTTCTAGCCTGAAGGATACACTTTTTTCGTACATTGAAAGGAAAGGGAGCAACGTACTTACAGAGCTGGAGTCTATGTTCCCAGAAGAGATTCTGCTCTCTCACTGTATTGCTGCCTGGAAAGCTGCTGCAGTCCTTAAAAGGGATCGTAGACTAAGTTAATATAGTAGAGGATCCTACAAACACTGCTTTTTACATGAAGTCACTGGAGGAACAGCACTGGGTCTATGTAAGACCTGCTCATTGCACTGATCCTCCTTCCTGGGGTGAATTCTGGTGCCACAAACTCGCCATGTCAATGAGATCTAGAAAATAACCTCTCTCTTACACTGGACTCAGGACCAAAACGTGATGCACAAGCATAAAGGATTTTATGCATCAGAAGCAGGAGGACTGGGGGAAATAAATGTATATACAAATATGTGCTATTTCTTGAGTAAGCAAAGCAGAGATGGAAACGCTGTTCATAGGGAGGTGCGATGAAAATTCACATATCCATCATCCTTCAGTGATCTGGGCAGGGTGGGGATGAAGCTGGGGGTATCAAAGTGTCCTGTGAGCTACTTGAACAGCCCCAGTACAGGTATGCTCTGTTCTCCATGTTTTCTGTAGGCACTGTTCCAGTTCATATGCTCCCTTACTGCCAACCTTTTCCTCTTCAGCTGGATGAAAAACAAATGTAGTCTTCCCTCATCCAGGTCTCACAAGCTTTGCTGCTGCAAAACTACCCAAGCTGCCTTCATATGTCTAAAGGGTCATATTAGCTCTTTTAGCTGTATAGCTTTATTCCTGCTCTAACATTCCATGAGTCCCGGGGTATCAGTTACCAGAGGTCAGTTAAGTTCCTCTTTGCATAACACATACAAGAAAAAAACAGTACGTTTCAAAGCTCACCACGGAAGTTGTTCTTGTAGCTGCCTTTAAAATAAAACATTAAAAGGCCACGTGGCCCAGATCCCGCATACCAGGACAATTTGATAGTCCTGAATTACTACCCCCAATCCAAGACCATTTCTTCTTCTCCCCCCACCCCATTCGCCAAGATAACTTAAATTTGCAACAGAAGGGTACTGCCAGGCTAAGTCTGGCGTGTGTGCGTGTGCAGGCAGGCATGCAGGTTGGAGCTGAGAGAGCCACTTCACTCGTGTCTCAGGCACGTTTCCTGGATAGTCTGGACTCTGCATTATGGATTTAGTTGTCAGCTTCTTAGCTGATATTGAACAAACATCAGACTATTAATAGAGAAAACAGAAATGTAAATGTCATTGGTCTGTGCTGCTTTCCCCATATAAATGTCTTGTGTCTCTGACTTAATACTTTTCAGTGTTGCCTTTCTCTAGCAGGAAGCATCTGCAATTATCAGTGCCACCCTGCTTTCCTGATGTCACAGCAGAGTCATTAACATATGTAGTTAGGACCATGTTTCCCTTTAGAAAAGTTCCTTCTGGGCCAGAAGTTTGTACTTTATAGCCAGAATTTCACTCAGGAGCAAGTTTCTGATCAAATGTAAGGAAATCCAGATCTTTTGTTAGACACACCTTCAAAATGAGAATCTTTAACCACACACATTCGATAGATTTGATCCCATTAACGTCTGTCCAATAAATTGTACAGGTCCACAAATCTGGATTTCACTAGGTGGATAATATGCATCCTAAAACCATTAGAATATGAATTCTCACTAGGAAAGGGTTTTTCCCCCTCCCCTGAACGAGGGAATTTTACAAGCTCTGCACTCCCTCTGTTCCCTGCCATTTATTGATCTGTTGCAGCATTAATATTTTAATATTTGGGATAATTTGAAATGTAAAGTTAATCATGATGGTTTGCCTATTGGAAGCAGTATGGATTTCATTTACATTTGCAGTATTTCCATCTCTTACTGCACAGTTAATGTTTTCAAGTTGCCTTTTAAAAAGAAAAAAAAAAAAAAAAGATACCTCAGGGTCTCAGTTTGGACAGAGCCCAAACTAACTTCCAACAGCAAGCATTAGGTGATCTTTTCTAGTCACTGTTTTGTTGCTGTTTCTAGCTTTAAGGTGCCTTAGCTGTAACAATTTACTTAGAGGGAATCATGCTATATGTACTTGTACTTCACTGAGTTGCTTTGTATGAAGGATTTGATTATTTTTTGTATTTTTCATTTAGTCTTAATAAACTTGATCAGATAAGTTACGACTAACGTAGAAGTGTGCATCTATTTCAGTGCTTTTATTGCTGAGGATTTTGAGGCTGTTTCTTCAATAAATATTTGCTGCTAAAGATTCCTTAGTGGTCAATAGTGATGCTTGAAACTCTGTCTTGAAAAGCACCTAATGCACAGTTGTGCTATGAGGAATTGGACACTTAAAACCTTGGCCTCTTTTGTCTTTCAAGCTGCTACTTATGCAGAAGTGCAAACTTGGACAGAGTTAATGGACGATTGCTGTGTTCAGTTCCACACAGATATGTAAAACAGGAGCAGGGAAACTTGCCCTATGTCATTTCCTTCCCTTCCCTCCGCTCCTAGATGGGTCAGAAACTCATCACCTCTCCCCAAGAGCCCCAGCTACCAGAGTGGGCCTCTCAGCTGCTGCAATGCCAGCAAAGCGATGGTGATTTCATTACAAAGCTCAGACACGGCAGGTCTCCCCCCTTTCCTGTCACCTAGTTCAGGGATTCTCCAACGGGGGGGTCACGAAGTTACTACATGGGGTGGGGGGGAAGCTATCAGCCTCCACCCCCAAACCCTACTTTGCTTCCAGCATTTATAATAGGGTGTTAAATATTTTTTTAAAAGTGTTTAATTTATAAGGAGGGTTGCACTTAGACTTGCTGGGTGAAAGGAGTCATCAAGACAAAAGTTTGAGAACCACTGGCCTAGTTTCTGCCTCAGCCCGGTCTTCCTATCTTACTTGGCACTGCAAATCAGGTTGGGGCTGGGCCTGGGCCCGGACCAGAGTGAAGCGGGGGGCTGGGCCTGAAGGGGTGGGGGGAAGAAATCTGAGCCCCGCGTGCTGGACTGTTCCCCCTCACAGATGCTGCTGCGCCATGGGTGCCACAAGCCCCAAGTCTGGCCCTGAACTAGGTGACAGGAAAGGGGGGAGACCTGCTGTGTCTGAGCTTTGCAATGACATCACCATCGCTTTGCTGGCCCTGCAGCAGCCGCGAGGCCCACCTCTGGTGGCTGGGGCTCTTGGGTCAGAAACCGCAACCAATGGGGGCGATGCCTTCAGACAGGGGCAGCATGTGGAGCTGCCTGGCAGCCCCTGCGCTTAGGAGCCGGACGGGCTGGCCGCTTCCAGGAGCTGCCCGAGGTAAGTGCTGCCGGGCCAGAGCCTGCGCCCCTCAACCCCCTCCTGCCCCCAGAGCCTGCGCCCCTCAACCCCCTGCTGCCCCCTAACCCCTGCCCTGCCCCAGCCCCTGAAAGGGGGGAGGGCGGGGCCTCGGCGAAGGGGCGGGGCGAGGGTGTTTGGGTCGCTGGGATTAGACAGTTGGCAGCCCTCGGCCGCCTTGCCCCCTCCCCCCGCGCTGAAGGCACGAAGAGCTCCCGGGAGCCCGGCCCGCCCCGGGGCCCCTAGGAACCCATCGGCTCCGCTCCGTGTCCCCGGGGGGCCGGAAAGCGGCAACCCCACCGGAAGCGGCGCCATGGCGCACAGCGAGACGGAGCCGCCGGCGGAGGAGCCCCTGCGCCGCTGGGACCGGTAATGGGAGGGGCCCCGCAGGGCAGCTCGTACTTCCGGCTGCGGGGCATGCTGGGACGAAGCGTTGTGCGCATGCGTCATATTGGGGCGTCATCTCAGGGGACCCCCCCCTTCCCAGACAGACCTCTGCTCTGCCCCGCCCCTTCCCCGAGGCCCCGCCCCTGCTCACTTCCCCCCCCCTCCATCCCCCGCTCTCCCCCATTGTCACTGGGGGGCAGGCTCTGGGATGGGACCGGGAATGAGGGATTTGGGGAGCAAGAGGTGGCTCCGGACAGGAGCTGAGGGGTTCGAAGGGCGGGAGGGGGTTTGGGGTGCAGCCTCCGGGCGGCACTTACTTCAGGGGGCTCCCAGAAGCGGCCAGCATGTCTCTGCGGCTCCTAGGCGGTGGGGCAGCCAGGGAGGTTCCACACGCTGCCCTTGCCCCTGCCCCTGCAGCTCCCATTGGCTGTGGTTCCTGGCCAACGGGAGCTGCGGAGCCGGCGCTTGGGGTGGGGGCAGCGTGCGGCGCCTCCCTGACCACCCTTGTGTCTAGGGGCCGCAGGGACATGCTGGATGCTTCCAGGAACCGCACGGAGCCAGGGCAGGCAGGGAGCCTGCCTTAGCCCCGCTTCGCCTCCAACCGGACTTTTATCGGCCCAGTCAGCAGTGCTGACCGGAGCCACCAGGATCCCTTTTCGACCAGGCTTTCCGGTCAAAAACCGGACACTTGGCAACCCTTGATTCCATTGGGATGGGGCATGGGGTGAGGTGGCAAAGTCTGGCCCTTTTAGGCCATGTCGGGCTGTGGTCCCTGCTGTCGCTCAAAGGTTGGTTCCCAGTTCTATGAGTTGCCCTGACCTGGTGGCAGCAGTGGGGACCATCTCCACATCTCTCCCTTCCCGAAGGGCAGGGACTGTTTGTCCCAGTGGCTCTTGGACATGACACCTGTTCTGCTTCCTGATTAGGGTGACCAGATAGCAAATGTGAAAAATCGAGACGGGGGTTGGGGGTAATAGGTGCTTATATAAGAAAAAGTCCCAAATATTGGGACTCTCCCTATAAAATTGGGACATCTGGTCACCCTATTCCTGATGCTCGTTGGGGCTCTCCCCTGTGCTCCCTGTTATTGGGGTGTTGTCAGGAGAGAGTGACTGTCCCAGTCTCTCCTCTGTGCCACAGGCAGTGTAGTCATTCCTCAGGGCTCAGATGGGGCTTCGTGCCCTCCAGTGTCCCCCTTCAGGTTTGTGGTCACTAACTGAGCTTGGTCAGGGTCTGCCTTAGGAATGAAAAGCCCCTGTTCTGGCACAGGATCTCAAATGTGTTGCAGTCAGCCCTCATGAACCCTGCAGCGAAACACAGGGTTCTTATCATCTCCATTTTCCAACTGCAGAAACCGAAGCACACAGGTTTGCCAAGGTCACTCAGAAGCACTGACAAATCTGAGACTAGAACCTTGGAGTCCTGATGTTCTGCTTTAGTAACTAGACCACACTGCCCTAAGGAATATGCTGTCCACCTGCCAACCCACCATGTCTTTCCTAAACCAGCAGAGTCTTGTTGAATGGAAACGTGCTGAAATAATCAAATAACACAATTTTGCATGATGCCCGTACCTGCCTGCTTCTCCTGTCATTTCAATTTGTTGTGTATGGAGTTGGGAATAAAAAGACACTATTTTTGCCTGTGGTTATCTTTTCTTAGGGAGCAGGCCCAGCTAAAGGCGAATGTGATTGAGGAGGACACTGAGGAGTGGCAGAAAGATTCCACCTTTGCAGGACTGGAGAGAGTGGGAGGGGTGGACCTGTCTTATGTCAAAGGGAACGACACAATCGCTTGCGCTTCCCTGGTGGTTCTCAGCTACCCAGATCTTGAGGTAATGGTCTTTGAGCAGTCTCATGGTTGGGATACCTGTAAGGTAAAGGCTTTGTAGAAAACCAGCCTACCCCAAAGGGCATCATGGACTGTATCTCAGCATCACAAGGCTCCAGCCAAGTATCTGACCCACGTGTTCACCCCAAGAAAAGGCTTTCTGCAGAGAGCATGGGTGAGGAGGAGAAAACAGGAGTGACGGTCTCTGGTATTACCTAGCAAAATTAATTTGGAAATATGTAGTTTGGTCACGGAGTTGCAGAGAACTTCTAGAGGCCTAGGGAGATGGTTCCAGTGTATGGCAATTGCTCAGGAGTAGGTCAGAGATGATGATGTTGAAAAGAAATAGCTCATAAACTGGCTTTGAAGATTTTGATTGAATCAGTTAAATGTTGGAAATCATCAGTTTCACCCTCTACCCAGAAACAAACCGCAGAAAGGCCGTTGTTATTCAACATTTAGGAGGAGAGCAAGTTAAAACAATGTAGCATTCCTAGACAGATGGTGCCTTCCTTGTCAGATCCCTCTGGCAATCAATTAATATGAGATGTGATTTACAATGGCACTTCCAAATCTGTTGTGAATCTCCCACATTCTGCAGTTATTAAACTTTGAATTAATAAAGATTTATCAGAGTTTATTTAGCGATTTCAGCGAATGTAAAAAGTTGACAGCGATCTCCCCCTGTTGCATACTTGAATGGGGCCGAAGCATCCCTAGCCGTTGGCAAAGTCCCTGCACTCAAGCAGGGTAGGGTAGACTAGGGTATATCTGGTCATTTTCCATCATCTGCCCATTACTTCTCTCCTCCCGTCACCCCCTATGCTCACACTGAGGGGACCAGTTGGTGGGAGCTAATGTGCAGCATTTGTGTTTAACTTTGTGGGAGTGGCCCAGCAGGGTTGGGGAGAGTATTGAAGCAAGAGAGAGAGAATATAAATACTGGAGAAGAAATATCTGAGCCGGTCAGGGTTAAACCCACGATGGCCTGGGTTCAGCACACTGATCCTAGTGTCTGCTGTGTTAAGTTGCCCCTTGCAGACATGAGTCTGTGTTCTCAGCACGGTCCTTGTTTTGTCCCAGGTGCTATATGAGGACTGTCAGATGGTAACCGTGAGCGCCCCCTATGTGGCAGGATACTTAGCTTTTCGAGAGGCCCCTTTCCTGGTGGAAGCTGCTCAGAGACTTCAGGAGCAAGAGCCTGGGCTCAGGCCTCAGGTGCAGCATGTTCCTTTCTCTCATGGGGAGGTGTCCCTGGGGTGCTGGATGTACCTGAAAAGGAACCTTCCCTAGAGGTTGCGCTGGCCAGCACCTGGGCAGCGGGCAGGGCAGGGTGCACCCTAACACAGCCTTGTTGTTGTGTCTGTTTCGCTGTCTCTAGGGAGATGGGGAAACCAAGCTAATGGGCAGCCAGACTTCATCCTGTCTGTGAACAGGGAAGGAAGACACTGGGATGACTCCCATCCTTTCTTTAGCGCTACTGGGGTGCAGGGCACTTGGCCTGCAATAGAAATATCAGCTCCCTACTCCCGGGGTGGTCATCAAAAGGGGCATGAAAGAGAGAGCGGAGCAGGCAGGGGTGAGGAGAACCTGGGTAAAGGAGCTGTGGGGGTGGGGCAAAGGATTGAAATGGAGCCTTCTCCTTCCTCACGGAGCTGGCCTCACTCGCCACTTGTTCAGGGCGGAGGTGTGTTCATTCAGCTGGTGCGTTCCATGGTGCTTGGTAACTAACATGTCACCTGGGGACTCTTCCAGGTGCTGCTCGTAGATGGGAATGGCGTGCTCCATCACAGAGGTATGAGAGAGCTCTGCCCCCCAAAAGGGACCCCCCAGGCCCTAGGAGAGAGCGCTTTCCTGCAACGGGGACCCCCAGGCTCCATGAGAGAGCACTGCTCCCCTGACAGGGACCCCCAGGCCCTAGGAGAGAGTGCTGCCCCCTGAAGGGGACCCCAGGCCCTGGAGAGGGCGCTTCCCCCTGACGGGAATCCCCAGGCTCAATGAGAGAGCACAGTTCCCCCCTGACAGGGACCCCCAGGCCCTAGGAGAGAGTGCTGCCCCCCAATGGGGACTCCAGGCCGTAGGAGAGAGTGCTTCCCCCCAATGGGGACCCACAGGCCCTAGGAGACAGCGTTTCCCCTCGACAGGGACCCCTAGGCTCCAGGAGAGAGCACTGCTCCCCCCGACGGGGACCCCCAGGCCTAGGAGAGAGTGCTGCCCCCAGAAGGGGACTCCAGGCCCTAGGAGAGAGCACTTCCCATCACGGGAACCCCCAGGCTCCATGAGAGAGCACTGTTCCCCCCAACAGGGATCCCCAGGCTCCAGGAGAGACTGTGGCCACCCCGACGGGGACCCCCAGGCCCTAGGAGAGAGTGCTGCCCCCCTGATAGGGACTCCCAGGCTTCAGAAGAGTGCGCTGCCCCCCCGACGGGGACCCTGGGCTGTTCCCTCTGAGGCGGGTTACCAGAACAGGGTGGAGAACCCCATTGCTGGCCCCTTCCTGTTTCCCTTGACCATCTCTTGGCTTCTTCGGCAGGGTTTGGGGTAGCCTGCCACCTGGGAGTGCTGACGGGCCTGCCCTGTATTGGTGTGGCCAAAAACCTCCTGCAGATTGATGGCCTGGCCAAGGATGAGCTGCACAAGGAGCAGGTAAGGCCAGTGTGAGCATCCCTCCTTCCTGTGCCAGTGGGGGAAATGGAGTAAGAGCCTGGGTGAATGGGAGCTCCTAGCAACCCCCCTCCTGGCCTCTCCTGGGGAGCCACATGCCATCTGGCAAGGGGCAGCTCCCCGTTTCTCCATCCCAGCCTTTCCCAGCAGGAAGTGCTGGTCGCACTATGGGAGCTCCATGCTGGCATCAAGTAGAGGCCAAAGCAAAGGTGGCTGCAGTGATCACTCCGTTTCCCCGCAAAACAAGCCTGTTCAGACAAAGAAGGGAAGTTCTGGAGGAGGCTCTCCTAACCCTTCCTGGAACTGATGCACTGGAGCTCTAACTAGCTGGCCCTTGGATGCTTGCTTGTTTTAGATCCGCGACCTGCAGATGGGAGGAGCTGTGTTCCCTCTGAGGGGCACCTCGGGGAGAGTCCTGGGCATGGTAAGTCATGGGGAGTCTGCTTTGCATGTTGGTCATGGATGGGCCTTCTCCATGTGCCCTAGCCTGACTCAAATGGGAAGGAGGGAGGGGACAAAGTATAGTGCAGCTCTCTGCAGCCCAGTGACAGTAAGCCAGGAGGGCAGGAGCTGGGCAGAGCAGAGCTAACGCTCCCCTCCCATTCCTTTCAGCCCATGCACTCTCAGAAAGGCGTGGGGTCCCCTCCTGGGATGCATGGCCACTTTCTCATATGTGACAGTGGTATGTGAGATGCCATGTCCTGGTCTAGCTGCCCGTGTCCTGCACCATTACAGCAAGGGGCAAAGCACGGGCAGGAATTTTTCCTGTGGCAGGTCTCCAGATTGTGAGACAGGAACCCCTGCAACTTGGTGGAAAAGGCAGTTTGGGAAATGGTGGGGCTGGCTCTGTCCCCACTCAGAACTGGCAGGTGTCAGCTGCCTCCTTTTACCTGGGTATATTTCAGTTCACTCCAGGTTCCACTGGGCAAGGTCCCTTGCTCTGAGCAGTGAAATATTGAGGGAGGGGAGCACAAGGAGCCCTAGGAGACAGACACTCCCCGTGATGCTCCCAAGCAGAGAGGAGAAGTAAAGCCTTGGGCTCTGAAGTGTCTGACACCCCCCAGCTCTGCCAAGCGTCCCCATGTGCGTGTGCAATCGCTGACGTCTTGCTTTTGTTTTAAACAAGCTCCAAATCTCTGATCTGTCCTGTTTCCAACCCTCCAGGCCCTGCGCAGCTACAACAAGAGCACGAAGCCCATCTATGTCTCCGTAGGCCACAGGACGTGCCTGGAGTCAGCAGTGCGCCTGGTCCAGTCCTGCTGTAGGTACCGGATCCCAGAGCCCATCCGACAGGTGCGAAGGCAGGGGCAGCTAGGGGAGGGGGATCTGAGCCTATCATGGGAGACGTGGCCTGTTAGATAGAAAAGGGGTGACAGGCAGCTGTGAATTACTGGGCTGCGACGGCATGTCGGCGCTCAGCTGGCCTCCCTTCCCCAAGAGCAGCCCCTGAGCCTGCTGGGCCATCCCCTCCAGCTACGGGCTACAGCCAGTCCTGGCAGTTCTGATCTACCTGTCTTCTTTATAACACGAGGAACAAACTGCTCCTTCCCTCTTTCTTTGTCCTCCCGACCTGTCCCTGACACACAGCGCATAGAAGCACCCACAGCCCTCAGTGCAGATCCAGCCTGGTGGGGCTCTCGGCTCCTCTCTGCAGGCTGGCTCTGGGGTTAATAATGCAGAGGAGCTGGAGGTGCAGTTTTCCCAGAATGTGGAGCCGAACACAGACTGCAGTGTTCGTCCTCTGGTCTATGGGGTATGCCGCACTCCGCAACAAGCTGCAGGCTGCCGGTTCCAGATGTAGCCTGTAAGTGGCAGCACTAGATCACATTCAGAGCCTCTTGCTGCCAGCGATTTTATAATTAAATCACAGCAGGGCTGGAGAAATGAGTCTCAAGAAATGTGAAGCCGCTGGAATTGCTACTGGCCAAGAGTTTCCTTCTCCTCAGGATCACCCTGCCATTAGCAGTTCAGGCAGGCTGCCCTGCTCTGCATTTGGGGAGCAGAGTCTGTTCTATTTCCCCGTTGTAACACCTTGGCCTTCGCCATGTGTCTGCCAGCCCTGGCTCTGCTGCCTCTCTGAGCAGTATTGAGAAGGCTCCTACCAAGGCCAGACACACAGGCGCTGCAGACAGAAGTTGTTCATTGGCATTGTGATATTTTCTGAAAATTGAACCATGTGACACTGTTAGTTGTGGAGCGACCAGCAAACCTCAAAGCAAAACTGCCCATTGGCGTCTCCAGACCAGAGCTGATCATGGCGTTTCTGGGCCCATATCCCACCTCCTAACAGACTGGAGCAGTCTTACAGGTTGTCTAGTCCCATAGCTCACTGCTGGCAGTGGCCAGCACTCGATGCTTCAGGAGACAGCCTCTCATAGTTGCACTGCGTGGCACTTGGGGGCGTGTTAGGAGGGAAGGGGAAAAGCCTTCCCCAGTGGAAACATGCCCGTTTTTCTTTTGGAAATCATTTTGACCCAGATGCCCTACTCATCACAGATGCTTTCTGTCACCTTCAATCCCCATTCCCTTGCCTCTTTGAGACTGGCAAGCTAGAATCCTCCAGCTGCTCCAGTTAACCTGGAGCATTAGTTAAAGGGACAAAATTGATTTCCTGGTGACTCCTTCCAGGGAAAGATTTGAGAACCATCCCCAAGGATTAGAAGGGTGTAAACCCAAGGAGGGAGGGGAATTATTCAGCGCTGGGGTTCATGGACTTTTCCATAGTACAGGTCATATCTTCATGGAGAGTGTGTCATAGAGGCTTATATGGACCTCACCAGCTCGCCAATTCACTATCTCATGGAACCTGCCCCGCATCACACAGCCTCCCAGGGGTTATGACAACAATCACCTACAGGAAACAAGAACTTGAGTCATAAAGGATGTAACTTCTTTTGATGTGATTTAGTGGCTGGAGATGAGGTAGCGGAGCCAGCACCAGGCACCAGCTAGGTCTCCACAGATGCTTTAGCTGTTCCCTGGAGCAGCATTTGGGAGCCTCTGGTTTGGGTGGTCTAGGGAGGAGGAACAGGATAAAACTGAGCAAACGCTGAAAATTCAACAACATTGGGCAATCCTTTTGCTGAGATCTAGCTGACCGTAGAACAGGGATTAGCGCGTGGTAGGGCTGAAAGCCAGAGCCCTTTGAGTTAAAGCTGGGCTGAGTAAAGCACTAGAAAATAGAATGTAGGGGTCCTTCCTGCACTAAGTGACTTGTCGGCCTTTTCTCTGTGGTATTTCTCTGTGGTGAGCCTGCAGGGCATTGAGGAGATGTGAAAGGGGAATGTCCTACAGCAGGTTTTGCCTGGGTAGTGCCTTGTGATCACAGATTTTCTGATGCTCAAGGTGAAGCTTCAGGGTTATCAGCCCTTGAAGCTTTTCCTGGTTCTGAAGGTTCTGGTAGCTTCAAACAGGTGTAGCTCACAGCTGAGCTCAGCTCTTCCATTCCCTTCTTCTCTGGGCCATGGTGCAGTCTTACATGACAGCAGTGGCTGTGTAGCTGCTGTGGGGACATAGACCTGCCCCCTGCTGGAGGCACAGCTGGCCCCATCCTGCACCGGGGTACATGTGGCTAAGTTGTACGAAGTGGGCGCCAGACATCATCTTGGCCACGGACGCGGTCGCATTTGTATTTGGAACAAGAGGTGGCTTTGCTGACTGGGATCTGTGTCTCAGATGCAGCAAGTGTAGTGAACTTTTAGAGGAAGCCGAGGGAAGTTCATTGTCTGCTACAATAAATATTTACATCCTGCTTGGACCTCATTCTGCGAGTAAATACCAGGCCGAGGCATGAGAACTCGGTGTGCGGAGTGGGAGCACTTTGTCTCATCTGGCAGGCTCATGAATATTTGAAGTTCCTCTGTGGAGATTTGATCCCAGCCAGAGGGACCTCCCAGGTGCAACCCAAACAAAGGAACCCAGGTGAACATAAACCAGCCTCCCACTGCCACAGGCAAAACACTCAACCTACAGTTACTGGTGACATGACACTAAATCTTTCTGAGCTGCCCCTGGTGTCCTGAACAAGAGCTCCTCTTGACCTGTCTGTGGGTGCAAGAATTCCAAGCCTGTCCAGATTCCAAGCTACACATGCACGGGGTATGGAGTGGAGCATTTTAGCAAATGAGCTCCCCACCTTTGACTCCCAGGAATGGAACAGGGCCTGCACTGGAATAGGCTCTGTTACCTCTGCGGTCTTGCCTTTCTGCTTTGCTGCCCATCAGACTCCTGCTCACTGCTTCACCCTTTTCACTCTAGCTTGCAGCTTGCCCAGCAGGTTCCTGCTGGGTCAGGAGCTGCCAGCAGAGCAATCTATGGGGTAATGCTGGCCCGCCACAAAGCGGCAGAGAAGTGAGTCTGAATTGGTGCCCCTGGGTGCTGCACTTTCAAGCCACTGCACCTGTGCTGTTAAACTCTCCTCCATTAAGGAACTGGAACACAAGCTATCAGCTCTGCCCTGCCTGTTACACGTACCTGCTATCCAGCAGGGGGTTGCCAACTGAGGCCCAGAACCCCCTACTCCCTGAGACCTGACCCTCCTTCTCCCTCCACCAGCTTGCTGTGCCCACTTGTGCCACTGCTGCCCATTCACAAAATAGACAAGGTAGAAATTCCAGATCCCTAATGCCAGCACTAGTCCCCTCCAAAAATAGAAGGGATTATTACGGCACAATGATCCATCTTATTGATTAGCCTCTTGGTTAATAAGCTGGGTTAAGCTGTCTCTCAGCACAGCATTAGGAGTGAGCGCTGGCAAGTAACTTGCTGCCTAATCAAGCCTTAGCTGTGTTATTAGGCGAACTTGGTTTGGGGTTTTTTCCTCCTGCAGAAGAACAGTAAGTGAATCAGGCTTTTGCTGCTTGGGCTCCCAGTAGGCATTCTGTCGAACAGTCTGTTTCCCTTGTTATGAAATTCATCACGTAATGTCTTATCCTGAAGAGTGATCAGAGTTATTTGTCAGCTGAGTTATGAAACTGTCCAATTACAAAAAGAGGAAAATATTCCTCCAAACAAACTGCTCCTTATGTAACTGTATTTCATTGTCTGGCATGTGGAGTTGGTGAGTGGCTCTTAAGCAGCATCTCCAGCACAGAACTCATAGGGAGGCATGAAGCGAGCTAGTGGGGAGTTTGGTGCGGGAATGTTCACAAACAGCATAAACATGTGAGTTACATCCAGGGCAGCCGCTGAGAGTTTTATTAATCCACCTCACTAGTCCTGGCCTTGTATGTTTGTTTAGTTCTCTTCAGCTGGAAGGAGCCCAGACTGCTTCAGAGTGAGGGTGGTATCATGAAGCCGTCTCTGGAGTGAAGCACAGCAGCTGTTCAGAGCTACCACTGTGCAGTGAGGTTTTTAAGGGAGGAAGTGAAGAATGACTTTCCCAAGTGAAGCTCTGGGGAGAGTTTAGCCCAGCACTCCCACCGTTACGCTCGTTGAGGTGGCTATGGCTCCTTTAATGACCACAGAGGGTTGTATCTCACTGGAAAGATGGCCCCTTGCACCACACCAGGCCATTGGTTCCGCGATGATTCTGACCTAGCACCAGTGCCGAGTCACCAGCAGCACATGCTACAGCTCACTCCATTTTCTTTGGAGGCCTCCAGCCAAGAACTGAGCAGGTCCTGTCCTGCTTAGCTGGAGATTTGACAAAGCTGTGTTTTCCTCTGTGAATCACACACCTGAGAACGAGCTGTACTCTGGGAAATGGAGCTATCTGACTAAGAGTTGGTTTCCACCAGAATTGTTCCTAAAGGATTTCACATGGCACATGGAGGACCCTTGATTCATGACCACTTCAAGGCATCCTCCGATGGAGGTCACTGAGTGAATGTCTGTAGCTTTGCGCTTTTCCCCATGGCATGTTGAATGCCTGATTTAAATAACAGAGTTGTTGGCCTGTGCTCTGACTCTGGGGCTTTGGTAGTGCAGAAGGGAACTGTGTGTCTAGGAACCCTAAGGAAAAAGAGAATAAAGGTATCTAGCCTGTTTGGTGAAGAGGGCGGCTGCTTGCAGGTAGCAAAGGATCAGCTGATTATCTCAGTGTTCTGTGCAGGGAGGTGCAGGCAGGATGGTTGTGTCCATTAGAACAGTCCCTATGAGAACACAGGCAGGGGCGACTGGCCTTCTGATCCCCACCCCCTTGTAGAGCCCACCTTGTCATTTGTGCGTCTTTGCCTGAGATGTTCCCATGAAAAAACCCCTGAAACACACCAAGTTAGTGGCTCCTCACTGTCCTGCTGTCTCTGGTGGGCACTGAGTGGCATTTCTCCTCCGGTGAGACGAGTGGGCGATTTCCTGTTTGCTTTCCCTGATTCAGAATGGCTCTCTCCAGGATAGTGGCCCTGGAGGGGAAGGGGCAGCCGCATTGGCAATGTAGAGTGGGTCTGAGAGAGGGGGCTGAGGCAGACATGGGCAGGGAGACCATTCTGGGGATGGGGATGGGGGCGAAGCAGCAGGGAGGGGGGGAAGCCATGTGAGCCTGTGGTCCAGCCCACTCTGCCATCCCAGCGAGAGCCCTCCCACCCCCACACAGCCCAAAGTGTACATTGAAAAGACAAGCGCAAAGGTCTTCCAGCAGCCTCTGCCCAGGAGCGGCTTCCCCAGCCAACTCAGCCCTGCCTCATCCTGGGGCACTGGAGCAGGCCGATGTGACTGGCTCAGGTGTGGGCTTGTGCGTGACCTTGCCCTGCAGCCCAGAGCTGGGGAGGGAGACTCATTCCCAGAACCAGCCTAGCTCTCAGTGGGGACACGGAACCTTTTGCCCATAGGTCACCAGTTCAAATCCAGCCCCAGACAAGTCGTTCCCAGCTGTTAGCTGGCTGGTGTACAAAGCCTTGCTGGCTCTCAGCCCCCTTCCCAATGGACAGGTGTCTGCATCCCTATAGCCACCGCTGCTGCTGGCACCAGTGGGGCCCTGGTCTCACTCTCAGCTGAGGGGCCCAAGACTGAACTAGCCAAGGAGACCAAATGACCCTCTTGCCCCTGGACGGGGCTCCCTCCTGCTGAGACCAAGGTTGCTGGAGGGGCAGTTGTGAGTAAAGTTCGCCCTGCTGCTGCAGCCCCCCTGGGTATGGCTAGAGGGACGGGTGTGGCCACGTCTACCATGGCTGGGGGGACAGTGCATGTGTGGACGGCTGCGATGTGGGAGCGAGTGACACTTCTGCCATAGCCCAGCTCTGCTGCCCCTTCGTGATGCTCCTCCCCGCAGCAGGGTGGGAATGTTCCCAGCGCGGCTGGCTCGCACAGTAGCTACCCTCATGCTGGGAGCGGCAGGTGGGGAGGGAGCTCAGAGTCCAGTGTCTATAGACAGCGAACGCCTCCACCCGGGGCGTCCCTGACCCAGCAGCTCTCGCTGCCACTCCAGGATAAAGCAATTAAAACGCCCCAGCACTTCCTTCCCCGCCTGCCTGTTTCCAGGGCAAGGAGGGAGCTGCTAGACACACGTCTGGTTGCTGGCAGGGCAAAATTGCCACAAGGCCTTTGTGCTGCTGGTCAGACAGACGTGGCTCCCAGTGGCACTGGTTCTTCCAAGCTTCCTTCCCTCTGTGGCCGGGCCCAATGGCTGTAGCAAGGGGGGTGCAGTGAGCACTGTGGCTTGAAGGTGCAGCTACTATCCAGGCCAGCGCCAGCTGTTCAGGCCAGGCTAAGGCAGCGGTGTCAGACCTCCCTGGTGTTTCAGGGAGCAGCCCCTCAAAAGAGCTTTCTCCCCCTCCCCCACTCCCTGCACCTGGGATCACTAAATACCTGTCTCTGTGGGGAGGGAGGCTGGTTTGCCCTGCCCTTGGAGTTCTGACAGGTCTTTTTTGTCTCCTGTGGGTGGCCCGATAGGACGAGACAGTTCAGATGGAGCTCACGCTGGGTCTGAGGCCTGGGCTGTACAAAGCATCCCTGCAGTTCCATTTGGAGGGGGCTTTGCACCCCCATCGAGGACGTTCTTGTGGACAGAGGGAGAAGCCAGTTAGGTTGCTATAGGCATGAAGGAGTGTACTACACCTTGAAGGGACAGTTGAAGCTTATGACTAAGAGGGAGAGTACGGGGCGGGGGGGGGGGTCATACTAAAAGGTGAACTGTCAGGCTGAAGAAAGGTTATTAGTGGAGTTCCTCAAGGCAAAGTTCCTCAAGTCTTGGGACCAACCTTATTTAACATTTTCATTCATGACCTTGGCACAAAAAGTGAGTGTGTGCTAATAAAATGTGCGGATGACACAAAGTTGGGAGGTATTGCCAATATGGAGGAGGACCGGAATATCGTACAAGAAGATTTGAATAACCTTGTAAACTGGAGCGTAGAAATGGGATGAAATCTAATAGTGCAAAGTGCAAGGTCATGCACTTAGGGACTAACAATAAGAATTTTTGCTGTAAGCTGGGGATGGATCAGTTGGAAGCCACAGAGGAGGAGAAAGACCTGGGTGTACTGATCTTGGGCTGGAGTCCGGGCTCTAGGACCCTGTGAGATGAGATAGTCCCAGAGCTCAAAAAAAAGAAAAGGAGTACTTGTGGCACCTTAGAGACTAAAAAATTTATTTGAGCTCAGGCTCTGCACCCAGAAGTCTACACTGCAATTAAACCACCCTGCGAGCCCAAGTTAGCTGCACGGGCCAGCTGTGGGTGTCTGATTGCAGTGTAGACATACCCTATGAGTCTGAGACAGCCTAGGGTGTAACCAGAGGCCCTGCCCTCGGGCTGGGCTATATTAGCAGGAACAGGAAGCCGAGCAAGAGAGAGGGGAGTAGAAGCCTGCAGCTGCAGTGGGTGGGCGGGCATTGTTTCATCAAGCAGACCAGCCTAATGAGAGCCTTTGTCCTGAGGTGAGGGCCTTATGGACTGTGAATTGAAGCCTTGTTAAAAGGGGATATGCTAGTTTGTTAGGTGCATTGGTCTCGCCTTGCCCGAGACTGCTAAAGCAAATCTATTGCTGCCCCAGTGGGGAACCTGAAGGTGGGGCACCCCTGCAGTGCTACAAGGGGGAGTACAAGGGCTGCCCACCCCTTCACACCAGGGGTGGGGCTGCTGAGCCTTTTGCTGGAATTTTGGTCCCACCCCCACTCTTCTTCTTCTCCCAAGGTGCAATCTAGACTCTGCTTCTAGGTGTCCTGCTGAGCGGGAGCATGCAGTGTCTCTGCTGCTCCATGGGCTGGGTGCACGGTGCAGCTGGGAAATAACTCAGGCTGCTTCCCCTTCACCTCAGCAATTGCCAGGGGTCTAGATTCACTCAGCAGGTCAGCGTCCACCTCCTGCTTTGCCCCTGGCCACCGTAAGTCCAGACTGGCCTGTCATGTCCCTGCACCTCATCTGAGGGCATCAGAGCTGAGGAGGAGCTGGGCTAGATGCCAGTTGGGTGAGGGCTGGGTATGGTATGAGCAGTGCAGAGGCTCAGAGGTTGCCGTGGGGGTAGGGGAGGTATGTTAATTGTATTTCTATTGGACATCCGAGGCACTCAGGTCTCTTAGAGGTCTCTGGCTGAGGCCAGCTGAACTCACCAGAGCTCCTGGACTGTGCCTCGAGAGCTGGAGGGATTTGATGGGGATTTGCTCTCCCAGCTGAGCTGTCTGGCTGTTGCCCCCCATCCTCAGTGCTTGGGAGAGGGCCAGGGCGGAGCTGGCCCTTGGCATTGAATGGTGTGCACCCGCTGCCCATTCTATGCCTTGCTGCCTTCCGTTGTGGTAAATGCAGAAATGGGGAGCTGGGCTTTAGGAAATCTCATTTCTGCTTCCAAAATGAACCGCACTGCAGTTAAGGCTGCCTGGGCTGAGACCCTTCTCCTCCATTTTGGGTATTTGTCTTCTCAGCCCAGGTGCAGTTGAGGCAGAGGGACTGAATGGAGCGGGATAAGGTCAGGGAGGCGGGGGGGGTCCCTACTTATGCGAGGGCCCAACCCGGGACTGCCAGCCGTAGGCTGTAGGTAGCTTGGGGGGAAGGGGGCTGAGCCTTCACGCCCCTCTCTCTTGCAGAGAGGATGAATGCTGCACATGGACAGCGCACCAGGGCCCTGCGGAGCGACTCCCCCTCCTGGCCTGTGCAGCGGCCCGAGAGCATCTGCCTGGCACAGCTCTTTAGAGAGCGTGGGGAGGTCTGACCAATCAAGCCTTGAGTCTTCTCTAATCCATCTCCTCCCCAATTCCAGGCTGACATCAGATCCAGAGAGTACATCCGGAAGCACCTGTCCTCCCCACTGGGGGGCACGTCTCCTGGGCCAGGGAGGTAGGTGTGTGGCAGCCTAAGCAACCGCACGTCCAGAGGGGATCTGCTCATGTAATGCTCTTGGGTAATGGCATTAAAGGGACAGTCGGGGTAACAAGGTAGGATAAAGGGCTGCAGGGCGCATGCTGCCCCCGCGAAGCAGGAGATTTCCGACGGGCACCGTCCGTGCTGCACCATGTGTTCCTGCCGAAGGTGCAGCGTCCTGGGCTGGCTGGACCACGAGACTGCGGCAGGTCACTGGGGATTTCGTCTGTTTCCAGTGTACATGATAAGCAAAGTGCAACAGTCCCCATGTGTGATGTGAGGGTGGACAAAAATACCCTTCAAGGAGCTGGCCTCTGGGCCTTAATGAATAAAGAAAGTGCCAGGCCACGTCATTCTTTTGTAATGTAGGGCTGGATTCTGCCCTGGTATATTGATGTAAATCCGGAGAAACCCCTCTGGTGTCTGTGGGGTTTCATGGGTGTCAATCCGGAATAAGTGAGAGCAGGACTCTGCTCTAAATCATTCTCTTTATATCAACCTCCTGCCCTTCCGTGCCCTTTTTATTTAAATATAGAGGCAACATTTTCAGCACAGATTCTGGCAGCTCATAGCCGTATTCTCTCAGTGCTACAGTCAGCTGCGCAAATAAGGGGATGGAGAGAGACAGGACAATAAAAATGCATGAAGATTAGCCTGGTTAGTGAGGGGCAAATTGCTCCCAGGTCTCCCAGGCTGATCTGCCCTAGAGGGGATCATAACGACCAGAACACAGCTGGGTGTGGTGTGGAGGCTGGTGCTGGTTAATGTGACACTCTGATACCACTGATGGGGGGAGGCGATGTTCAGATCCTGCAGGAACAACTCTACCTGTGCACCACAGCCTGCTCCGCTGCCCTGCTCTTGTCCTGCCTGGCATCTCCACACAGCTCTGCAATGCACCGTACCGGCCCTGCCTTCTAATCCAAGCCCAAGATCCCCACCCCCATGGCTTGGCTGATGCCCCTCAATCCCGATTTGCAGCACTTTCCTGCTGGGCCAGTCCAGGGCAGATGCTGACAGTCCCATCAAATGCATGCACTGAGTTGAGACCCCAAACTCATGGCATGAGATATCAGCACCAGTGTCTGAAGATGGTGCCCCAGAGCTCCTGTATCTCCCGTTCCAGTTCCCAGAGTAGCAGGGAGTTACCTAGGTTGGTTTGGCTTTTTTTACTCTTTGTGACTTTTCCTTGTTCTTGATCCAGGAAGGAAGAAGCGGAGCCCAAGCATTAATTTGGCACTAGGAAGAAACTGTCCAACCCCAGTGTGAACTTGAGCCCCTCTGGGATCAGAGCTCCGAGACCTCCTTTCCAGCAAGCCTTTACAGGGCACCGTGACTAACCATCCACGCCAGGAACTCAGGGTAATTCATGGGGCGAAAAGCCAGGATGACCAGAGAGAAACCAGGAGACTGTGTCCCCCTGGGCTCTGCTAATGGGGCAGGAGCCCCAGCCTTTGATGGTTTGTAAATTCTAGAGAATATTTTATATTCCAATTTTGAAAACACACGCTGTAAAAATAAATTCTCACCAGCACTCGTACACTAACAAAGCAGTGTTTTGAGTCGAGAGAGATTATTTGCTGCAAGACTGAGAATTCGCTGGGGGGGGTGGGGGTTATTAACAAACAATGAGTTAAAAATAGCATGAAGCTCCCAGTTTGACACTGGCCTCTTGCCATCTCTTTAGTGACAGTCTCATGGGCTCGCCGCTCCCCATCCTCCTTTTACCCTTTCCTCTCCCCTCCTCCAGTCTGTGTGATTGCTGTCACTTCACACATCTCAGGGGAACAGAAGCCCAATAACTAGCTCCTGCTAGTCCTGACAGACGGGCAGAGGACTCTGTGTTTTGGGTGGGCGTGTAAATCGCAAGGGAGGTGCGGGAGCCAACAATCTGCTGCATGGTCTGGAGGAGGGGAGCTGCTAGGCTCTAACACCTGAATTTGGATCCCTGGGAAGCAAACAGGCTCCCTGGTACACAGGTCAAGCAGGTCTCAATGGCTGCTGCCCCGCCTGTTGTCAGTTACCGAACCTTGGTGGCCTTATGCAAGAAATCTTTCCTCTGTGTAAATGGTGCCACAGGTTTGTCAGTCCCCATGGGATCTGCAGGGTGAGCCCTGCTGGGAGCAGCATCCACACAGCCAGCCTTGTTGATTCACATTGTTCTAGTGACCCTTCTCACAGCCAATGGCACAGGCCAACTCTTCACAAAGAAGTGAACAGAAGTGGCATTCCATAGCAAGGAGCCAGATAATGCCCGGACAGGGGGTCCGATAGCCTGAATGGAGTAGGGGGGTTGGAGTCAGGTTACTGGACAGCTGCTTGCTGGCTAACGAGCTTGGACAGACACCAAGCAGCCTTTGAACCTTCACATTGGCTACCAAACAAAGAACAAACAGAGCCTGAATCAACCCCGCCATCCTAGTCCAATTTGTGGAGTGGAAGCCTCTCCGTGTAGGGCTGGGTTCAGGGATTGGATTCAGCAGTTTGGTGGGATACACACAGTCCTGGGTTTAGGCACTACTGCAATTCCCAAAACTCCCCCACAGCTGCTGTCAAACACGGTAGGCACCTCAGCCCACTCAGCACAGAATGGTTTGCTGTAAAAGTTCCCTTGTTGCCTGTTTCTGCTGCTAAACAGTGTGTTGCAGCCCCACTGCAGGCCCCCATCTCTCACCTGAGTCCCAGAGTGAGTCATGAACGAGGGGAAGATGGCTGGCTGGCTGCCCAAGTTGCATGCAGGACCTGATCCGTTCAGTGTGCTCAGAGGCTGTCTGACTCCACAAAACAACCGGGCAGGGCCTCCTATATAACCTTTAGCCTAGTAGTTAGGCACTCCCCTGAGATGTAGGAGACCCCCAGTTCAGGTCCTCCTCCATGTTGTTCCTCTCATACAAAGCTGTCTTCAGAAAATGTCCCTGGGTGTGATTACATCCAAGGGAGGAAGGGCGCGTTCTCTAGTGGTTGGGGTTGGGGGGTCAGAACTCCTGGGTTCTGTTCCAGACTCGGCAGTGCACGTTTACCCTGCTGTAGTTCTTTGCTGTTCTTTTCTCTCTCCAGCCTGGTGCTGCTCTGGCTAAGTTTTAATGAAGAACAATCCAGCCTCTTCTCTGGGTGAGTGCAGCACCCAGCACCATGGGGCCCTGGCTTACTTAGCCTATTAGCGCTGCCCCATTAGAAACTAAGAAGAGAGAGCAAACTCCTTTCTTGTCCCCAGGAGCCTGGGCTAGGGTGACCAGATGTCCCATTTTTAAAGGGACAGTCCCGTATTTAAGCCCTCCTGCAGGGGTCCTGACTTCTTCTTAAAAATGGGCAAATTGTCCCATATTTTCTCTCCCTCCGCCCCCCATCAGTACTGGTGGGTCCTGCTGGTGGCCGGATCCCTGTTTGCCCACCACCCGCCCACCTGCAGTGAGGGGGGGTCCAGTGGCTGACAATGGGGGTGGGGGTAAAAGGCTGATGGTGGGGCAAAGCTGCAGTGCACGGGGATGGGACGCTCCCTGTGCTGGCGCATGCTGGCTCTCGGCCAGCAGGGCCCCCCGTCCTTTAGAGCAAAGCTGGAGTCCTTTAATCATGACGATGTGTGTGGGCACAGAGGGGCCAGCCTACAGAGAAGGAAAGAGAGTGGCATTTGATTTAGTGTCTGACCCCATTGCAAGGGGGAGGTGGGGAGGCACCAGGCGGAGCGCTGGTTGCAGGCTGTGCAAGTCCTCCCAAGCAACGTGCGGCTCCATTCGTCATCCGACAGGCGCAATACCGGCTCTGACACCGCCATGTTCCTGGGACCAGCCCCTGGGCATCACCTCCTGAAAGTGCTGAATGCCAGCTTGAGAAGCCAGTGAAACGGCTGAACAAACACTCCCCCACTCGCCTCTCCCGCTGCTGCCTCCTCGCTGATCCTCCACTGAACAAACTGCGAAAAGACCAGAGCTGTCAGGGGGCCAACAAGAGCTAAAGGCCTTGCAGCTGGCAGGGCCACCTGTGCTCCTCTAATGCCAGCCAAAGCCATCGTCATCGCTCAGACCTCACGGGGGCGGGAGGGGGACAGAGGGGGTGGAGAACTTGACAGGGACTCATAATCGGAGTGGCTGGTGAGAGGAGTGGCTGCAGCTCACGCACGGTTACAAGGGAGGATTATTATGAGTGTAATTTGCATCGGTGGAGATCTCTCTGTGCAACAGCAAAGTCAATCTGGCTTAACTAGCGAGTGCCAGCTGTGCACAGCTGATGGCATGCCCATGCTGCCAGATGGGGAGCTCAC